>NC_141156.1:113004653-113311180 GCF_053477565.2 Lygodium microphyllum | reverse complement strand
GACATAACTGATTGGGAGTCACTGGTAGATGCATATTTAGGGTATACATATTTAGCAAAATGGCAAAACATGGATGTACTTATGAAAGAGAAATAGAAGAGTAAAGTGTGAAAAACCATGGAATGCATCATCATCCGCCTTTCTTATAATCTAGAGAGTCCATAGTATGGATAGTTCCAAAATACAGGATTTTTGGACAAGTTTAGCCTATTTTTGATACTTTGGATATTATTTCTTGTAAATATCCTAAAAAGATGTAAAAAATTTCTAGAATAGGGTGACGTGCAAAAATTAAGTGGCTTTTTAGCCAGTTTTGGGGAGATCTCGTGCAAGAAGAGGGGTTCCAAATTCATACAGTGCGCTATCAGAGTTTTCAAGCAGCAAATAGCACTCTGAATGGAGAGAAAAAGAAGAAGAGATCTAGGAGAATTATAATTAGGTGTCCTAGGGTTTTACCCACCTTTTGGATCCAATGGAACCATCAAATTTTCCATTTGAGTAGTGAGAAGAAGCTAGTCTTGGTGCATGTTTTTGGTCTACCAAGGAACTCTGGGAGATCTAATGCTTGGAGATTGCTTCTAAGTATTCCCATACAAGTATTTTGTTTATCTTCTTAGGTTCTATCAATACATAGTGCTTTGATTTATTGAGCTTTGTTTTTATCTTGTGTATCTCTTGTCTATTCTTTTTCTTCTCTTTTATCTACTATTCTCTACGTCCTTTTCTCTTTGATCCCCAGTGGATATGACCCTTCAACTAAAACCCCTCCAACAATGGTATTTCAGCTAGTTGAAGATACATGTCTAAGTAGTTAAGCTGCATTTTTTGTGTTCTTTCTCCAAGAATGGGAGATTGTTGGTTCTATCATGCTATCCTACCATTTGGATTCTTGTCACCATACAACAACCCATAATGAGTTCTCTTTGAAGGACATTTCTTGCATAAAATGTAAAGTGATTAGAAAGAAACACTATCAAATGGCAAAATGTATAAACCAAGAAATGAGAATTTACACATCAATCAATTTATACATTCCACACAAGGAATTCATGGAGAATTTTTACTAAAAGAAGAAGGAAATTCAATTCATCCTTTTCTTTTGAAGTTTAACTATTATTTTAATGTTTCATTCACCTTTGAATTTACCCCCTCCCCCTTGGAAATCATGAAAATCCTTCCTAGGATTGTGGAAGTAAAGGTGTAAGGGCATGTACTGCATCCTTTGTGTACCTCATTATTTCAAGAACTAGTGGTAAAAGGTTGGGTTATACTCTAATGTCACATGACAGTCCATATCCTGCAGATGAATGCCCACCTATGTGATATAAGTTAATACATTAGTCAAGAGGTCACCTAAGTTGATTTAGCTTGCAATGTGGAGTTTCTCCTCTGTTAGGATCCTATCCAAGCATGGATGTAGCATGATATTGCCTTCTAATGGTTGATTTCTTGTCATTGTTAATATCCTAAATGAAGTTGAGGCCACATATGTTTAGTCATACTTGGAAGTCTTGATACCATGTTGTTTCTTTGCATTGGTCATGATTTGATAACCCTCTTGTATCCATTGAATGTGTAGATTATACCAATTAGGTAAGAAATTGGACTTAGATTCAACTAATCGTTGGAGCTTAGCAAGTTTTTGTGGTGGCATGGGAATTTTAATATTCTTGAAGGATGGGATTAAGCGTTGGCTTAAGGTCTGTTCTTTTGAAATTTCATTGGTAGTCAACTCTTCTGGAATGGTAGAGGACTTTATGAAGATGAATTCATATTCTTCCCAAGAATAAGTAAGGGACATACCTCATTTGCTATGTTTTCATCAAGTAGGCCTAAGCCTAAGCATTTGTAACTTCTAGCAAACAATGTGAAAATTGAATCCAATCATCACATACACATTAATAACTCATCTCCTATGTCCATGGCCATGTTGGAAGACAATTCAAGAATGGATCATCATTGTTGTGATGGCTTAAGTCCTACCTACTGGTAGCTTTGGTCTAATTGCATTGGACAGGTTGGTAAATGGTGTTTCTACTTTGGGATTCTCATCGTGTTTGGTGAGCATGGTTTGAGAAGTTGATTGGGTTTGAAGTTGACCCTTTGTCATTGGATTTTGTAGTGGTAATCACCTCTCAAAGTTATTAGGTGGAAGCTCATTGATGATTGGTTACTCATTGATGAGTGATGGATTAAGCTTTTGTTCGATAGATCCTTGGAGCGCTCATGGATTGAGCACCCTTCCTCTTGGTTTTTTCCTTACCCTGTTTCAATTTACGTATTTGAGCATTAACTTTTGGAGCCTAGGATTGAGGGGTAAGCATGCCACTCATGAGTTTGAGAAGCCACACCAAGGTGTTATCTTCGTAGTAACCTTGGGCACACAATAGGGCTTTTGGGACCCAGTGCAGCCTAGTTATTTGTGTACCATAGGGATGCCACCTCCTTTGTTTAGGTCTAGAGTGTGAGGCATGAAAATTTGAGTTTCTAATGA
The DNA here is from genome assembly GCF_053477565.2 of Lygodium microphyllum. Taxonomy (NCBI): domain Eukaryota; kingdom Viridiplantae; phylum Streptophyta; class Polypodiopsida; order Schizaeales; family Lygodiaceae; genus Lygodium; species Lygodium microphyllum. Next base: position 113,308,686 of record NC_141156.1, on the reverse strand, counting down.
TTGGCTTTTATGAGGTTGTGGTCTACACTTGGGGACCCACTTGATTGTTTGATTTATAGCTTTAGGTGTGGTTTCTAGATGCTAGTGGGATCTCACAATAGGTATATGTTGTGATGCACTACCCCCTTCTTAGGGTTGACACTAGGGTTAACTACGAGTGATACTATTGGCTTTGGGTGGCTATGGCGCCCTTGCTGAAAGCCATTACTATTCTAACATTGTCTATGTTAAGGCGGATGCATTGCAAGTCGTAGTCAACATTATAGTGAACTTGTGTTTTTGTACACACGACCCAATAGTAATTCCTTATCAACACTTTGTTTATTACGTAGTACATAAAAGATGATGGGTAGGCTCTCAATCTTGATAGAAACCATTAGTCTGCACTTCCCCAAGAGTGGATGGCCGTTTAGTTGCCTATGGTATTAAGGTTTATGCGGTAGGATTGCCCCCCAAATAGGCTAAGTCTTACATTGGGCTAAGTCTTGCATTGAGGTTGACCCATAGTGGTCTAGTGATCACACATTAAGATATTATAGTTAGTTCCTTCATTAATTAGCTCATCAAAGGTGTATGCCTTTTGAGCATTCACTCTTATATGCAGGTAGGTTGGTGCTACTACTTTCTCATCCTCATCCTCTATTTCGGTGATAGTTGCAACTCTCACATTCATTCATGGTTCATTGAGAGTAGATTTTAGAGGCAATCTTTTGAAGTGAAAAAGAGAATGGGAGGTTGTAAAAGACCAAATTTTCATTCAAAATGAAATGGTTGTAGATCGATGAGTTGGAGTTTTCCTAGATGGAGTTTGATGCCAAGAAGCCAATGCAAGTCTCGGTTTGTTGATCGGAGTCTATTTGACTCTTTTATTTAATCCCCATAAGGTTTCGTGCTATGAAGTAGCTACATGATTTGGGAGCTAAAAAGTGAGTCACACTGGCCAGTTTATAGATTTCAATGTCACAAAGTCAATCATCCAGACGGATGTCAAAGTCCATGGCCACTATTCTTGCCCCAAGTACCGCTTACCACCCTCAAATCGATGGTCAAACCAAAAGGGTTAATCAATGGGTGGAAGTATACTTAAGATGTTATTGTCATGATATGCAATCATCTTGGGATAATTGGCTGCATCTTGTTGAATTTTGCTAAAACAATACAAATCATATGAGCATTGGGATGGCTCCTTTTGAAGCACTCTATGGGTACAAGGTTCAAATTCCTTCAACTATGTTTAATGAATATGTGAATCCACAAGCGAAGGATGAGTTAGAAAGAATGGAGATGCTTATGAAGCAATGTAAAGAAAACATACGAAAGGCACAAGATGTCATGAAGTCCTATGATGGTGATAGAAGGAGGCACATGGAGTTTGATATTGGAGATTGGGTCTTTTTGAAGGTGCCCAAGACTCATTATGCATTCCTTAAGGGTGGAAATAACAACTTGGCTCACAAATTTTATGGCCCATATTTGGTGTTGGAAAAGATTGGAGAGCTTGCATATAAGCTCCAATTTCCTTCAACTACTTGCATACATGATGTTTTTCATGTATCACAATTGAAGAAGTATATTGGGCAGGATATACAAGTTATTGAAGTTCCAATTTGTTAGTTGGGACATGATAGATGATTGGTGCCGTCGACTGATGGAACTCCTGGCGATCATGCATAGGGGCATTGTTGGGTGGGTTAGAAGTTGTGGCTTTTTTGGGTTTACTAGCTGAGAATACTACTTGCCTATATTCATCCTCATGATCCAAGAATGCTAGATCAATGGTTGCCAACACATGCATCCAATCATGCTCATTCTCAGAACAAGGAATGTACATAGTTAGAGGTCCATAACCACTTCTGGCCTTTGAATCACCCTTCATATATGGAAGAGATGGTATCCAAGTCCATTGATAAGATTTTCCAATTGTCCATCTCTACTTGGACTACTGATCTATTGCCTAAGAATATCATGTCGTTACACCAATCCTTTATCACTCAAGAATTCCTCATCCAAGGTTTGCCTAGCAAGATATCATAATCCACTCCATTCATGACTATGAAGTTCACATAGAATTGAATTCCTGCTATCTTTAAAGGCTTGGTATGTGCATCACAATGTCATGGTCAGGAAAGTCTTGTGGTTCGTGTCTATCGATTCATTCTATCCATTGCTTCAACACTTGCCACAGTATAGGGATTTGCTTAGTTAATTCTCCTTATGGCAATGCTGCAAGAGTTGATATAAGTGTGGTGAGAAAATTGCCAACCATCTTTCCCTCCTCTACTTCATGGACTTCCTACCAATGCTCTTGGGAAACTCATCTATTCAAGGCATCCATGTTTTGCCCCTGCAGCTATGCATGTGGTGATGTTACCTCTCCTGCTCTCAAGTATATGGATAGACTGGTGGGCTCTTGGTTGCGAGTTCATTGATCTCATCCTCAATGATAGTCTCAATATCTTGCAAGTGAGCTTGTGCTTATTTTATTCATTCTTTGATCTTATCCATAGCCTTTAGTTACTGGTTAAGGTCAAGATACTCTCCAACCTTAGCACTTTCCTTCTCCCTCATCTTAGGATTAGATGTTTCTACTTCTGCATCAGTAACCTGCTTTTCATGTGGTTGTACTCTCTGTTTTGAGTGTTATTTTTACATCAATCCTCTTTCTTCTCCTTCACTGTCTCTTCTTCTCTATAAAGGTTGCATCTAGGTTGCTAGGTCCAGGTAATGAAATGCCATCTTGATTTGTCTAGGCTTGTGCCATGATATTTATGGGGATGTATGTGGCATTGTTGTCATGTGGCTCGACAAAAAAGAGTTAGAGTGACACAGAAGGCATGATTGCCAAACTAGTGGAGGGTTTTTGCCTAGGGCAATTGTCAAATAGGTGTGTGACTCCACATGTGGGACATCTCAAGTCGGCCTTCTCTCTGTTTGCTTGCTCCTTTTCAAGAGAGCAAGATGAGACATGCCCTCGATGGCCATATGTCCAACATGCTATGGGATCATGGTTCTGACCTCCTCCTAGGTCTCTACTTCTCCCTTTGCCTAAAGCCATGACTGGAACACACCTAAAGTCCATTAGTATGGGATTATCTTCCTTGTCATGAGAGACATAAGGGTTCACATACAAGTCTTTCTCCAGTGGTTCCTCCATAAAGTGCACTAGAGTATCACTTGGTGGATGGGTCATTATATGTCCTAGGGGTCCCAGGATTCCTATTGGGTTAATGTCGATCCTTGGAGTGGCTAGCTTTTAATCATTAGGTATAGGTAGTGCCAAAGGGGTTCCTCTTCCAAAGTTAGGATGCCTAAATTGTGGATATTATGGCCGAGCATAGGGTTGCTAGTATGGTAACTAACTTGGCAATCGGCAATACATAGCATTATGCTTGAATCTTCCACAGTTGGCACAAGGCCAAGACCTAGGATCAGGACACTTAGATGGCAGATGGTTCCCTCCACAATGCACACACTGCATGTGAGGTCGCATTGGCCTTTGTAATGACTCCTGTAGTTTGGTCAGCTTTGAGTTTAGATCAGCTATTGCTTGGTTCTAGTCAACATTCTTTCCTTTATCTTGCTCTCTAGGGACCGATTGTTTACTAACTGTTGTGGTTCTCTCAGTATTTCTAAATGTGTTGCTCTCTTGTTGCATGGCTCTAGGGATTTTCTCTCTAAGTAAAGTCATCCACTCATATAGCCTCCTCCTCAAAGACTCTTGCTATAGCAGATCCCTTTGCAAGTTTGAGTTACTTGCAAAGGCCTTATAGAGTTCTTCATTGCAAATCTCGTTGATGAATATGGTGGATATCACTCGCTCATTGGGTCACTCAACTGTAAGCATCCTCTTGTAGAGACTCCTCACGTGAGTCACATAGTCTTATGTGTCTTGTTTATCTTTTTGGCTAACATTCATCAGCTTAATGATGAGGTTGTCAGAGTATCTTGCCTTTGAGAATCTCTTGATGAAGAGATCCTTTAGATAAATGAAATTATTGGGTTTAGAATTATGTAGACTGGTAAATCAAGTTCATTCCTTGTCTTCTAAGCAAAGACCAAATACTTGTGCTTGTTGAGGAGGGTCCATGAGCTTGGTAGCCTCTCATACCTGCTCAAACTTCTTGATGAAGCTATAGGAGTCATTGTTGCCTGCTTGATATTTGTCAAGTTTCTTGGCAACTATGGGTATCTTTCTTTGGCTCCTAGTATTTGGGGTGACTCATAGCCTAGCTTGCGATGATGCTATCAAGACTGCTCCACTTTGCTCATCAGTGGTGTTGTCTAGTAATTGCTTCATAGAGTAGCTTTGTCACTAAAATATTTTCTTCTAAGGCTCTTTCCCTATGGGCATTTCCTTGCATTCTATTTCTACCTAAGATGGCTAGGATCCTATGAACCTCATTGAGCTCTCTCTCTTATTAGTGTGACATTTGAGCCCATTGCTCTTGGCTATCTTCCTAGCCTCCTCTCCTCCTTAAGATCGGTTATGATATCGACTGCAAGTCTTCTATGATGTGTTATCCTTTTTTGTTGGTCATACCATGTGATAAGTCACCGAATGTCATCCAAGTACCCTACTATGTTAAGGTCAAGGTCGAGGTTGAGGTCATTGTTGTTTGAATTGGTACATGCCATGGTAGTTGTCCCTAATCCACTAGTATTTCTATGAGGTTGACTAGGCTGGCTAAAGATGTGTCTCTAATCTTGGTTAGTCCTTCCTTCCCTCCATGGTTTGATGGTTATGTCTTCACTAGATTTTTGTCTCTGATGTCTTGGGTCTCTCGTCGAGTTTTGAGGGTTGCACTCCTATTGGTGGGTACATTCCTTGGCTAAATCCCCTTTAGTTTGTTCCTTATTAATCTAATCAATATGTTAGTATACACACACTTACACTCTTGAGCAGTGTGACTTGACATGAGAGCTATGCAAAATCAAGCTTTCTAGTTTCCACATGTAGTTAAGTGGCTTTGATGCAAGGTACAATCTTTGATGAAATCAATCACATCCACACTTTCACCAATCCGTTTCATGCATTTGTAGCTCTTTTTCATGAATTGTGATTACTTCTAATAGTCAATTTTGGGTTCGCCATGGGTTTTGATAGGTAGTTTGATGGGTGATTAGCCCAAGTAGTTAAATTAAGTCTCTACCAGGGGTAAGCTTTGGAGTATGTGTCGGACTCATGGCGACTATGACCTTGATCTTTTTAGGGTAAGTCGCAATCCCTATGGAAATGACCACATGGCCTAACAATAGCCCATAAGGCACTCCAAAGATGCACTTCTGCAGGTTGAGAGCTATGCAAAATTGTTTGCAATACTCAAAACACTTCCGCAAAATAATCAACTGCCTTTCTCTTACGGTGGCTACCCCTAGGTCATCAACGAATACTTTCAACACCTTTGGGGAGATGTCACCAAAGGTCTTGTCAGCTGTTCTTTGCCACGAACCAGGTGCATTACATAATGCAAATGCCATCACATGGTACGCAAAGGTACCGAAGATAGTGATAAATGTTGTTTTCAGCTTGTCTTGCTGAGCAATCGTCATTTGGTTATACCCTGCAAAGCAATCCATGAACGAATATATTTCCCTACTACCCGCCAATTGATCCAAAATTTGATCAATAAACGGCAACTGGTAGTAATCTTTAATAGTATGTTTATTTAGCTCTCTAAACAGATTTGATTATTATTATTCTTTCTAATCACAATTGGCGAACACCATTCAGTATGCTGAATTGGGAAGATCAAACCCGCCTTTCGCAACTTCTGAAGCTCTTTAAACAACACGTCTCTTAGTTTAAAAGGCATACGCCTTACTTTTTGATGTACATGGCGGGTACCTTCCTGTACAGGAATGGTATGCACAGCCAGGGACTAGGAGGAATACCCCTAAGTTCGTCATAGCTCCAAGCAAAGATGCCGTGAAACTCTTGAATCAGGGACACATAGTCCTCTCTCTTTTCCGAACTGAGCATGGAATCTAGTTTGATTGGCCGCAAATCATTAGGCATGCCAACGTCCAACTCAATAACGTTCGCATCTCTTATTCGATCTTGAGGCTCTATTGACTCATTCAAGGTTATCTGATAAATATCCTCTGTAGTGGACCCTTATTTAGATCCATTGCTCGATGACGTCTCAGTACCAGATGGATCATCTATTGTTTCTAGTTTAGTGGAGGATAATAGAGCTCTCTCACTCTGAGGAGACTCAAGGTAAGCATCCACTATTACAAGATGGGCACCTCAACCTAGAATCACTCGACCAGCGGGTATGTCGACTTGATAGTCTATTCGTAGAATCCATGGCCTGCCTAGCAAAACTCGATAGCTAGGACGTCCTGCAAACCTTATCACCCTAAAGTCCAGATAGCATTCCATACTCGCAACTGTAACGTGGACCTTAGTAATGCAACCTTCCAGTTGTCTTAGACTATCATCAGCCATCGTAAGAAGTGTGGAGCCGTCTTTTTGGATCTCTAGACCTAACCTCTCCATAAAATTTGAACTCATGATATTGATAGAGGATCCAGTGTCTATGATAGCGTGCTCCACTAATATTCCATCCACATACGTTGGAACCCTAGGGCAATTCTTTTCAGCAACCAATCTTCTCCCGCTCTAGCTATGCCCAAAGGTTCTACAATATACCCTATACGCAGGATTTTCTTGAATTCCTTGCGTACTCCTGGAGAAAGTTTAATCAATTGTAGGAGATTTACGTCTAGTTTAACTTCACAAAGAGAACTTACTCGGTCAAAGTTGTGGTAGTTAGCCAAAGTTCTCTTCTCGCGCCAAACCATTCTCTCCTTTGGCCTTTCAATCAGCTTTGGTGCCTCTTTTTTAGCCTTTACCTTCTTTCTAGGCAATTCTTTATCCTTCTCGAGTTCAACTTTACTACCAATAGGTCTTAAAGGTCCACCTTCCATATCAGGATTCAGGATTCCTTTTCCCTAGCATCTTGCTTAGGGCTTCCCTTGACAGGTTTTACAATTCCTTTGTCATCCTCTTTGATATTTTGATCTCTTGTTACGGATTGTAGATTAGAAGTTTCAGCATCATTGACATATACGGCCTCAATAAGGCTGACTCCACTACCATGAGGCAACTCCCCTAGTGCATTTTGCGTTTGTATCGTGTTTTGTAGTCCAACCCTTAATCTTCTCAGACTCCTCAGAGGGAGACCCTACACATTTTGGTGTAATTCACCACGTAGAACAACATAGGAGGCACCCCTTGGCTGATTGCCGTGGCTCCACTGCAACCCTCCTACACCTTAGGGATTGGCCCCTCTATGTGTCGGTAACACATACAACACATATAAAGCAGACTCCGCTCTTGGTACCAAAATTATATCGATCTAGGAATGTACCTGTCCTCACTTACTTGTCCCCTTTGACCCACTGTTTAGACCTATAGCTTGGATTCCTTGCTCTCTCCAGCGTGGGTCATTTATACTTTAACCAAGTGCTATGCATGCCATGAATAGATAGCATGTGTATATGATTCATGCAATAGTGTATGATTGTGCACAAACAATTATAGTTTAAAATTAGCCTATGTGTCATGCAAAAACAGTCCTTTTAATGAATTTTCGCTAATATGCAATGCTTCATTGTAGGAACCTAGCACCAAGGCTAACCTCGTGCTGCTAAATCCATTATTTTCAAATAAACCGTTTCCTAAATGTTATGCATAAAGAGAACAGTCAGACTTTTTATTCTTTCAGTGCTTAAACTATGGTATAACATCATCCTCCCCCTCACCGTTTAAATTTTTACTGTAGTGCATAGGTGTAGGGGGGTTTTTTAATGTCATTTTTTGTATGTAAAAGCAATAAATATGCACTTTAACACAAAGGAAAAGGCCAGCTTGAGGCTTAATCTCATGCTTGAGTCCCATTAGACATTCACATATATAAATCTTATTTTTTCATTTTTTTCAAACGCAAGAAACCTTTTTTTTTTTTTTTAATTTTTTCTATTCATTTTAATAGAAAATAGATATTTTTTGGTTTTTTTCTGATGACAGATCATTTGAACTTAAACTGAGCATTTCCCCTTATTTTATCCCATGTCCACTTGTTTTTTTCCCATTTAAAATCAAAGAAACTATCAATTTTCATCAAAATTAGTTTTTTTTCGGGTATTCAAAATTTATAATTGCTGTAAATCAATACGGGTTCTACATAACAGTGATTGCAACCCTCAAACATAATGCAAGGAACATTCAAATAAAATTTCAACCCATATGCACACCAGTTAGACCGTGAACGATAAAAAACAAGCAAAATTCTTTCATAAAATAGAGCATACCACCTTTTTGCGCGTTTCAGGTTTTTTGAATATTTAACTGGGACTGTGTATCCACCAACTAGCCATGGATTTCAACATAGATCTTCAACCTTCAACCTCCTCAGCCTCTTGGAACAATCTGGTGCCTCCTGGACAAGCATCCATCTCCCGGTTCTCTTCTTGATTCTGGCCACATGAAGTGCCTCTATGTAGGAGAGAGAAATACTAGATTTGCATCTCCACAACCAGGCAGCCATTCCACGAGTGGAAGCAAGGGATAGGGAGCGAAGATTGATTGTAGACCATGCATAAGATCAGTTGAGGGGGTTGTTTACAGGTGCCATAGCCCCCCCCCTCTCCATCAAATGAGAAGATGTCGCCTTCTTTCTGCACGACCGAAAAAAACGGCACCCCCCCTGTCCCCATCAAATTCATTTTTTTAAAAAGGAAAGGCATTCCCTTTGGACTTTTAAAGTCCTTTCCCACTTGCCCTTGGGTCTTGGCCTCCTGGGCACTCCCTCTCCATCGTCCGGTGTCCGAATTGAAGTCCAAAAAATCCTGGGCGTCCATCTTGAAGTCCCACACTGCTGGGCATCTCCCAATGTCTTGTGTGACATGTCAAAAAATTATGAAAATTCACCAATTGTCGCCTAGTGGGTCTTTTAAGAACTTTTGGCATTACCGCTTAAAATCGTACTAATTGCCACCGCCGCATTCGACAAAGTCTATTTTTCCCCTGAAATCCAGAATTTTTTGCTATTTTTAAGCACTTCTCAGCATAAAAAATCATCTATCACCAATGCTCAAGGGATCATGATGGTTGCGGGCCACCAATGTTGATGGGTTATAAGGGCTCCATTGTGTCTTCTAAGTCAACAAGTATGCTCTCCCTATAGGGTGTGTCTACCTTGTGCAATGGTTTGTATGTGTGCATATGTAACTACAAGTTGGTTGCATCCCAGGTAAACTTGGAATGTTATCCCATGCATAAAGACCCGATTGGTGTGAAGGTGTGGCGATATACTATTCTCAAGGTGGCAAGCCATTTGAGCATACCCAAGATGTCCTACGCTTGATGTGATCTAAGGCTATGATGTGGAGGATTGGGGTAGGGTGTTACCCTAGGTGTAGTGCGAGTGTAATGTGTTTTTTTATTTTCATCTTTTTTTCTCATTTTTCTATAGTATAAATTAACTATTACAAGTAACTTAAAGTGGTAAGATACATCACTCAAAGTGTGGTATGAGTATATGTAGAAGGTATCCTTTATTGAGAAGATATTTCTTAATTGATTCACATAGTTGCAGTGATAAATCCAGCTAGATAGGGAATGTTTACATGGTGAACTTGTTGTTCACCATGTCTTCCAATAAACTAAGTATAGGATGTTGACAAAAGTAGGGCTCAATGGTGAAGCAGACTATCTCCACTTGATCAATGCCCGATTCATATCAAAGAACAGTGGATGGAGCTGATCTTCATAGGGTACCACTTGTTGTTGCAAAAGCCTATAAGGAGTCTAAAATAATTGTAGGTGGTGATGAAAGAGGGATCAAGGCAATTGGTAAACTCTTTTACAAAATCTCCAAAGGAAGACACCAGGTCTGTGGGTTGGTCTAAGTTGGTTTTGTCACCGTAGGTGGCTTTAATGTTGGGAATCTTTGAAACATTGTATTTACCATGTTTGTTCTTCTAGTACTCCTTGCCATGCCATCATGGATAGGAGTAAAAGAGTCGACTACCCATTCTTTTTCCGGTGAAGGAACAAAAGGATTCTCAAACTCTCTTACTATTCTTAATGATAGGATAACGCGATTCTGGTAGACGTGGCCATGTTTCTCTAAGCTTAAATTTTAGGTATCTATCCCTGCTTCTGTGTGCTCTACAAGATTCCTAATAGATTGTGATGTCTAAGAGATATGAAAACTTCATTGCAATAGTTTTAGACGTTTGTAGTATGAGCAATTGTAGTATACAGGAAGAAAGCGGCTTTCTGAACCTAGTTTCTTCATTAACTTTAAAATCAAACACTACTGTAGTATTGCATTCCTTCTTCGGGTATCTTTCCATAGACTCTTCTAGATTCTCTTCCTCTTCCTATGGTAGGAGGTCAAGGGAAATGTAATACTTTTTTATCTTCTCATGTGTATGCCTCCTTCTATTTGGGTCTTACACTTCCTTTCTTGAGTACTTTTCTGACTCACCTATGTCAAATTTTGGTAGCTTTAGCATGTCAATAGAGTTATCATGATTGTGGGAGACTCTAATCTAAGATCACCTTGAGTTCTTTAGGTTCATATGTATGTGGGGTGTGGACCAACAATGCCACTTCTCCAAATAGCTCATGTTGCTTGGCCATCACAAACTTATAAGCTTCCAATCGCACCCTATCTTAGTTTTCACTATACAATGTTGCACCTAGGTCATTGGATAACTTCATTAAGGTTATCTCATATAATATTCGTGTTTTGCTTTTCACTTGGCCAATAGCTCCTGTCAAGCTAGCATTGATTTCTTCTTGTAATCCTATATATGGACCTCCCTTTATTCTTGTACTTTTATCATGTGGAAAAATAGGAGACTTTTTCACTTGAATGTGGGTTGGAATAGTGAGAACTAAACCTTCTGTACTCATGACTTGCTTACTCTAAAACACAATGGCTAGTTTAGGAGGCCATATTGACAAGGAATTAGTTGGAGGATAGATTGCACTTGAGTAGGATAGAGTAGTGTAGATTAGGATAGATTGCAATTGAGTAGGATAGAGAAGGGTAGATTAGGATCAAAGAAGAAAAACACATAAAACTCAAAACACAAAAAAACAAAAATAACTCAAAACCACAAAAATGCAAAGAAATTCAAAACTCAAAGAAACTCTTCTTGTATATCAAACTATGTGGCATTAATTAGATTTAGTATTCTCCATAGTACCTAGATTATTCAATCTCTTATGTGCCCATCAAGGTATAAAAGCACAAGTATGACTAGTGTTATCAGTGCACTCAAGATTAAGTTTTGATTCCCTCCTATATTGCATGAGTTGCAAGAAAGAGAGACCTAAAAAGCAAGTGGCATAAGTAGAATTCCAACTTAAGCATTACTTGTATACCTTTATTCAATCATATATGCCATCATTTGCTTTTGGCAGGTGTTTGGATATAGAAGATTTAAAGTTGCTGAAGAAGGAGTTTTTTGAGTCTTGAACATTTTTCTCAAAGTGTTAATATTTTGTATAAAGGGAATGTTGTGTAGAGGCAATTATTAAAAAATAAGATGCAGTAGAGTACAAAAAAATTATAACCAAGTGATGATTTGAGAGTATGGAAAATAAAAATTTTGATTATCATATATGAGTGTTGGGAAACATGCACTCAACATATTTGGGATGCTTAGACATAGTCATATTATTTCAAGAGCTTTGACCATGTTTGATGACTACCTCTCACATAGTCTCTCGCACACGAGTGCAACCATTTGTTTCTAGAGTGAATGGCATGGCCTTCCTTCAATCCCATGAAGAATGTGCTTTGCAGACTCCATGACCCAAGTGAATGCTCCTTTGTCCCTCAACATCTACAGCCTCCACATGCGAAAGAGAAAGTGTGGGCATGACAAGAGAGAGTACTTGGAGAGAAGAATAGAAATGCTTGACTCTCTTAGTCCCTCACCCTCACTCTCTCACTCTCTTTCTCTCAATCTCTCAATCTCTCACTCTCATCCTCACTCTCTCTCTCTCTCACAATAGAAGAAAGAAGCCAAGTGCACAAAGTTTGCACACACATGAATAGCTTGTTCTATTCATTCTTATCCTTTTTATGTGATTTTTTTGGGCTAGGGTCTTTCCATTCCTCTTGGGCATCCAACCCATCTTTTGGGCCAAAAGATTGATAATCCCTTATTGCATACTTTTCCTGTGAGAATAGATGTAATGTCCCCATTAGTTAGTTTATATGTGGTGTTGCACGCGCACACATGAAAAAAAAAACTGCAGAATCTCTACAGGATTTACAGGAAGCAAGTTTGGTTTACTAGAATAGTCTGAAATCTCTAATATCATGTTTAGATAACTTAATTATGAATTTAGATGGATCCAAATATATACTGTGACTTACTTTGAAGGGAATAAGTTGTCCAAGACAAAAGATGGATAAAAATAACGTGATTTACAAAATCTGCATTTTGCCTATTTTTGATGGATTTTCGCAATTTTGCCCGCGGTTGCTTGTCGACCAGATGTTTTCCAATCGTTTTGAGTACTCAAATAACTATATTTAGAGTTCATACGATGAAGCTATGATCCAAACAAGATGCAGGGCAGAAAAAAAATGAAAATATTTGTCATCGATGATGTAATAAAAAATGCCAAAAAGTAGGTACCCTCTCTTTACCTCTTCCCCCCCCCTCTCACTACTATATAAACAGGGGTAGAGCGTCACACATAGACACACAATGACCCATACAAAATCACTCTGCTGCTATTGATGTGACAAAGCTCTGCTGTAATCAGCCAAGCCTGCCTTTCTCTCTCTCTCTCTCTCTCTCCAACCCTACGCGGAAGCATTGCCCGAACTCGTTAGGCTTCTTCCATGTCTCCCACAAGCCGAGGAGCAACAAGAGCAATCCTTACGGGATGAGACGCTAATCGAAAAGGGAGAGCAACAAGAGAAATCTTGACCAGGACGAGACAGTGATCGAGAAGGAGAAGACTCTATTCCACGAGACGAAGAGACATCATCCGGGATATGCTGAAGGTCTCTCATCCTCTTCTACTCTGATCCGAGAAGAGAAGTCACTGAAGAACTCTATCCTATTCTATCATACCTCTATTTTGTCATGGCCCTGAAGAAAAAGAATTCAAAGGCAGAAGTCGCGAATGACCCTATTAACATGGAAGCAACAATTGGAGTTGCGGGCACGAGAGTCATAAATGGAGTCATAGGCATTGATAACAACCCTTTACCAAACGCGACATCATAGGTTTTTCTAAAATAAAGTTCTATCCAATTTCAATAGAAATAAGACAAGTCTCTTGAGAAATACTGACTTAAGGCCAATAAACTTGGTTACAAGAATTGGGAAGTTAGAAACCCCAAAATCTAGATGTCCCTAGTTAAATTCCAAGGGGAAGATTTCATTATGTGAAACTCAAGTGTTGATTGCTACCAGATTAAGCATCACTTGAAAGTTGAATGATTGATTGAAGTCATAACTGCTTGAAGACATCAATCTTGTTTGCGATTTTCTAGATTAGATTATGATAGAATTAAGTATTGGAATAGATAGGAATTGAGGAGCCCTATGCCTCCCCCAAGGATAGGTTCTGAATCCCCATACCAAAAGGGGATGTTTTTACTGCTGTGGAAGCACGGACCGGCTCCGATGGCGAGAGGTCTCCCAGCAGGGATCATATTAAGTAGGAGGTGGAAAGGTGCCAGGGGGGCTCTGGCTAGTAAATCCTTTTTCGCACTTAGGAACTACTTGGTCCTCTGTATGGCCCGAGTTCTACTTGGGACACCTATGAATACTAGCTATAGGTGGATTTGATCTTGGTGACGTGCAGATGCGCCGGATGAGATAGCTTGTGAAATTGTAATTTTTCTCCTATATGGGTGGGAGAACACACATAATGGAATATAATCAATGAACTTGTTTTATTTTGATTATATGTCTGTGAGTAAATTACGTAAACAAATAATTGTGCATAAAAGAATTTTAATTAATGAAGTTGTTTTTATATGTTTCACGTAATGTGGTAGATAATTAGATAATTAAGAACTTCCATAGAGGGAAGTGGGTGGATGGATTCCTGACGAATCTAGTCCTGTGATAGGGTGGTCTCGATTAGCCAAGAGGTTTCCCTAGAAACAAACATTAGGAAGAAACTCTAGGAAGGGCTGATTCACTAATTTACCTAGGGTTTGGTCTCAGGACCTGAACTATAAATTATCTTAGGGGAAAGGTACGATAGCTGTGCCAGAGCATTGCTGACAACAACTAAAAACATGCCATTTATTGCAACAATTTTTTGGCAAAACTGTATACAATTGATACCTTATTACTAAATTTTTACATGAATTTAATGCAGATGAGGTGTTCGTTGTTGTTGTCTTTGGAGGCTGTGTCCTTGCAATCTAGCTAGGAGATGTTGGTACGAGAAAGTTCTTGTATGAGAGGAAGGTGGAGTTTTAGACAAAATTTGATAGGTCTACTTAGTGAATCTCAGCTATGACTATTTAAAATTTTCCTGTAGGGATTATTATTACTTAGAGGAGATAGGACCTTGTTATAAATTAGGAGTTTTTGGGGGAATTTTAAACAAACCACAAGGTCTTGACAAGTTGATAGGATATCTTAGTATTAATCTCAGGGATGGAGGATTTCATTTGTTATGCTACCTCTTACCTCCTAATGATGAAATTCTTTATGAAAAATACATAGCATTATGATTGTGATTATTGTCTACAGTAATACTGCAGTGATGATCAAAGGGTGATCATTAGATCATTGGTGATTATTATGGAGATTTCTTTGGGGAGGTGTTGAATATCAGATTCAAGAGTATGACTCTTGGCAAGGACGAAGTAATTCAAAAGGGACTGCTTTGCTACTAGGCAATTCCCTATAGAGGCCAACATGGGTGTTATAAAGGCAATTTGTAAATTACCCATGTGCATCAAAGTAACCATTAGCAGCCTTGGACCATGTTGGATATGTCTTATAAGCTTGTTGTCAAGGCTTTGGCACTCAAAATTAAGGTATTACTAGCTTAAGTCATCCACTCCCAGCATTATGGCTTCAATTTTTTTTAAATCAGAAGATAGAAAATGCCATCCCTAGCCTTGCAACAGTTATTGACTAAGAATGATTGGTGGACAGGACTACCTCCTAGTGAATGGATTTTGAAAGGCATATAATCACGTTCTTTAGGATTTAGTCTGTATTTACCTTGAAGCAATGGTCTTTGGAAGGAAGTTCTTTAGAATGATTATGACACTCCTTTCAAGTGTAGAAGTTAAGAATATCCATTAAAGGGGCGGTCTCCAAATCCTTTGAGCTAAAAAGGTCTATGAGACAAGGTTGTCCCATAGCCTTGCTTCTCTATGCCATAGAAATTAGCCATTGCTAAGAAGATTAGACTAGAGGGACCTTGCGAAATCTAAGGATGCATGATGTTAGGGCAAGTAATAAGTCAATTCTTTGTGGAGGATAACTCCAACATCATCACGGCCCAATGAATTCAACTCAACACATTGTTTGAGGCTTTTCAAGACTTCTATGACCTATCGGGTTCAATAATAAGCAAGAACAAATTTGAAGTGTTGTAGCTAATGACACTCTTGAATGGCTTCCACTATTAGGCTTGAAGATAATTAAGAAATGGGGGGTTTTTAGATACCTTGGATTGCCCCTTATTAGGTATGGGGATCACTATCGCTTAATGCTTCAATTTACCAAAACGGCTTTACTAGTAAGGGGGCAGTTACAATTTGGGGGTCTCTCCCTCTCTCATGCATCCGTCGAATGGTCACCAAGAAAAAGGGGGAAATTCATTGCTCCAGGTATCTCAAAAAATTCATGCAAGCCTTCTCCCTGCTCGCCAAGATCGCCGGGTCGCTGACATGATTTTAGAGTTTTTTTTAATGGTGGGCTTGGCTACGCCTCCTTTTCTGCAACGGGTCCTTATCTCCCACTTTGGGTCTGCCGTCCTGCCATGGTCCCATGACATGCTTCATTGTCTAGCCCGGTACTTGCGATGCGGATTAATCTATGTATCCGCTTTCATTAAAGATGGGGCGAAGGATGGAAATGAAGGAAATGAGGGGTAGAACATGCTTCGTGTAGTGGCAGGGGCATCCCTCGTCTGTACAATGCCAATGTAATACTAATAATGGAGAATAAAGGGAGTATGCGAGCAGTGTATTTCTTCTTAAGGCCATTCCACCTTGTTCCGCCAAAAAGATACACGAACAGAAGTGGGGCATGGAAAGATTTGAATCAGAGAATATTGAACCTTTGGGTAAGTTTGAAATGGTTATTTCATTGTTAATGCATTGGATGGAACCGATCCTTTTCCGCGTGTACACTAAGGAAGAAGGCAACAGAATAGAATAATTTACTGTTTGGCTGGATTACAAGTGGGTAATGGTCTGAATTAATTGCTAGTCTTCCCAAGGGTCATTGCCCTTATCCGTCTGCTCGGTGATTTCTTGAGGCACAAAACATGCCTCTGGTTGTATGCTCTTCATCAAGGCTTAGATATACTTGCTGGAATGATTCCATGACCTAATAGCCTTGGTGGTAGTGCTGATGGAATAGGAAAGAGTTTCCTTTAGTGGAAATTTCATATTTGTGCTATTACAAGCTTTGAGTAGTTATTGAGGGTCACAAGCGGTGTGATATAATTTGATCTCTAATGGGTTCCAAAAATTGTCATTGAAATCGCCAAAACGAGACTTTAAATCTGAGAAAGAGAGAGGGAAAGACCAAACCTCTTTTCTTTCTCTCGCCGGAGTAGGAGGAGCTACAAATGAGGTTGTGGAACAAATTATAAAGGAAGGAAACGTTTTCTTGCTGTGAGCCGTGGACAAGAGAGGAAAGAGAAGATAGGCATTGACTGGACTGCAGGAGGACACGGTCTTCAAAGACGTGACAACGACCCGTGGGATTTACAAGTACATGCCTAAACCGTTTATCTAAAATGAATGATATATTATAAGTAAATGTTTAGTTTAGTATTTTTAGAAAATGCTTTGAAACTTGTTTTCCTATGTTGAATGGTTGTTTCCATTTATGTGGACCTATTTTCCTAGGACTCATTGATAAATTAAAGGGTGATATGGGAATTTAAAATAAATTATGAATGTGGATACGTGAGAGTATGAAAGAACTTGTTTTATTTTGATTGATGTTTAATAATAGAAGAGAAAGAAAGGACGTTATTCTCGTAAAATAAATTAAATATTTAAACACTTAAAAGCAACGACGAAATTGCAGTACGGAGGGGGGACATGTTTACTAAGGGTTTAAAATTTAGGGGTTTATGGTACGTCAGAGAATTTGATTTGAATGTTTGCTAGCACTTAAATAAGTAAAAAGAATTAATTTTAATCAGGTGGAGAGAAACATATAAAAAATTTAAACGGAGATATACAAATAGATCTAAGAGATCTATACTAGCCGCTCCTGAAAGATGGAGGGAAACCGTAGTTATCTTAGGTTTAGCATTCTGTGTCTAATATAATTTACTGAAGCATAGAATATTTGTAGTTGGACTACTACAAAAAAAATGCAATACAATTAATGGAAGACTAAACCAAATTAGCATTGTTAGTAGCAACAATCACCTGTTTAGTGCAACAACTCTTAGGAGTTGGCTTGCTGACCTGGGTAAAAGTGGCTTGGTCTTTGGCCAGTCATTTTTTGGTGCGTCTGCCGGGAGCCAAGTGCGCTCTAGCGGGTGATCAATTTTCCTAGGGTATTCAAATCCTAGGTATTATTTATGAGTGAATACGCAGCCTCTTTTCTAAGGGACTATTGTCCTAATTTGCCCCAAGAGTGCCAAAGAAAAGTGCTAGATTGGGCGAGGGATACAGAGTTAGTAGAGGGAGGCACATAGTTTGGGCCACAATTAACTGTGGACGTTGAACAATTATCCTCTTGGAGCTGGGGTTATAACGACTGTGCGCAAACCATAGTTCTACTAGCGACACACTTTGGGTTAATAGACGCGGTAGAGATAAATACAATCAGTGTATCGTACCACTTTGATTGGTATCACCGCACAGCTTATCGGACGTTTAGAAGAGTAGTGTGGGATGATGTGTTGCCTTGGATACGTGTATCCAGAGGTTTAAAAATTGCTTTCGACACGAAAGACGTTAGAGAGGTTGCTGAAATTCTAGGCTTAATCCCCGATCAAGAAGAAAAGTTACCTTTTGGGGAAATAGACCCAGAGTTGCCGACTATTTTGAACCTTCTAAGCGCGCATACAAGCGACAACCTAATTTTATAGCTTCAAATAAAACGAGCGTAATTTTGGAGTATGACAGTAAGAGGTAGTTTAGTAATCGTGGATGAATTCAAAAGAGAGATGGAAGCAGCAAAACGAAGCTAGGGATCAGCGAGTTAGAGAACGAGCAGTGCGACAAGAGGCTTGGCTATTAGAAAGGCTAGAGAGGGTCAACGCATTGCTGAACTTGGGAGTAGACGCTGTGTCTAACTCAACGGTAGAACCTCTTCAGCCTAGCTTATCAACTGATAGAACACCATCAAAGGAAAGTGAAGCAGCTTCATATCAATGGGATCAAGTTGTCTCCAGTACTAGCAGTGTCACTAGGGAAAGAGGTAGGCAAAATAGTGAAAATAGGGAGAGTGAAGCTAATGCTACGGTCGGGAGTATTGAACTGCTCTTTGACTGGGATTTAGAGTCAAATTTCGAATTGCGTCAATTATTTAAGAAGCCTCAGGAACCTACGTGGTTTGATACTATCAACGATTTAGGGTTAGGGCTATTATTTAGAGAAACAATGGCTCGCAACCCAATCAGATTAGCTGATTTCATGCAATTCGGGGGACTATGGGACGAAGATCCCGATGCCCATTCGCAAAGATTTGAGGTGACTTGCGTCGCCAATGAGATAATAGATGACGACCAGAAGCTTCATAGCTTCCCTGCAACATTAAAAGATGAAGCAACAAAATGGTATGGGAATTTAGATGCTCAACATAAAGGGACCTATACTGCCTTATCAAGAGCTTTTCTAGAAAAATTTAGACGACAAGGTTTTCAAGATAGATTGGCTCTTCAACTGGATTATTTGTCCCAAGGAGCAACCGAAAGTGTTGAACATTACATTGAGCGCATGGAGACAATCATTCGTAAGATGAATCCTGATCCTGACGATCCCACGCAAAAACGTAAGTTTATTGATGGACTTAATCCTGAAGTTCATCAGCATGTTAGTTTACAATGACCAGCTGCGTTGGCAGATGCTAAAACACATGCTAGATGGTGGGAAGAAGTGCAACTTAGTCAACAACGACAGAGAGATCTATTCAAAGAACCTCGGACAGAATATCCAAGCACTTCAGGCGGGGTACCTAAGAACGTGTCTTATGTGACCGTTCCTTTAAAACCCTCGGTAACCGCAAGTTCAAACATGTCGAGTGTACCTCTAAATCCGTACACTTCAATTCCAGCCTA
Source organism: Lygodium microphyllum (assembly GCF_053477565.2). NCBI lineage: Eukaryota > Viridiplantae > Streptophyta > Polypodiopsida > Schizaeales > Lygodiaceae > Lygodium > Lygodium microphyllum. The sequence goes on along the minus strand of NC_141156.1, from coordinate 113,289,185 downwards.
TATGATGCAGACAGGAATGCCTTCTATGCCGCAATCTCAATCTCCTCTGGATGAAGCAAAAGTAGCAGATATTATTGTGAAATCCCTAGGAAAATTAAAGGAGGAAATTATGACTGCAGTACAAGCGCCTTTGAAGGAAATTTATTCGATAACGACACAAGGATCTAGTGCACAACAATCATCGGGAAATTCGACTTCAAACCCACCTCGATCTAATAGCTGGTGTGGTAAGTGTCATGGGTACGGCCATGTGGCTACAGAGTGTCCGACGCCTTCAAGGTTAATGCCTGATCATCCATCGTTTTGCACTTTTTGCCACAAGACCGGTCATTTAGATACAAATTGCTGGCATAAATTAGGTCAAGAGCAACAACAAGCTCGTTCAATGCAAACGAATTACAATTACATGGATCGTAATAATACGACTTATGAGATTGGACCACCCAATCAACCTTTTAGGCCACGAGGATTGCCCACCTAGGGTAGACCCCCAGTGCCTCGAAACAATTACAACAGTGATGGCAATCGAGGGAGAAATTCTCCTTTTAGAAGAAATAATGGAAATTTTCGTAATCCAATGGGACAAGGTGGTCAACAAAGATCTAGGGGACTAGTAATTTGTTATCGATGCCAACAAGAAGGTCACATAGCCACATATTGTCCAAATGCGCGTAAAAATCAAGACTATACTCCTCTTTGCAAGAGGTGCAGTGGTGAAGGACACTATGAAGATAATTGCCCTAAGCGAGAGGATAATAAAATTTCTGACAAAGGGAAACAAACCTCTAACGAACCTTCAACGTCTGCTACAAATTTAGTTGAAGTAGAAACAATAAGGAAAGATACTGGAGTCAAGTCAAAATTTATACCTCGCAAGGTGACCTTTAGAGCTGACCCGATGATTGGTGTCATTACGAGGGCACAAAAGCAACAACAGAAGGAGCAAGGTTTAGAGGAAGAGAGTCCACAATTAAACGGAGCAGTGAAGGATAAGTCTAAGGGCATAGATCCTAATATAGAACTACCTGAATCGGATTCTCCGCAGCATTCCTCTGACCATCCGTTATTACCTGTGCCCTTAGCAAATCCTAAGATTCAAGTGGGAGTAGCTCCTTTTCCCGAAAGATTGGTTCCTCCTAAGGAAGGGAGTAAAGATTATGCAGAATCCGTAAATAAGACCTATGATCTTTGGCTGCATTAGAAGAAATATCATTGACTATTATCCTTCGGCAGTTGCTAGAAATAGCGCCTGTTTGTCGGAAACAACTTTATCATAAATTAGTTTGGCGTCGAAGGAAGAGGATTGAGATAAACGCTTCTAAAGTCAGTGAAAATTCTTCCAAAGGAAAAACAACTAAGGATGTAAAAATAGTAGATTTATTTGTGGACCCAGGAGCTCCAGTTATCGATACTACTATTAATGGCCACTTGCTACATGAAGTGCAGTTAGATGGTGGCTCAACAGTTAATTTGATGACAGAATAGGCAATGCAAGAATTAGGGTTGAAGGATCTAGAACCTACTCATATTGTTTTACGGGTGGCTGATAAAAGAAAAGTAAATCCTTTGGGGTTACTGCGAAATGTGAAATCTGTAGTAGCTGGATTAGAATTTCATGTGAACTATTTGATCATTCGTTCGCAAACGAATATTTCATCATATTCTGTGCTGCTGGGAAGACCTTGGTTATACCAAGCAAGATGCATTCAAGACTGGTATAAAGGTTCAATTGTGATTGGTCCTCGAAATGATAGGGTTAAAATACAAGTTATTTCAAAAGGATTTTTGAAAGAGTCAGGAGATGAGGCAGTTAGTGAAATGGATGAGAAATCCAACAGTGAGTTTTATGATTCGGACATGGAGAGGACTGATCATGAAGGGCCTTATGCCTGGTTATTTAAAACACCACACGCAGCAACAGCAGAAAAAGTAGAGGTCAATATAGTACATTAGCCTCACAAGGTAGAACAGATGGGTATTGGTGAATATGCTGTAGCGTTTTCATCTGACAATGATTCGGACAGTGATATTACTCAGTCGTTATCTACATCCGAAGATACAACCCTAGACTGCTTAATGCTTTCAGCAGAGGAAGCAGAATATCTTGATGATTCGCTTGAAACATGTTTTCAATTATCTACGGATCAAGAAGGAAATAATCAAGAAGATGAATTTTTTGCATACAGCAGGTCGGAAGCGGTTTCTGTGGATGAATTAGAGGAGAAAGAAATGCCTGAGTTAATGATATCTGATGTGGCTGACATTTCAATAACCTCTTTAGAAAGTATGGGAGAAGATGATGTTACTAATAATAATAATAGTATGCCTGAGAGTAGGATCTTAGAAGCTCTTCCTTATGGGGAAAATGCTTTACCCTTTGGATTTGGACAACTGCCAGATAGAGCTAAAAGGATTTATTACTGCCAGCTAGAAAGGAAGGAAAGAGAAAGGAGAAGTAGGCATGGGTGCAAACCCTTACAAAGACCACTATCTCGTGAGGATGAGGATGATTCAGCTTCGGCTTTTAATAGGTTTTCACAGACTTCTCATGAACATCATGGTAATTATGCTAGGATTATTAGAGAATTGAACGAGGCATTGAAAGTAGAGCGTGAGGCAGCGTTGACTACTGTAAATGAAGCAATGAAGAAGATTACTGAGTTGCAAAAGGAAAAGGCAGAGTTTCAGTTTAGAGAAAGGCGATATCTAGATGAAATCTCGCTTTTAGAATTTTATTTAGAAGAAGAGAAATCTAAATTCAGTAGGGGTGAGTTACAGATGGAACAAGCGTTATCTATGGATACGAATTATTGGGAAGAACATGAAAAAACTAATACGTTTTTGGAAAAAAATAAATCTAAGAGTACTTTTGAGCCAGAGACTCAAGAGAAAAACCCTACAAATGTTCCCTGGTTGTGTCATTCTTTTAAGCGTTCCAACGGAATTGCGCAGAAGATTTATCGCTGTTCTAGGGGACCAATAATTGGTTATCAACGAGTCCAATCTGAACCTACTAAGGTTAAATTGCACAATATGCAAGCGGTGGTGTTGCCTCATCCAAAAGAAAGAGTAATGGATTTTACTTTTTATGGGGATGGGCAAGAGCCACAACTTAGATGGTTTGAACCTGCAGCACTTAGGAATTTTGTGGAACTGAAACAAGTCATACATTATTTGGGCTGTCGAATTCAGGGCGAGGAGGATGAGAATCTACATTCATTAATTCTCAAGCTTAAAGATAATCAATGGTTTTGGAGTTTAGATGATCAGGAATGTCTAGAAAAGAATAACGAAATTTTACGTCGATATCATCGTAGGTTACATGCTCAATATCCATGTAATTTAGAGCAGATACCTAGCGTAATTGACTCTGTAAGAACCTCATTTACCATGAAATCTCGTAAAGATGTAAATGTCAATAATGGCTTTTTAGATAAATATGGGAAGGGATATATTGAAAAATCCTTTCCTGAGTTAGTAAATGTCTATGGAGTAGAAGTTGATGGTGCTATGCAAGATAACCTGGCTATTATTCCTTATAGGGCTTTACCCTTAGTAAATTCTGTGAATGTGGGAGAAGAAGCACCGGAATCAAGTACTAAGAATAGCCTGCTTGAAAATGTATTGATGCAGATATCCAAAGATGTGCCCACAATTAAGCCACGAAGAATAGACTCTCTATTTATTGAAGAGCCTAAAGTTGAAGTAGTTAAGCTTAAAATGGCAGAAGGAAAATATTTAAATTTAGGAGACCAATTGGAATCGCCACATCGTGAAAGATTTGAAGAAGTCTTACGAGTGCACGTTGACGCTTTTGCTTGGTCATATAAGGACCTTAAGGGTATCAAAGCTGAATTATGTCAGCATTTTATCGATCTAGAACCAGGCACAAAACCTGTATGTCAACGTCAACGACGAACAAACCCTGTGTATGCAGAGTTAGTGAAAGCTGAAATTACTAAGCTTTTAGATGCTGGATTCATTTATCCTGTTGCATATAGTGAATGGGTATCTCCTATTGTGGTAGTACCCAAGAAGAATAGTAAGAAGATTTGCATTTGTGTCGATTATAGAAAGCTGAATAGCAAAACACGTAAAGATCATTTTCCTTTGCCATTTATTGATCAGGTACTTGATAAGGTTGCTGGTCATGAGCTGTATTCTTTCATGGATGGATTTAGCGGTTACAACCAAGTACTAATTCATCCTGAAGATCAATCCAAAACTACATTTACTACTGAATGGGGTACATTTGCTTATAGAGTAATGCCTTTTGGTTTGTGCAATGCACCCGCAACATTTCAGAGAGTTATGATTGTAGCTTATCAAGAGTTTCTACGTCAATGGATGGAAGTTTTCTTAGATGACTTTTGTGTCTATGGTACGACAAAAGAAATGCCTGAGCTACTAATGCAAGTGTTTGAGCGTAGTGATGATGTAGGTATCTCCTTGAACCCTGATAAATGTGTTTTTGGAGTACCAAAAGGAACCTTATTGGGGCATATCGTTTCTAAAGAAGGTATTGCCATGGATCCATCTAAAATTATTAAGATTTCTGCACTTCCACCTCCAACAAATCTTAAGCAATTGCGTGGATTTTTAGGACATCTAAATTATTATCGGAGATTTATTTCCGATTTTGCAAAGGTGGCATCACCTTTGACAAATCTACTATGAAAGGATACTCCTTTTACTTGGGATGATGTCTGCCAAAAAGCATTTGAATTTCTTAAACAGAAGTTAATTGAAGGACCAGTATTAGCACCCCCAGATTGGACAAAAGAATTCCATATTCATGCTGATGCATCTATGTATGCTGTAGGGGCTGTTTTGTGCCAAGCAGATGATAATAAGGTGGATCATCCAATTTATTATGCGAGTCGAAATTTAAGTGAAGCAGAAAGGAATTATACCACCACTGAGAAAGAATGCCTATCAATGGTATTTGCGGTGGAGAAATTTCATCATTATTTATTAGGGAACAAATTTACTATATATGTTGATCATGAGGCGTTAAAGTACTTGCTTAATAAAGCAGAACTTTCAGGACGTGTGATTCGTTGGATGTTGAGAGTTTGATTTTCAAATAGTTACTCGTCCTGGTAGAGCTCATGTTCTAGCAGATCATCTATCACGATTATTAACATCAGACAAGGAGGAAGGTGTGGAAGATGATTTGCCGGATGCATCATTTTTTACTGTGGAGACACAAGTTCCATGGTATGCTGATATTGCGAATTTTCTTAGTACTGCTCGATATCCACCTGGTGTTGATAAGCGCAGGAAACGTCAGATATTAATGCAAGCACGCTCCTATGGATTATTAGGGGGTTACCTTTATAAATTTTTTCCACGCGTGGGTATCTATCGATGCTGTGTAAGGGAAGATGAAGTACCAGTGGTTCTTAAGGCATTGCATGATGAGCCGTGTGGTGGCCATTTTGCCGGTGAATTGACTGCAAGAAAAGTTCTATTAGCTGGTTATTGGTGGCCTACCCTATTTAAAGATGCTTATTATTATTGTCGAAAATGTAATGTATGTCAAAGGACTGGTCGTCCTTCTAAGAGTTTTGCTATGCCTTTGACACCTATATTGGCATTAGCACCTTTTGAGAAGTGGGGAATTGATTTTGTGGGCCCAATTGATCCGCCTACTAGGTATCGATCGGATCGTTATATCTTAGTTTGTACTGACTATATTACAAAGTGGGTGGAAGCGAAAGCGCTTAAAACGGATAAAGCCATTGATGTGGCTAAGTTTATGTATGAGAATATTATTACACGTTTTGGTTGCCCATTGGAATTAGTAAGTGACCGAGGTTCCCATTTCTTGAATGGTCTTATCAGCGAGCTAATGGAAATCTATAAAATTAAACATCGCAAATCAACGCCTTATTATCCCAGAGCTAACGGTCAGGTTGAAGTAACCAATCGCATTATCTGTGGGATTTTAACTAAAACGGTTGCTTCCCACAGGCGAGATTGGGATGAACGTTTATATGAAGCGTTATGGGCCTATAGAACTACTTATAAGGTGACAGTGCAAAATACACCCTTCAATTTAGTTTATGGCACTAATGCTATATTCCCTATTGAGCAAGAGTTGCCCACTTTACGAGTAGCTCTATCATTACGACTAGGTGAGGTTGAATCTTTGAAACAATGGATTTTACAATTGGTAAAGTTGGATGAGGAAAGATTATTAGCTCTACAAAGTCTAGAAGCAATGCAAAAACGTCGTAAAGCATGGCATGACCAGAATATTAAAGTACGGGAGTTTAAAGAAGGCGATTTAGTTTTACTTTATGACAGTCGTTATTATAAATTTCCTGGGAAGCTTAAAATTCGTTGGTTGGGACCTGTTAAGGTGATTAATGTTTATGATAATGGTTCTCTTGCTGTGCAGGATATTAATGTTGAAAATGAGATATTTAGGGTCAATGGCCTGCGCCTTAAACATTTTGTGACTTAGGCTAGCTAGGTATAGTTAGGTTAGTAGTTAAAATAATATTTTGACTAATCCACCCTTGGATGTCTTTTCTTTCTTGGGGGGGTTTTTAAATGGGATGCAGGTATGGCCTTTTTGTGGATGGATGCGCTTTACCCTCATCTTGATGCCGATAGTACTGATCCTGTTCATGCTGGACCTTACGATATTCCGCGTTTTCAGACGCATGACAGGTTTTTATATGCATCGAGAGGGGAGGCCTGTTGTGGTTATTCTTTTGTGATTATTTTTTGTTTACAGTATCATCCACCTTTTGGTTGTAGGTCTTGTCAGCGGCATTTATTTGTGCGTGCTCAGCTCTTGTGTTGGCAGTGTCGCACATACTTTCGACGCTATGGTACCACTGCCATGCAGGAAATGATTGGTTATACCTACCATCGTCATGATTATAATAGTGTTTTTTCTCCTGAGCGTGGCGCTGGTCAGTCTAGGGTAGGCCGAGAGCAAGCAGAACTTGCGAGATATCGTTCCACTGTCTACCGCCTTACTCCATCTTATCATGATCTGCAGACTAGAGTTCCATGTCCATGTTGGGATTATATCTGTTGGTATATGGATGCGACCGAGGGGCATTCTTTAGATGCTTTACCAGTGGCCCCTATGCCCTACTATGATGATGCAGCTTCGGCTTCGCTCCATGATGTGATGGAGGTTCTTAGCGATGCACCTGATAGCGGATCTGCGACTTCTGATATGCCTATGCTAGAGGCTATTCTTGAGCATCCTATAGCTGGTAGTTTAGTTAATAGGTTTGACTTAGATAGTGTTGATGATTTCGGATTAGGATTATTGTTTTCACTAGAAGATCTCAGAGACTTTTAAGATTTTAGTCTAGATATTTTGTTTTCTTAGTCTTTTATGTTTTTCTTTTATTCTACATTTTGAAAAACAAACAAAAAAACAAATATATATTGTTTAAAAAAAAAACATACAATGCTTTGAGTTATTGATATCCTGTAAGTTTTCATGCACTTTAGTTTTATTTTCCACGTAGTTAGGTAGTTAGTTGCACGCACGGTCAGGGTATTCCTTTCAGTGCTAGAGTTTGGGATATTTAAGTTAGTGAGATGGACAGTTCTATATGCAAGAATGGTTATCAAGTGGAGAAATATACTGCTTCTTAAACAACCAAGCAGTGGGAGCATTACGACAGTCTAGTTGATCGAGATTGTGCCATGAGTATCTAACAATTCTTTTGCACAGGGAAAAGTTTTATTATTTATCTAACCCTTTAACATTGTACTGGCTAGTGTATGTTTCATGTGCAGATTTGACTATGATTTTGCGTTACACACTGTTGTATGCTTCTGTTGATGATTCTTGGAGTTGCAATATCTACGAACATACAAGGTTGTTTCATGCCTAAACTTTTTATTTCATATTCATTTTGGTATTTTTTTATAAAAAAGTACAAGAATAAAAAAATTGATGGAACGAAATTGGATATGTTTTAAAAAAAAAACCTAAGTAATCATAGAGGAATTATAAATAAATATTTTAAACGAATATGAATGATATATACACAATTCTATCTATATGAAGTCCACTCACAAGGGATGGGACTTAGCATTAGGGAGTGATTAAAAGGGGGTGATGTGTGTGCATAACATAGTGAGTTTCATTGTATGGGTGTCCGATTAGGAATCCTATAGGGTTTTCCCCTATCTTTTGGTCGCTTTTCTAGCGATATGTGGGATAGCTGAATAACAAGGTTCTCTCCACGAAATTTTGACTAGGAGTAGCATGGAAGAGAGATGCTGAGTTGGTGAGTATTCTTTGCTTATCATTTGCCTCGGCAGAGTGACTAGTATTATGCGCTAGATTAGATTCCTCGTGCAAAGTTGTTGAGCTGAAATGTTTGACCGTTCAATTAAGTAATGTATTCTTAGCTTTCTAGTTGATCCTTAAAAAAAAAAAACTACTTAAAATCCAATCCAAATACTAAAAGTTCGGAAGAGTCTATATATTTATTCTTTTAAAGAAAGAAAGAAAGAAAAAAAAAACACCCTGAGACTGCAGGGGTTGGAAAAAAAAAACAACCAAAAGAAGATAACCATCGCCTCTGAGGTCCTGGTAGGCTGTAGGGATTTCCTTGATGGGTGCCCTGCGTCCGATGCCTTGTATCTCTTTGGGGTGGGACCTTGTGGAAAAGAGAATCAATGTATATACTCTTTTGACATTGAAAAAATGCCATTAAAACTTAAACTTAAAAGAAAAGCCTTGGACAGTTAGAAGTTACGAACCATTGGCTGGTTGTTCTAGTAGAACGTGGAGGGTTAGCAGCTAAACCCTAGGAGTCCTATTTAGTGTTGTAGTACTAGTTTGCCTTGTTTGGGTTCTTTGTTAAGTAACGACCTTATCAGTGATGCTATTTCAGAAGCAATATTTCTAGTAGGATAGTAGTGTGGCAATTTATTGCCTAGAGGGATTATTGTTGTTTAGCGGCTCTAGACAGCTTCCTAGTTGGTATATTCTATGCAATGGATGAAGCTTTGTTATGCCTTTTAGTGGGGCGAGTGACTAAGGGGAATGTTAGTTTGCACAAGTTTTTCCATAATTTCCTTGACATGTTTGTATTGTTTGCATTTTACTATGACACCAATCAGTATTTTTCTACCTTTGTAGTGTCTACTAGTTGTCCATGTGTGGTTTTGCAGGTGATGTAGTTGTGCTCGTGAGGACACTTCACAATTAAGTGGGGGAGAGTATATTTTTTCTTGATGTTGCGTAGCTGTGTTCGTGATGCTGAATGTTCGTGATGTAGTTGTGCTCGTGAGGACACTTCACAATTAAGTGGGGGAGAAATGACAACAACTAAAAACATGCCATTTATTGCAACAATTTTTTGGCAAAACTGTATACAATTGATACCTTATTACTAAATTTTTACATGAATTTAATGCAGATGCGGTGTTCGTTGTTGTTGTCTTTGGAGGCTGTGTCCTTGCAATCTAGCTAGGAGATGTTGGTACGAGAAAGTTCTTGTATGAGAGGAAGGTGGAGTTTTAGACAAAATTTGATAGGTCTACTTAGTGAATCTCAGCTATGACTATTTAAAATTTTCCTGTAGGGATTATTATTACTTAGAGGAGATAGGACCTTGTTATAAATTAGGAGTTTTCGGGGGAATTTTAAACAAACCACAATGTCTTGACAAGTTGATAGGATATCTTAGTATTAATCTCAAGGATGGAGGATTTCATTTGTTATGCTACCTCTTACCTCCTAATGATGAAATTCTTTATGAAAAATACATAGCATTATGATTGTGATTATTGTCTACAGTAATACTGCAGTGATGATCAAAGGGTGATCATTAGATCATTGGTGATTATTATGGAGATTTCTTTGGGAGGTGTTGAATATCAGATTCAAGAGTATGACTCTTGGCAAGGACGAAGTAATTCAAAAGGGATTGCTTTGCTACTAGGCAATTCCCTATAGAGGCCAACATGGGTGTTATAAAGGCAATTTGTAAATTACCCATGTGCATCAAAGTAACCATTAGCAGCCTTGGACCATGTTGGATATGTCTTATAAGCTTGTTGTCAAGGCTTTGGCACTCAAAATTAAGGTATTACTAGCTTAAGTCATCCACTCCCAGCATTATGGCTTCAATTTTTTTTAAATCAGAAGATAGAAAATGCCATCCCTAGCCTTGCAACAGTTATTGACTAAGAATGATTGGTGGACAGGACTACCTCCTAGTGAATGGATTTTGAAAGGCATATAATCACGTTCTTTAGGATTTAGTCTGCATTTACCTTGAAGCAATGGTCTTTGGAAGGAAGTTCTTTAGAATGATTATGACACTCCTTTCAAGTGTAGAAGTTAAGAATATCCATTAAAGGGGCGGTCTCCAAATCCTTTGAGCTAAAAAGGTCTATGAGACAAGGTTGTCCCATAGCCTTGCTTCTCTATGCCATAGAAATTAGCCATTGCTAAGAAGATTAGACTAGAGGGACCTTGCGAAATCTAAGGATGCATGATGTTAGGGCAAGTAATAAGTCAATTCTTTGTGGAGGATAACTCCAACATCATCACGGCCCAATGAATTCAACTCAACACATTGTTTGAGGCTTTTCAAGACTTCTATGACCTATCGGGTTCAATAATAAGCAAGAACAAATTTGAAGTGTTGTAGCTAATGACACTCTTGAATGGCTTCCACTATTAGGCTTGAAGATAATTAAGAAATGGGGGGTTTTTAGATACCTTGGATTGCCCCTTATTAGGTATGGGGATCACTATCGCTTAATGCTTCAATTTACCAAAACGGCTTTACTAGTAAGGGGGTAGTTACAATTTGGGGGTCTCTCCCTCTCTCATGCATCCGTCGAATGGTCACCAAGAAAAAGGGGGAAATTCATTGCTCCAGGTATCTCAAAAAATTCCTGCAAGCCTTCTCCCTGCTCGCCAAGATCGCCGGGTCGCTGACATGATTTTAGAGTTTTTTTTAATGGTGGGCTTGGCTACGCCTCCTTTTCTGCAACGGGTCCTTATCTCCCACTTTGGGTCCGCCGTCCTGCCATGGTCCCATGACATGCTTCATTGTCTAGCCCGGTACTTGCGATGCGGATTAATCTATGTATCCGCTTTCATTAAAGATGGGGCGAAGGATGGAAATGAAGGAAATGAGGGGTAGAACATGCTTCGTGTAGTGGCAGGGGCATCCCTCGTCTGTACAATGCCAATGTAATACTAATAATGGAGAATAAAGGGAGTATGCGAGCAGTGTATTTCTTCTTAAGGCCATTCCACCTTGTTCCGCCAAAAAGATACACGAACAGAAGTGGGGCATGGAAAGATTTGAATCAGAGAATATTGAACCTTTGGGTAAGTTTGAAATGGTTATTTCGTTGTTAATGCATTGGATGGAACCGATCCTTTTCCGCGTGTACACTAAGGAAGAAGGCAACATAATAGAATAATTTACTGTTTGGCTGGATTACAAGTGGGTAATGGTCTGAATTAACTGCTAGTCTTCCCAAGGGTCATTGCCCTTATCCATCTGCTCGGTGATTTCTTGAGGCACAAAACATGCCTCTGGTTGTATGCTCTTCATCAAGGCTTAGATATACTTGCTGGAATGATTCCATGACCTAACGGCCTTGGTGGTAGTGCTGATGGAATAGGAAAGAGTTTCCTTTAGTGGAAATTTCATATATGTGCTATTACAAGCTTTGAGTAGTTATTGAGGGTCACAAGAGGTGTGATATAATTTGATCTCTAATGGGTTCCAAAAATTGTCACTGAAATCGCCAAAACGAGACTTTAAATCTGAGAAAGAGAGAGGGAAAGACCAAACCTCTTTTCTTTCTCTCGCCGGAGTAGGAGGAGCTACAAATGAGGTTGTGGAACAAATTATAAAGGAAGGAAACGTTTTCTTGCTGTGAGCCATGGAGAAGAGAGGAAAGAGAAGATAGGCATTGACTGGACTGCAGGAGGACACGGTCTTCAAAGACGCGACAACGACCCGCGGGATTTACAAGTACATGCCTAAACCGTTTATCTAAAATGAATGATATATTATAAGTAAATGTTTAGTTTAGTATTTTTAGAAAATGCTTTGAAACTTGTTTTTCTATGTTGAATGGTTGTTTGCATTTATGTGGACCTATTTTCACTTATTAAAAATAGAAAATAGTCGAAAAAGCTAAAACAAATGACTTAAAATGACACAAATACATTTTCATAAAATGTCTGATTGAAAATTTATAAGTTCTGATATATATATATATATATATATATATATATATATTCTATAAAGCTTATAAGTCAGATAATTTACTGAATTTTTATCAAAATTTTTTAAAGCTAGTTTGTTATATTTAAAAATTCAAAAAGAGTTATATTTAGAGAAAAAGCATAGTTTTCCTTAAAAAAAAATGTGTTATTTACTGATATAAATTATAGATTCCTAGTGAAAGATTGGAAAGATAATCTCTGACTTATTAGTGCATTTTTGTTGTAAGGGTTAAAGAAAAGAAATAATAATTTAATAATATTTTACTTAAGAAATGCTCGTATAAAGATATGGTGTTTTGGTTTTGAAAGGAGAGATTATACGTGGTGTGAACATTTATGAAACATGGGAGGTTACAAATAAGAAGTTTAACAACACTTTTTAATAATTAACAATGTTAGGTTGCAGTTATAAAATTTAGTTTAAATTAAAACAAAATAAAATCAAATAATTTAATGATTGGATGGCATGGGGGAAAAAGCCTCAGCATCTATATTAAATTTTTACATGTTATTCATTTTACAACCAATTTCTTAAATACATGGAGTGGAGGGCTACTAGGACTCATTGATAAATTAAAGGGTGATATGGGAATTTAAAATAAATTATGAATGTGGATACGTGAGAGTATGAAAGAACTTGTTTTATTCTGATTGATGTTTAATAATAGAAGAGAAAGAAAGGACGTTATTCTCGTAAAATAAATTAAATATTTAAACACTTAAAAGCAACGACGAAATTGCAGTACGGAGGGGGGACATGTTTACTAAGGGTTTAAAATTTAGGGGTTTATGGTACGTCAGAGAATTTGATTTGAATGTTTGCTATCACTTAAATAAGTAAAAAGAATTAATTTTAATCAGGTGGAGAGAAACATATAAAAAATTTAAACGGAGATATACAAATAGATCTAAGAGATCTATACTAGCCGCTCTTGAAAGATGGAGGGAAACCGTAGTTATCTTAGGTTTAGCATTCTAGTGTCTAATATAATTTACTGAAGCGTAGAATATTTGTAGTTGGACTACTACAAACAAAACGCCATACAATTAATGGAAGACTAAACCAAATTAGCATTGTTAGTAGCAACAATCACCTGTTTAGTGCAACAACTCTTAGGAGTTGGCTTGCTGACCTGGGTAAAAGTGGCTTGGTCTTTGGCCAGTCAATTGCGAGGGATTCCATAAATCATTAGTCTGCTATACTGGAAAAAAGTGTTGTACTCCATGAACCAAAGGTAATGGCAATTACTCCTTCCGGACAAGAAGCCTCTCAAAGGACACCTCTAGATATGAGCTAGTTGTTGATAGGTGATTGTTAGATCAATTAGGAACCTTCAGGTCGGTCCTCCATGGGTAAGAATAGGATGCTTCCTTTGCGGGTAGACCTAGGGTTAACCAGCTGCCGTAAAAAAAAAAACCGATCATTCTAGTTAGAGTACGGATGGCGACAGTTGGGATGCAAATTCTAGGTGACTACTAAAATGTTATTGGTCAAGAGATCAAGGCGAGTATGTTACAAGTGGTATCAGAGCAAAAAGAAATAAAAAACTTGGCATTTTAGCTTGAGATATGAGTTGTTTTCCCTTCTCTTGTTGACATGTGTTTTTTATATTACCCAGAGAGACGAAGATTGGGAGCGATTCCTAGTCTTTCGAGCAATGTTTACATCGACAATGCATTCTATGGATTATGGATAGAGAATGCAAGTGATGTGGATTCTGGATCACATCTATGATCCTTCTCCACTATACCAAGAAAGATGATGGATGATAAGCGGTGGAATTTGTTATATCGACACAAACCATCTTGCCTTCCTTCATAACAATTTGAAGAGGATAAGATGGATGGGAAACCTTAAAGTCATGAAGGTTTATTTATTCCATGAAGCTAGAGTGAATTCAACTTTATTCACTAGAGGTCGGAAGGTTAAAACTAAATCGATATATTTATGAGGAAGCGACAAAGGTCATCCTAGCGGACGAAATTATAGTTGTTGGTCGCTCTAAACGTCACAATTATGACAAAGATGGACTTCCTAATCTTCCTTTAAAGTATCAATTTTTAGATATCCATTCTTCAAAGCCCGATTATTACCCAATGGATGTATCCAAATACCATACCTAGATTGTATTAGGGAAATATTTTCTCCCAAATAACTAGCCATCCCAAAAATAAACCATGTATTTATCCCCTACAGTAAAATAAGTTATTTTGTCTATCCATTGAATATAAAATTGGTTACCATTCTAGCAATTAAGAATTATAGTCAGTAGATATATCTAAAATTAATGGTTAGAGTCCTTAAGTTCATTCAAAAAACTCTATCATGATGTAACGTTCCTTGAAAATTTAATAAAAATCATTTCTATCCTTCTGAAATAAATTCTCTTTTTGAAAATATACGAGCAAATTGTATGATAACATTCGTAGAGCTAACTAGAGAAAATCTTACGATATCACGGGAAGCTGTTTCTACCCTTAATGCTGCTGAGATCCAAGAAAAGAAGTTCTTGCTTAAGCAAATCAAACCACTTGAGTGTTTCCAATTAATCAAGCAATGATCGGCAAGCTAAAGCTAATAGGGGAAGCCTGAATTTGGTGGAGAAAATGGTGTAAAGACCAAGGAATCTCCGAAGCATTTGTTAGTTGGGACGTATTAAAGGATGTAGTGCGAGACCGGTATCTTCCGCCAGCATATCGCACACAAAAGATGAATGAATTCTTTATTCTAAAGCAACTTGGAATGACATTGGAAGCCTATTACTCGAAGTTTGTAACACTTCTCAAGTATGCACCATCTATGGACATTGCACAACAAGTATCCAAGTTTTGCCATGGATTGGATGATCCCCTAAACACATGGCTTGAAGCAATGTGTCCATTCGACCTCCAAGATGCATTGATAAGAGCAAGACCGATTGTACAAGAACTCCAGTTCAAACCAAGAAATGATAAGCCTTGGAATAATAAGTTCCAAATAGAAATATAACTAGGGGCTATGCAAAAAGAGCCCAAGGTCAATTCTAATCTGCTAATAGCAAGAGAGCTAAGATGTCGGTAGTGGAGAACTTTACTGGTGGTAATAAGGATACTTTCAGGTGCTATTATTGTAACAAATCTGACCACATCCAAAGGTGATGCCCAAAACTCGGGCAAAATGAACGCCAAAGCAAGTTTGGTAACAACCAGAGCCGGACAGCCACGGCTAGAGGAAGAGTTGCCGCCATAACCCTCAAGGAAGTAGAAGATGATGAAGGTTCCACCTTGGAAACCGACATGGAAAGAGTGAGAATTCATGTCTTTCTCAACAAGAAGAGACTAAATTGACGATTTTTAGTGATTCAAACACCATCAACCTATAATGGTAAACCCTTTGAAATTGTAATGGGCCATAGGAACCCTCCCCTAAAAATTTTTAAAAGAAAAGGAAAATTTTCTCAAAATTTTTCTCCCCCCCTCTCTCCCTGTCAACAGCAGTTGGGGGAGGGGGAGAGAGAGTGGGAGTGGTGGATTGGGAGGGGAGGCATGCAACCTCCAGGTGGAGGGGAAGCCATGCCACCTATCTCCTCCCCTCCCCTTATATAGGGGAGGGCTTCTCCCCTCCCCTGAAAGAAAGAGAGGAGGCTAGATACGTAGCCACCCTCCCCCGTCCGTTTTGCTGCACAAGGCCCTGGGCCATCATCTGTAGCCACCCCGCCGCCAGCTGCTGTACTACCCCAGACAACCGAACGATGTTCTCCTCCTCATTGTGACCTACCACATCGTCACCTCCCCCTGGTTCGACGTGTAAAATATTACACGGCGCAGCGAACAGAATCTGAGAAAGAGATAGAGAGAGTACACAACAGATAAGAGGAGAATCGGTAAATTCTTTAACTCCAAACAACTGATACAAAGATGGCTCTGTCCACCCGTGCGCTTCCACTGTGTGAAGCTTAGATGGCGATCTAGACAGAAGATAGGTGAAGAGCTTAAGGCTAGCTGGAACAACAACTCTAACTGGGTGAAAGATGAGTGAGAGATGGCTGCGAAGGGGTTTAGCTTTTATAGCCCACGAAGGTCGTTAGGTCGGCCTGCTAACCGACCTACCATATGAGCCTCCACTAGTCGGCCAGGGAATATTCCACGGAATATTCCCTTTACCATCGGGCCGGGGGCGCTGCCCCCGGAGCCCCGCCAGGGGGGCTGCTGGCCCTCCTGGGACCCCCCAGCCAGGGGCCGCTTCCGCGGCCTCCGGACCCCACAATAGGGGCCCCTTTTAACTCCCTTACACCGCAACTCGATGCAATGCGCCTTAAGTTGCTACCAGCTTAACCACTCCATCTAACCCAAAGATTAGACCCACAGCAGTCACCTTTTTGCCATCCGGTCACATAGACCTCATCTGATATACAAGTCAGGACTCAACCAATGTCTGGGCTCACTTTTGGCTTCTCCTCATAATTGGGGCCTTACAACTTTGAGCACCATGGATCATTGGTAGCACCTTATGAGGGTGGGGCATTGATCATATCTAACACAATGTGCCAATGCTCCGCCACCCAGATTCCCACGTGTCATCTCCCCCCACCCATTAGCACTTCGCTAGGGCCATCTGGGCCTCCACATGGCGTTTCCCCCCCGTCTGCAGAAATGGCCCTGGGCCTACGACCAGGGTAGCTGGGGTTGGGCGCTCGGCTCTCTGAGCTCCCAATGATCATTCTCCCCCTCTCCTTGCTGGCGCTGCTGCGGGCCCTCCCAAACACGTCACCCCCCTTTTTGACTGAAGATGCGGGACCCTCCCTAGGCCCTCCAAAATAAATGGCCTCCTTGTTTGTGCCGTGAAGAAAAAAAGTAGAGGGAGAGGATAAGAAGAAGAGGGTGGGAGAAGAGAAAGTAGGTGAGAGAGAGAGAAGAGGAGGAAGAGGGAGAGAAGAGAAGGAGAAGGAGTGAAGGAGAAGGAGGGAGGAAAAGAAGGTAGAGGAAGAGGGAAGTAGAGGGAGAGTAGTAGAAGAAGAGAAGGAGTAGGAGAGAGGTAGAGGAAGAGAAAGAAAAAGGGAGAGAAGGAGGAGAGGAGAAGAAGAAGGGAAAGGAGAGAGGTAGAGGAAGAAGAAGAAGAGGTAGAGGAAGAGAGGTGAGAAGTGATAGAGGAAGGAAAAGAGGAAGGAGCAGAAGGAGAAAGATGTGGGAGAAGGACAAGAAGAGAGCTAGAGGAAGAAGAGAGAAAAAGGGGGTAACTGCTACGAGTCACCCAAACCACTCTCTTGGCAATGAACCACATCTGGTGGTCTTTCCAACCGATCGTGTCTAACCATAACCGTTAAGGTCCGGACTGATCTCCACGAGGCGAATGGCTCCCAAGAAGAAAGTCACGGGAAGCATAGGCGCCCAAGCCATCGGTAATGCTGGAGGGATGAGCGGAACAACCAACGCAGCACACACGAATCAAGCCCAGGTTCTAAGTGTTGAAAAAATTAATTTAGGACTTATTTCTCGTGGAAGGGATAATGTCATGCATAAGGTTTTGTTTATTCTAAGAACTAAGTTGCATGCGTGAAATGGTAGACGTTGATTTCCCATAAGATTTTATGCAGGTAAAATGATAAGGTTAATACCTTACCTCACAAGAAATGCTAGCTTTCACTCACATAAAATGATAAGGTTATCGCCTTATTTCACATAAAATGATAGCTTTTTAACCATTTCAGTGCATGAATAGTCATTTAAATTCACGTTTCACAATCATGGTTAAAAGAAACACATGAAATGTTAATTTCTCTTCATAAGATACACTTGCATCATTAGGGAAGAAAAAACCTAGACTTCCATAGATGCAAGTCACATGTGATCCGGTGCATTAGAGATAAGTACTCATTACTAGGAATAAAGAGAGATAAAAGCCGTTTAGGGGACAACTATACTAAACACACAACGTGCATTATGGTTGGGAAATCCTGCATAGAATTGCACTAAGAGAATTGGAAGGATCGCATGCATCTAAACCGCATCTTGAAAGTTTAAATGAGAAATCATGTGTTGCCATGTGTGTTAATTGAGCTTGGATAGAATTAGAGATTAAAGGACCCTAGGTTGGGTTGCGAATAAGGCATGTGCATTGCCTTGGCTGACCAGCTAATGCTTGAGTTAGGGACTAAGATGCCCTAAGGTAAAACCTAAGGAAAAGGGCAAGTATAAGTCAACTTACCAAGACCATTTAATCTTGTTGAAATTATTGGAATCTCACCAAGTCGTGAAAAGACCCAAGATCGGGTGCTGGGAACATGCGGGACAAAAAGAGAGTCACACCTTAGCAGTCGATCGCTCAAGCGACTTCCAAATATTCGTGCTTGTACTTAGATGCATTATTTGATCTCTTTGCTCAAGGAACTAATTCAAGGAAAAACACTTAATGCTGCAGGTTGAAAGCTTGGAGGGAGAGGCAGGAACAGTTACCTCCGACTGTCTGCGTGGCCCTATCCAAGGGGGTTGTTAGCTGCATCGAGTATATGGACCTAACCCATCGTCGTGAGTGGTCTCTCCGTGGGTACTTCTTGGAGTGGGAGGACGCTTGGGTGCCAGGGGAGGCTCTGGCTGTAAATCCCTTGCCTCCGGATCTCGTACAAGAGGCCGATGTGACTCGAGATGGGATCTTGAGGCCCGGGTACTAGTCTACGGGCGAAACTTGGAACAATGATCATGTGCCTAAGTTACGTAATGAACACAAGATTAATTTGTTTAATTAAGGGAGCTGATTTTGCATGTCAAAATGTAATCTATTAGGTAATTAGATAACTAAAGCAAACTGAGGAAAGTGCGGTGGAAGTGACTTAGGTCCGTCCTACGGAAGGGTGGTCCCGGTTAGCTGGGAACTTTTCTCAAGTGTTGAGATAATAAAGACCTAGTATCAGTGGATGTAGAATCTTCGGTTTATTTTGTTTTAGGACAAAGGAATGGGTCTATGCCATTCGGCAGAAAGGTTGAGACTTTGCTGGTAGGAAATGGAACCTGACCTCACGTCGATCCCAAGTGGAAACGGCCGGACACTTTCGCTCGGGGCAGACTCGGGAAGACCTAGATCATAAACCCTATGTCATTCCCTGCAAGTGCCAGACGGAGCCTTTTAGACCCTCCTCCCGATGGGCTGCTAAGACGTGTCCCGCAGGCGGACAAACATGCACGTTACAGTTGGTATCAGAGCGAACCAACGGAATCTAAGATTTACAAAGGAACTTAATGGAGGAAAGTAAAGGGATTAAGGGGACAACTAGGGGAAGGTGAGGGGAATAGAGTAGTGTTTGCTGTTGAGAACATTTCCTTACTCACTTATGGATGTTGGGTTGTAGAGTCACAAAGCATGGAACAAATTCTTGGTGTTCCAGGTTATGTTTATGACTACAATGCATGCTTCAGATTATCGATGGAGGCTAGGCATGATGAATATCCTAGATCGTATCTACAATCCTTGACCCCTGTACGTGGAACGGAGATGGACAGGAGAATCAGGAATATACTATATAGCAACCCACCGACTTGCTTACCTTCAGACCAACTTGAAGAGAATCAAGTGGATGAAGGATTTAAAGATTGTGAGGCTGTTCATCTTCATCGAAGCTCACGCAAATGCAACCCTACATGTTGGCGGTCGGCAAGTCAAGCAGAACAAGTATGTGTATGAAGAAGTGACTCGGGTGATCCCTGCCGACAAAGTCAAAGTGCTCGGGCGTTATGAGAAGAACGGGTATCAAAGGAAGGGATATCCCAAGCTTCCTATGACTTATCAATTCCTGAAAATCCATGACCCCTCTCCATATTATTACTCAGTCCCTGTAGCCGATTGTAACACAATCCTATTTTCCCTAAATTGATGTACTAATCAGCTTGTTCTACTTTCCCAAAATAAATATACTCAAAGGGCTATACCCTCATGAATGAATAAGACTTCTTACTATTGTCTATCCTAATTGTAAATGTGGCAAAGGGGTTAAGAGATTAGGTCACTTGACTAAAAGCTGTGCTGGTCATATTAACGTAATATAAGAAACGTTTGATAAGTTTTTAACATAAAGAATATTATTGCCCAGGCGCAACCCCAAGTGGAGGTTCCAAGTCCGACCCCTGCACTAAGTACAGTTGTGATTCAAGAGAAGAAGTTCCTTCTCAAACAAATCAAGCCACCTGAGTTCGATGGCAAGGGAAGGACTATTCAAACTGACGTCGAGGTCTGGATCGAGTCCATGGAGGACTATTTTGAGGTAGCAGGAACTGCACCTGCTAACCAAGTTATGCTCACCAAACTTAAGCTTACAGGCAAAGCGAGACTTTGGTGGAAATAGTGGTGCAGAGACCAAGGGATCTCGGAAGGGACAATCACTTGGGAGAAGCTTAAGGAAGCTATGCAAGGGAGGTATTTGCCACCGGTCTACCGCACACAGAAGATGAACGCATTCTATGAATTGAGCAGCTTGGACTATCCCTCGATGCATATTATTCAAATTCCCTCTCTCTCTTAAAATACGTGCCTCCAATGGATAGGACACAATAGGTGTCAAAGTTTTGTGCTGGGTTAAATCCCCCCATAAACACCCGCTTGGAATCAATGCACCCAACGGACCTACAAGACGCACTCATTCGAGCTGCACCAATAATACAGGAGGTGCATACCAAGCCAAGGAACAACATGACTTGGACTTATAGGGATTAGAACAAAGGAATGTATAGGGCTCAGGCTAAGAGAGTGCAGGGTCGGAATCAGGGACAAAGGAAGAAAGCTAGGACCAATGCTGTCAACAACTTTGTTCCTACACAAGGTAATGGCTGCAATCTCCATTTCTTCCATTGCAATGAGCCTGGACACTTCAAGAGACAGTGTCCCAAGCTTAGTAGAGGACAACACCAAGGGCCATTCCAAGGAGCCGCCCATGGCCAAGGAGCCACCGTCATGGCCAGAGGGAGAACCCCCAGTGTTTCCAACAAGGAGTTGGGCGATGAAGAAGATCCATCCATGGATACTGACATTGAGAGGGCAATGGTTCACACCGCTCTTCACAAGAAGGGACCAAATCGCCAATTCTCGGTGATAATCTCCATCGGATTATGAAGGTAAAAGCTTCAAAACCCTAATCAATTGTGGCAGTACACATTCCTTCATTTCATCGATTTGTGCAAAAAGACTAGGGATAGCCACAATAGACGCACCTACTTTACTTATGGAATTGGCAAATGGTCATGAGGTCGCTTGTACTAGGCAAACTGCTAAGGTGACATTCCTACTGGGTGGAAAGTCGACTTCGGTGAGATTCAGGGTAATGAACCTAGGTGTCCACGAATGTTTACTCGGAATGGATAGGCTAATACCCAATGATGCCCACATCCACTGTGATAAGGGCCAAATCTCATTTCGAAATTCTGAAGGGAAACTAGTTACAACTCAAGGAGAGGCTGGTAAGCCAAAAATTCAACTGGCAAAAGCAACACGGATAATAAAAGGAGTTAGAAAGGGTCTACCCGACTATCTGATTAAACTGAATAAGCTAGATCAAAATCAGGAATCTGGGGAAGAACCTTCATGGTTAAAGGAATACATAGATGTATTTCCTGAAGAGTTGATAAAACTTCCTCCTGAAAGGGAAGTCGACCACGAAATCAAGCTGGCGCTAGGAGCTGCACCTGTCGCAAAGAGACCGTATAGGATGTCCATCCTGGAAGCTATTGAATTGGAAGAGAAACTCAAGCAAATGTTAGACCAAGGCTATATCCATCCTGGCAGTTCGCCATAGGGAGCTCCAGTGCTGTTGCAAAAGAAGAAAGATGGAATGCTTCGGTGACTACAGAGGGTTGAATCAATCAACCATTAAAAACAAATACCCTATTCCAAGTATAGATGAACTACTTGACCGTCTTCAAGGTGCAAAGATCTTCTCTAAGATAGATCTCAGATTTGGATATTATCAGATAAAGATCAAGGAAGAAGATATCCCAAAGACTGCATTCAGTACAAGGTATGGACACTTTGAATTCCTAGTGATGTCATTCGGACTGATAAATGCTCCTGCTACCTTCAACAGGTTAATGCAGGATATCTTTAGGCCCTATCTTGATGACTTTGTACTCGTCTTCTTTGATGATACCCTAGTCTACTCTAAACAGGAAAAAGATCACGAACCCCAGCTTTGCATTGTTCTTGAAACAATGAGAGTACACAAGCTTTATGCCAAGAAGAAGAAGTGTGCATTTTTCAAGTGGTAGATTGAATATCTGGGATTCATTGTATCGGTGGAAGGAATTTTAGTAGATCCAGCCAAGGCCAAAGATGTTCTGGAATGGCCAACGCCAACTTCTGTCAAGGAAATACGTAGCTTTCTTGGATTGACAGGGTGTATGGTCACCTGCCGAACAGACCAACTTTGACAAGCTAAAGCAAAGCTTAGTATCAGCACCCATCCTAAAACTTCCTGATCTTAGTAAGGAGTTTGAAGTGGTAACTGATGCTAGCACACTTGCCTTAGGATGTGTGCTTATGCAAGAAGGTCATCCGGTAGCATATTCTTCAAGGAAATTGAAGAGCCATGAAAGGAATTATGCTACCCATGATTTGGAGCTATTGGCTGTCATCCATGCTCTCAAACTTTGGAGACACTACTTGCTGGGCAATAAATTTGCCTTAGTGATGGACCACAAGAGCCTTAAATGGATCTTTACCTAGAATGAGCTTAACATGAGGCAACGTCGATGGATGAAGTGCTGGAAGAGTATGATTTTGAAATCAAATATAGGCCTGGAAAAGAGAATGTAGTTGTTGATGCACTCTGTTGCAAGGCATTTCTGAATTCTCTTATTTTGCAAGATCCATCAATAGCAAGATCTCTAGCCACAAAGGTATCAATGCCAAACAACCCAATCCTTGAGCTAGCTAGAGAAGAGGCATGTCATGACCCAGTCTATCAGAAACTGCTAAGGGAGATCCCCATCAAAGATCAAGATCCAAAGCTAAAGATGAAGTATCAAGAATTCTCTGTCAGTAGTAGTGGACTTGTCTACTTTAGGACAAGATTATGTATCCTCGCTAACCAATCTCTCAAGCAAAAGATACTTTGGGAAATCCATGACTTCCCTTTCTCAGGACATCCTGGCTATGCCAAGACCCTTAATGTGGTCAAGAAGAGCTATTATTGGGATAGGCTCAAAGGTGACGTTCTCAAATATGTCACAGAATGTTTGTCTTGTCAACGCATCAAGGCGGAATATGTCAAAATGCCTGGGAAATTGCAACCACTTGACATTCCTCAAATGAAATGGGAATTCATTAGTATGGACTTTGTTGTTGGCCTACCTCAAGTTCAGGGAGGATACAACTCTATTATGGTTGTAGTAGATATGCTCACCAAGGTTGCACATCTCATCCATGTCAAGACAAACTATAAAGCCTCAGACATTGCTAGATTATTCATCAAGGAAATATTCAAACTACATGGGTTACCCAGAAGAATCATTAGTGATCGTGACTCTCTCTTCACATCACACTTCTGGAGGGCTATCTTCAAGGCCATTGGGACTCAACTCTATTTCAGTACAGCTTACCATTCCCAAAGTGATGGTCAAACGGAACGAGTCAACCAAGTCATTGAAGATATGATTAGGGCATACTGTTGTCGCGAACCCAAAAAGTGGATTCAATATTTGCCACTGGTTGAGTTTTCCTACAATACTTCTTACCAACAAAGTATTTAGATGACCCCTTTCCAAGAATTGTATGGGCACGATTGTGTACCCCTTTGAGCTTCTCGGATCTAACCTTGAGGGTAGAAGCTTCGAAGTAGATGCTGGAAGACATGGATGACCAAATCAAGTCAATAAGACAAGACATCCAAGCCACCAAGGATAGACAGAAGGCTTACACAGACTTGAAAAGGCAAGACAGATCCTTCGTTGAAGGTGATATGGTCTTCATCCGCGTATGTCCCAAAAAGAGTTCATTATCCTTGGGAGAGTACAAGAAGATAAGTCCAAGGTATTGTGGACCTTATAAGATCACTAAGTGCCTAGGACCTAATGCTTACAGACTACGGCTGCCCGCAACCCTAAAGGTTCATAACGCATTCCATGTTAGCCTATTGAAAAAGTATCTACCTAATCCAAATCATGTACTTGATGATCAGCAAGTTGTAATGCCTAGCCAAGGATTCCTTGAGCTATGGCCTGATAAAGTCCTAGATGTCAGGGAGAGGCATTTGAGGTCAAGGACCTTGACATAATACCTCGTCCAGTGGAAAGATTATCCCAAAGAGGATGCCACTTGGATGGATGAAGATATTCTCAAAAAACAATACCCCCAGGTCCTCTCGAGATGAGGACTAATGAGCCATAGGAACCCTCCCCTAAAAATTTCTAAAAGAAAATGAAAAATTTCTCAAAATTTTTTACTCACCCTCTCTCCTCGCCGATAGCAGTCGGGGGAGGGGGAGAGAGAGTGGGAGTGGTGGATTGGGAGGGGAGGCATGCAACCTCCAGGTGGAGGGGAAGCCATGCCACCTATCTCCTCCCTTCCCCTTATATAGGGGAGGGCTTCTCCCCTCCCCTGAAAGAAAGAGAGGAGGCTAGATACGTCGCCAACCTCCCCCGTCCATTGCTGCACAACAAGGCCCTGGGCCCTCATTTGTAGCCACCCCGCCGCTAGCTGCTGTACTACCCTGGATGACGGAACGATGTTCTCCTCCTCACTGTGACCTGCCGCATCATCACCTCCCCCCTGGTTTGACGTGCCAATGCTCCGCCACCCCTATTTCCATGCGTCATCTCCCCCCACCCCCGTTAGCACTTCGCTGGGCCATCTAGGCCTCTGATTGGCGTTCTCTCCCCCCCCCCCCCCCCCCCCCCCCCCCCCCCCCCCCCCCGGCGCGTCTGCGGAAACAACCCTGGGCCTACGACCAGGGTAGCTGGGGTTGGGCGCTCAGCTCTTTGAGCTCCCAACGATCATTCTCCCCCTTTCCTCGCTAGCGGTGCTGCGGGCCCTCCCAAACACATCACCCCCCTTTTTGACTGAAGACGCGGGACCCTCCCTAGGCCCTCCAAAATAAATGGCCTCCTTGTTTGTGCCGTGAAGAGAAAAAGTAGAGGGAGAGGATAAGAAGAAGAGGGTGGGAGTTGAGAAAGAAGGTGAGAGAGAGAGAAGAGGAGAAAGAGGGAGAGAGAAGGAGAAGGTGAGAAGAAGGAGTGGAAGAAAGAAGAGGGAAAAGAAGGAGGAGGTGGAAGAGCAAGAAGGAGGGAGAGGGAGAAGAGAACGAGAAGGAGTGGAGTAGGAGTGAAGGAGAAGGAGGAGGAGAGAAGTAGGAGGAGAGGATAAGAAGTAGAAGAAGGAGAGGATAAGAAGTAGAAGGAGGAGAGGGTAAGAAGTAGAGGAAGGAGAGGATAAGAGGTAGAAGGAGGAGAGGATAAGAAGTAGAAGGAGGGAAGAAAAAGGAGGGAGAGAAGAGGAAAGAAGAAGTGGGTAGAGAAGAAGAAGGAGGTAGAAGAGCAAGAAGGAGGGAGAGAGAGAAGAGAAGGAGAAGGAGTGAAGGAGAAGGAGGGAGGAAAAGAAGGTAGAGGAAGAGGGAAGTAGAGGGAGAGTAGTAGAAGAAGAGGAGTAGGAGAGAGGTAGAGGAAGAGAAAGAAAAAGGGAGAGAAGGAGGAGAGGAGAAGAAGAAGGGAAAGGAGAGAGGTAGAGGAAGAAGAAGAAGAGGTAGAGGAAGAGAGGTGAGAAGTGGTAGAGGAAGGAAAAGAGGAAGGAGTAGAAGGAGAAAGAAGTGGGAGAAGGACAAGAAGATAGGTAGATGAAGAAGAGAGAAAAAGGGGGTAACCGCTACGAGTCACCCAAACCACTGTCCTGGCAACGAACCACATCTGGTGGTCTTCCCAACCGATCGTGTCTAACCGAAACCCTTAAGGTCCGGACTACCCAATCTCCGCGAGGCGAATGGCTCCCAAGAAGAAAGCCGCGGGAAGCATAGGCGCCCAAGCCACCGGTAATGCTGGAGAGACGAGCGGAACAACCAACGCAGCGCACACGAATCAAGCCCAGGTTCTAAGCGTTGAAAAATTTAATTTAGGACTTATTTCTCGTGGGAGGGATAATGTCATGCATAAGGTTTTGTTTATTCTAAGAACTAAGTTGCATGCGTGAAACGGTAGAGGTTGATTTCCCATGAGATTTTATGCATGTAAAATGATAAGGTTAACGCCTTACCTCACAAGAAATGATAGATTTTAGTCACATAAAATGATAAGTTTATCGCTTTATTTCACATAAAATGATAGCTTTTTAACTAGTTCAATGTATGAATAGTCATTTAGAATTCACGTTTCGCAATCATGGTTAAAAGAAACACATGAAATATTAATTTCTCTTCATAGATACACTTGCATCGTTAGGGAAAAAAAACCTAGACTTCCATAGATGCAAGTCACATGTGATCCGGTGCATTAGAGATAAGTACTCATTACCAGGAATAAAGAGAGATAAAAGCCGTTTAGGGGACAACTATACTAAACGCACAACGTGCATTATGGTTGGGAAATCCTGCATAGAACCGCACTAAGAGAATTGGAAGGATCGCATGCATCTAAACCGCATCTTGAAAGTTTAAATGAGAAATCATGTGTTTCCATGTGTGTTAACTGAGGTTGGCTAGAATTAGAGATTAAAAGACCCTAGGCTGGGTTGCGAATAAGGCATGTCTATTGCCTTGGCTGACCAGGTAATGCTTGAGTTAGGGACTAAGATGCCCTAAGGTAAAACCCAAGGAAAAGGGCAAGTATAAGTCAACTTACCAAGACCATTTGATCTTGTTGAAATTATTGGAATCTTGCCAAGTAGTGAAAAGATCCAAGATTGGGTGCTGGAAACATCAGGGAAAAAAAGAGAGTCACACCTTAGCAGTTGGTCGCTCAAGCGAGTCCCGAAATATTCGTGCTTGTACTTAGGTGCATTATTTGATCTCTTTGCTCAAGGAACTAATTCAAGGAAAAACACTTAATGCTGTAGGTTGAAAGCCTAGAGGGAGAGGCATGAACAGTTCCTTCCAACTGTCTGCCTAGCCCTATCCACCAAGGGGGTTGTTAGCTGCGCCGGGTATATGGACCCAACCCACCGTGAGAGGTCTCTCCGTGTGTATTGCTTGGAGTGGGAGGACGCTTGGGTGCCAAGAGAGGCTCTGGCTATAAATCCCTTGCCTCTGGATCCCGTACAAGAGGCCAACGTGACTCGAGATGGGATCTCGAGGCCCGGGTACTAGTCTACGGGCTGAACTTGGAACAGCGATCCTGTAGATTGCTGGGATGGCCTTCAGGTATGATGTTGGATGTAATCCAAAATTATGATAAATAAAGAATAGATGCTTGAGAAAAAGGAACATTCTTGACATTGTTCTTGTGTCAGTGCCTTAGATACATGAATGAACCCGTGATTAATTTGTTTAATTAAGGGAGCTGATTTTGCATGTCAAAATGTAATGTGTTAGGTAATTAGATAACTAAAGAAAACTGAGGAAAGTGCGATGGACGTGACTCAGGTCCGTCCTATAGAAGGGTGGTCCCGGTTAGCTGGCAACTTTTCTCAAGTTTTGAGATAATAAAGACCTAGTATCAGTGGATGTAGAATCTTCGGTTTATTCTGTATTAGGACAAAGGAATGGGTCTATGTCGTTCGGCAGAAAGGCTGAGACTTTGCTGGTAGGAAAGGAACCCTGACCTCAAGTCGATCCCAAGTGGAAACGGTCGGGCACTTCCGTTCGGGGCAGACTCGGAAAGACCTAGATCGCAAACCCTGTGTCATTCCCTGCGAGTGCCAGGTGGAGCCTTCTAGACTCTCCTCCTGATGAGCTGCTAAGACGTGCCCCACAGGCAGACAAACGGGCACGTTACAAAAATTTTGATTGATTGTGGAAGCACACATTCATTTATATCACTAAGGTGTCCTAGAAAACTAGGCATAGACACAATGCATGCACCTAGGCTGATAGTTGAGTTAGCTGATGGAAAAGAAGGTTCCTCAATACAACAAACAAGGTGGAGTTTAATCTGGGTGGCAATCAAACCAACATAAAATTCAGAGCGATGAACCTAGGAAGCTATGAGTGCCTGTTAGGAATGGACTGGTTAATTCCCAATGACGCTCATATTCATTATGAAAAGGACCAAGTCACATTCTTGAATCTTGTAGGACAACAAGTGACCACACAAGGAGAAGCAAGAAAACCGAAGATTCAATTAGAAAAAGCTTCTCGAATCGCTAAAGGTTTAAAAAAAGGCTCACTTGTATACCTAATCAAATTAAATAAGATTGAACAGGATAAAGAAGCCAAAGATGAACCATCGTGGCTTAAGGAATATGCTGATGTATTTCCTGAAGAATTAACTAAACTTCCACCACAAAGAGAAGTTGACCACAAAATCAAGCTAGTACCAGGAGCTGCACCAGTTGCAAAAATGACCATATCAAATGTCCATCCCGGAAACCATAGAGCTAAAGAAACAACTCAAATAGCTCTTAGATCATGGATATATTAGACCCAGTAACTCACCTTAGGGAGCACCGGTGTTATTTCAGAAAAAGAAAGATGGGACTCTCCGTCTTTGCATTGATTAGCGAGGGATAAATCATGTAACAATAAAAAGTAAGTATCCAATTCCAAGGATCAATGAACTACTTGATCGACTACAGGGAGCAAAGATTTTCTCCAAGGTTGATCTCAGATCAGGGTATTACCACATTAGAATCAAGCAAGAAGATATCCCACAATCTGCTTTTAGCACAAGGTACGGTCATTACATGTTTATTGTAATGTCATTTGGATTAACCAATGCCCTTGGCTACCTTCAACAAATTAAGGCAAGATATATTCAGACCTTATCTTTATGATTACACCCTTATATTCTTTGACAACATTTGAACATATTCCAAGGATGAAGGATGTCACGAGTCACAACTGTGAACAGCTCTTGAGACAATGCAGTCTCACAAGCTGTATGCTAAGAAGAAGAAGTGTGTGTTCTTCAAGAAGCAAATTGAGTATTTAGGGTTTATAGTTTCAGTAGATCTAGCCAAGGTCAAGGATGTACAAGACTGGCCGCCTCCAACCACTATAAGTGAAGTTTGTAGCTTTTTGGGTTTAACATGATGGTATTGGGTCTTTATCAAGAATTATGCCTTGATTGTTGTCTTTATCAGTCTCACCAACTACCCGATCTTAGCAAAGAATTCGAAGTGGTTGGTGACTGATGGGAGCTCTCTTGCTTTGGGATGCATAGTCATGTATGAAGGACATCCAGTAGCATATTCCTCCAAAAATTTGAAGACTCATGAGAGAAATTATGCTACTCATGACTTGGAATTACTTGCAATTATCCATGCTCTTAAGTTATGGAGACATTATCTACTCGGGAAGAAAATTTCACTGGTAACCGACCATAAAAGTCTTAAATGAATTTTCAATCAATCAAATCAAAATATGAGGCAACATCGGTGGATCAAAGTCTTACAAGGGTATGATTTTGAGATCAAATATAGACCGGGCAAAGAGAATGTAATTGCAGTTGCTTTAAGCTGCAAATCATTTCTCAATGCACTTATCTCAGAAGAACCTGTTAGAGCTCAAACACTAACTACAATGATATTAATGCCTAGCAATCCTATCATCAAGCTAGCCAAGGAGAAGGTGAATAATGATCCCAAATATCAACAAATTCTGAAGGAAATTCAGAATAAAGAACAAAATTCTAAGCTTAAGACAAAGTATCTTAACTTGTTTGTTGACGAAGGGCTCGTCTACTTTAGGACAATATTATGTATTCCTTCAAGTCAAGATGTTAAGAAGAAGATACTATGGGAAGCTCATGATTTCCCATTTTCAGGACATCCTAGCTATGCCAAGCTCAAAAGTGACATACTTAAATACGTAATCGAATGCTTGAGTTGCCAAGGAATAAAAGCCAAATGAGTTAAGCTACTATGAAAGCTACAACCACTTGATATTCCTCAAATGAAATGGAAATTCATTAGTATGGATTTTGTAGTTGGATTACCCTTAGTTCAAAGAGGATACAACTAGATCATGGTAATTGTGGATATGTTGACTAAGGTTACCCACCTTATTCTGGTCAAAACCAGCTACAAAGCCTTAGATATTGTTAGGTTATTTGTCAAAGAAATCTTTAGACTTCGTGGACTACCAAAGAGAATTATCAGCGATCGTGATTCTCTATTCACTTCACATTTTTGGAAGGGATTATTTGAAGCTCTCAGTACACATCTTTGTTTTAGTACAGTCTATCATCCTCAAACTGATGGGAAGATAGAGCGTGTAAATTAGGTCATCGAAGACATACTTAGGGCATATTGTTGCAAAGAATCTAGATGGTGGATACAATATCTACCTTTGGTGGAATTTGCTTACAATGTGTCCTATCATCAGAGCATTCAAATGACCCCATTTTCACCTCTATATGGGCAAGAATGCCTAACTCCACTAAAATTTTCTGACCCTACCTTAAAGGTTGAAGCTTCTAAGAAGATGCTTGAAGAGATGGACGAACAAGTCAAAACCATCAAGAAAGATAGACAAGCTACCAAGGATTGGCAGAAAGCCTATACTGATCTAGGGAGAAAAGAGCGAATCTTCCAAGAAGGGGACAAGGTTTTTATCCGTGTACGCTCAAAGAGGAGTTCTTTATCCTTGGGAAAATTCAAGAAGCTAAGCCCAAGATACTGTGGACCTTACAAAGTCATAAAGGCTCTGGGGCCTAATGCTTATAAGCTGCAACTTCCTGAAACCCTAAAAGTTCATGATGTATTCCATGTCAGTCTCTTGAAGCCCTATGTACCTAATCCTAATCATATTCTTGATGATCAACAAGTTATAATGCCAAGCAAGGGTTTACTTGAACTTCAACTTGATAGAATCTTGGATGTAAAAGAAAGAATCCTTAGGAATAGGACCCTTAGAGAATATCTCATCCAATGGAAGGATTATCCTGAAGAGGATGCCACTTGGGTCGATGAGATAACCCTTATGAAAAAATACCCCCAGTTTCTCTCGAGATGAGGACATCTTGATTTCTCTAAGGAGGGAAGAATGTAATGTCCCCATTACTTAGTTTATATGTGGTGTTGCACGTCCATACATGGAAAAAAAAAAAACTGCAGAATCTCTACAGGATTTACAGAAAGCAAGAGTGGTTTACTAGAATAGTCTGAAATCTCTGATATCATGTTTAGATGACTTAAATCTGAATTTAGATGGATCCAAATATATATTGTGACTCATCTTGAAGGGAATAAGTCGTCCAAGAGAAAATATGGATAAAAATAACGCAATTTACAAAATTTGTCATTTTTGCCTATTTTTGATGGATTTTCGCAATTCTGCCCGTGGTTGCTTGTCAGCCAGATTTGTTCCTATCATTTTGAGTACCCGAATAACTATATTTGGAGTTCATACGATGAAGCTATGATCCAAACAAGTTGTAGGATAGAAAAAAATGAAAATATTTGTCATTGATGATGTCATAAAAAATGCCAAAAAGTAGGCGCCCTCTCTTTCCGTCTTCCCCCCCTCTCACTACTATATAAATAGGGGTAGAGCGTCACACATAGACACACAATGACCCATGCAAAGTCTCTCTGTTGCTATTGATGCAATGAAGCTCTCTCTCTCTCTCTCTCTCTCTCTCTCTCTCTCTCTCCAACCCTATGCGGAAGCGCTGCCCGAACCTATCAAGCTTCTTCCATGGCTCCCATGAGATGAGGAGGGACAAGAGAAATCCTTACGAGACGAGACACTGATCGAGAAGGGAGAGCGACAAGAGCAATCTTGACGAGGACGAGACGCTGATGGAGAAGTAGGAGACTCTATTCCACAAGATGAAGAGATATCATCCGTGATACGCTAAAGGTCTCTCATCCTCTTCTACTCTGATCCAAGAAGAGAAGACATTGAAGAACTCTATCATATTCTATCATACCTCTATTCCGTCATGGCCTCAAAGAAAAATAATTCAAAGGCAGAAGTTGTGAATGACCCTACTAACGTGGAAGCAACAGTTGGAGTTGCGGGCATAGGAGTCACAAATGGAATCACGAGCGTTGATAATAACCCTTTACCAACCACAACATCACATGTTTTTCTAAAATAAAGTTCTATCCAAATTCAATAGAAATAAGATAAGTCTCTTGAGAAATACTGACTTAAGGCCAAGAAACTTGGTTACAAGAACTGGGAAGTTAGAGACCCCAAAATCTAGATGCCCCTAGTTAAATTCCAAGGGAAAAATTTCATTATGTGAAACTTAAGTGTCGATTGCTACTAGATTAAGCATCATTTGAAAGTTGCATGAGTGATTGAAGTCATAACTGCTTGAAGACATCAATCTTGTTTGTGATTTTCTAGATTAGATCCTAATTGAATTAAATATTGGAATAGATAAGAATTGAGGAGCCCTATGCCTCCCCGAGCCCTATGCCTCCCCCAAGGATAGGTGCTGAATCCCCATACCACAAGAGGAGATGTTTTTACTGCCGCAGAAGCATGGACCGGCTCCGATGGCGAGAGGTCTCCCAGCAAGGATCGTATTAAGTAGGAGGTGGAAAGGTGCCAGGGGGGATCTGGCTAGTAAGTCCTTTTTCACGCTTAGGAACTACTTGGTCCTCTATATGGCCCGAGTTCTACTTGGGACACCTATGAATGCTAGCTATAGGTGGATTTGATCTTGGTGACGTGCAGATGTGCCGGATGAGGCAGTACGTGAAATTGTAAATTTTCTCCTACATGGGTAGGAGAACACACATTATGGAATATAATAAATGAACTTATTTTATTATGATTGTATGTTCGTGAGTAAATTATGTAAACGAACAATTATGCATAAAAGAATTTTAATTAATGAAGATGTTTTTATGTGTTTCATGTAATGTGGTAGGTAATTAGATAACTAAGAACTTCCTTAGAGGCTAGGAAGAAATTCTAGGAAGGGCCGATTTGTTGACTTACCTAGGGTTTGGCCTTAGAACCTGAACTGTAAATTATCTTAGGGAAAAGGTACGACAGCTGTGCCAGAGCATTGTGAGGGATTCCATAAATGCTTAGTCTGCTACTAGAAAAAGCGTTGTACTCCATGAACCAAGGGTAATGGCAGTCACTCCTTCCAAGTAAGAAGCCTCTCAAAGGATACCTTCGAATGTGAGCTAGTAGTTGATAGGTGACTGTTAGATCAATTAGGAACCTTCAGGTTGGTCCTTTGTGGGTAACGGTAGGATGCTTCCTTTGCGGGTAGACCTAGGGTTAACCAGCCCCGGACAAAATCCAATCATTCTGGTTAGAGTACAGATGGCGACGGCTGGGATGTAAACTCTGGGCGACTACTAAAATGTTATTCGTCAAGAGATCAAGGTGGGTATGTTACAATACAATAGAATAGTTGTAGTTTTACCATGAGAGCCTATTCCAACATTACAAAGTATAGGGGATCAAGTCTAGTCTATAGATTCACATGGCAAACCAATACAATTGGCATGACCTCTTAGCAATTTAAATGTGCAATTACTTCATGCACATTGTGTTTTTGTGGATAATAATCCAAAAATTAGGTTCCTTCTTCATGCTTTTCTTGCATGTTGCTTCTTGCAGTTAAACTTACCCGCTTTCTAGTTGAGTGCTAGTCCCATGGCACTCTTCACTATCGTAGGTAGCATGCTCATGCTTGCACCAAAGACATGGATGCTAGGGACATTTTGTGCCACCTTGGAGGAATCCTTTTGGAGTTGATACTGAAGAATGCTTACAACACTACGTCAACTGTGGTTAGAGTGATGGTAATTTACATGACTATTGATGTGTTGGTATTCTTGGGATTCTCTTGGTGAAAATAGATGGTGATTATTCTCTTAGTAAGATTTGATGGTGAGACAAAGGACATAAATATTGGGCTAAAGGTTGATAAAGAGATTATGGTGCATTAATTTTTGGAATCTTTAGTACTTGCAATTGGAAAAACCTCTTGTGTAGAGTGGTTCATGACTCCTTGTATAGTGGCCACCCAACATGTGGAGGGAAGTTAGAGCTACATACATTGGGTCAATTTGGGATTTCCATATAGCTTGTATTTGCTCTTAAATGGTCATGAGCTCACTTGCCATTTCAAATGCTGAGGCTCTCATAGTATATCATACTTGCTCAAATGAGCTTTCACCCTCTCCTTTTTGTTTTAGTGTTAGTTGTTTGAGCATCATTTCCATCATCGCTAGGAAATTGTGGCAACATCACCATTGTCATAATCATCATCTTTATCATCATTAGGAGTAGCATAATAATCATCTTCATCATAATTAGTAGCAGTAGTAGTAGCATAATCATCATCATCATTAGGAGTAGCATTATAATCATCTTCATCATAATTAGTAGCAGTAGTAGTGACATAATCAACTTCATCACCTCAATCATCTCTTGGTTCATCACATTGTGCTCATTTGTGCCTTGTTACCATTGTTTGCACCTTGTTGGTTGTGTGGCTAAATTACTTTTCCTCTAGCATTATAATCTTCATTTGTAGACAACATGAAAAAGAGCATGGAAGAGCCACATTTTTTTGTAAACTACTATATTTTATCATTGTATTGAAAGATGTACAGAGAGATGGGCTAATGAGTAGCACTTGAGTTAGAGGCATGAAAATCAATAGCTCTAAGTGCATACAAGGAGAAGTAATCAATCAATTGACCAAAAAGAGGGTTGGAATATCCAAGGGGGATGAAAAAACCCTAACCCTGAAAACTTTTATAAAGAGGATGAGAAGATGATTATAATTAGTAGTAGTAGGGCACATCGACTGCAAAGTCACTTGCACATCATATATTGTGAAATAGGAGGGGCATATGTGTGCTAAATCTAAAACATATACACAATAGTTAGAATTATTGTTGCATGGTTTTATAAGACGGTTTGATTTACATTGGGTAAGATTGTGTGATGTTTCTTTTGTTAGCATATTTGATGCTTATGGGAACTAGATCTAAGAGATGTGGATGGATAAGGATGGATGAGGTGGCAATCAAAGAGGACACACACAAATGGATGGAATGCATCCCATAAGCAAAGAGAAGGGAGAATTTCCAAGCTAAAAATCTATAAAACAATGTTCTGGCTTCACTATCAATCAATCAATTATCCCTCTTGCATACATTCTTACTTTGAAGAGCTCTCTCTCATATCCTCCATAATTTTTTCATATGGTATTAGAGCCACATCCTTGAGGCTTGTGAGATGGGAGGCATCCATAGCTTCTCATGAATTTCAAGAAGCTCAAGCTCAGCATTCAAATACTCTCTCAAGGTATATTGTTTCGTTTTAATCATCTCTTTCTATCCAATTTTTTGCTTGAACGGATATGGTTCTTGAAGCAAGCACAGTCCTGCTTAAGGAGGAAACTCAAATAGAGGCTTAGCTCAAGTTGAGTGGATGATGCTTAACTAAACAAGGGTCTTGCTTACCTTTGATCAAGGAAAGAAGGAGAAGAGAAAGGAGCAAGGTAAAGTATAGTAAACAAAGCTTAATGCTTAGAAATCCATCACTTACTATCACCGAATGTCCATGCTGAAGTCAACTCCATCACTGCACATAAAAGACCCAACAGGTCTGTGCCATTCTTTTGATGGTGGACTATCCATGACTACCTTGTTTTTTTTCTTTCCTATCTTATCCACTTTAAAACCTTAAAGATTAAGGTTAAAAAAATTGCTTTCACAATTGGGTTCCTTTGTGAACCAGTTTGCCTATAAGCCACTATTCACACTAATGCATCAAACTAGTTTGTACTTAACCCTTGTTCACACTACAGACTAATTGGTGTTTCTATTAACTATTTCATTGTCAACAAGCACTATTCATCTGAATTTAGCCCCTCTATAATTTTTTATTCTCCCTACTTTGTAAATTGGAGTTAGACACTACTATGGAAGATACCCAGTCAAACCTCTCCACTAAGCAAAATGTCAACTGAATATTTAATTGATAAATTCATGGGGTTTGTATTCCACACTTGGTAATCAAAAATCATATATCCACATATGTGGAAGAGCTTATGGGGCATTATCATTGGGAGAGGCACAACAAGCTCAGGAGAGGAATATGGAAAAAACAATGAGAAGCATTTGGATACATAACAGTAGGCATAGGTGATGAATGCATACATCACATTGATGGTATTCCAAGTGCAAAGTTAGTATGGAAGGAGCTAAACAAAGCTTTCGGCAATGAGTCCAAGCACTCCAAGGTGAAATTACTAATGAAACTTTATAATCTAAAGTTTAACCAAAAGAAGATCTCACAAGTCATTTGAACAAATATAAGGGCATTAAACAATAACTAACTATTCTGAAAAATAACACTAGATGAAGATGGGGACAAAGCTATTTTATTTGCAAGTTGCAATGTAGATGGTTATGAAAATCTAGTTGAAACATTATCTAATATGGAAGATTTGAAGTTGCATGACATTGAGGCATACTTACTAGAGAGAGAGCAACATTAAATCCATTGGAAGCACTTCAACCACTACTTGTGAGAATGTCTTCATTACTACAAGAAACTCAAGGCTCAAATACAATCATCGTGGATTAACTAATCATGAAGAAAAGGATTGTAGAAACAAAGCTAAACCTAATTGCACAATTTGTAAATAATTTGGCCATTTCGAAAGGAAGTACTACTCTAACCAAGCAAACTATGCAAACAAACCACTTCAAACTCGTGATGTACCTAAATCAAATGAATCCAATTGTATACCTCCATCTGATGGACACCTATTCTAAATCCTATGATTGTAATGTCCACCATATGTCCACCATTGTTGGCACTAATGATATAGCCAAGGGGACAATGTTCCAAATCAATCCAAATCTATTTGCTTATATCCTACTTTTGGTCACACCACATACTTATGAGTATGATAGGGGACTCAGGAGGGCATTAATATTATTCTATAATCGCATCCTTGATGATAATTGTAATCAATAATGACCGACCATGCATCAATAGGGGGTTTATTAGCATATTTGATGTGTATGGAAATTAGGTCTAAGAGATGTGGATGGATATGAATGGATGAGATGGTAGTTAAAGAGACACACAAAAATGGATGTAATGCATCCCATAATCAAAGATAAGGGAGAGTGTGCAAGCTGAAAAGCTATAAAACAATGTACTTGCTTCACTATCAATCAATCAATCAATTATCCCTCTTGCATACATTCTTACTATGAGTGGCTCTCTCACATATTCTCCATAATTTTGTCATCTTTTGGTGAAGAATACAAAGTATACGAAGTAAAGGAATAGCACGAAGCCATGAAAGCATGTTTTTCTTTATATTTGCACAAGTAGTATAGCTCAACCTTGAAAAATGAACAACCCCATATTTGTTGACAAATGTATAATCTCTTAAGTTGCATAAATGAAAGTGTTATTTAAAGATTCATATTAATTGGAAATTGTTGCAATGGAGAGGCAAACTTGTGGGAACATTGAGTTTATTAATTTCGAAAGGAGAGTATGTTGTTTACATCTAAGCTCATGTACATTTGTGCATACGCTAGAGATTGACCCAAGGATTAGATCCCCTTGCTTTTCTTTTTTATTCAAATTTTGCAAAAGAAAAAAAACACACATCCACAGTGCTTTTGGAAAGCATGAGCTTTCCTTTCTTTACCCCCCACCTCCATCATTATCACATCTCCATCGACTTCTTCGACATCATCACCATCATCATAAAGCTCTTAGCTTTACACCCCCTCCTACAATAGCAGCCCTCCTAGCCCCTCCTGCAACATTGCCACCTCCCTCCTTTGTCATTGTCACCCTCCTCGCCTTCTTCGCCTGCTACTGTAGTCAACCACCATTGTTGCAGTGCCAAGTCTCCATCTCTACTACACTTGCTTTGTCGCCCCCCATTAGGGCCAAAAACGCTTCAAAAATGGCACTTGTAAGAAAGTGATTAAGTTGCTAATTAGTTGAGGTTTAGGAAGAATAAAACCTCTAAATTTGGTTGTCCAGATGTGATTAATGAGAGAATATTTAGTTCATTGAAGAGGTTGGCCATTAATTGCCCTCATCTTTTAATCCAGGCTAGGGGTCACCTTTTCAGCTGTCTTTGTCTTGGAACTCCAGAGATTTTGTATTTTTGATATTTTCGTACGAACTTCGCATTTGTTTGCTCCCGCGTTTTCTTTCTACACACTATTCTCTTTTGCCATTCTTTTTGTTGCACTTGCTTCCTATCACTGTGAGATTCTTGCTCGATTCATTTGCTAGAATGTCTAGCAATACTACTTCAAATAACACAGGCGCAAGCACATGTAAATACAAGCTAACTATTCAGCTAGATCCGATTTACACATCTTGGAGAAGTATACATCATCGCGTATTGATAGATGAGATTGAAGCCAACAGGTTGCGAACATAATGAATGAAGCATATAGATTTGTGGGTGGATGGAAATATTTATCCCAGGGATCCTTTTACATGTAAACCACCTCCTTTTTTCAATGTCCATGACTATATAAGATATGCTGAAGAAGGTTACAATGGGATGCTTGGCTACTGTATGAGGTTATACTCTGCATCTTACACATATATAGCTCAAATGCACAAAATGAAAAAAGCACTAGAAACTACACAAACAAATATTTTAGAGTTGACAAGTCAGATTGATATTTTGAAAAATGTTAACAAGTCATTGCAGGATAAGCTAACACGCTTGAGAGAAACTCCAGTAGGATTTAGAGAGAGGAAGAGACCATTAAAAAATATAACCAACTTGTGTGAGAGAGCAAAGAAAAGGAGACTAAATCTTACAAAGAAATATGTCTCTAACATATCAGGCATCAATATCTGAAACAATGAGGAAAGAATCAAACTTTTGAAGGAAACCATGAATAAGAAAGATATTTTGAGGATTCTTAAGTCACCCGAAAATGCGGATTTGAGAGGTCCAACTCTCAAAGAGTTAGTGAAGGACTTAAAAGTTACGGTGAAAGCAAATGAAATTGTAGAGACATGTGATACTGTGGGTATAAGTCGAAAAGGTTATCGTGCTATCTCTAGATTATGGTTTAAAAATCTTAAACGCAATAGGGTAACTATATTTGGATTGCCCCGAGCCCTTGCAGTTTCGACTGCAAGAATTGCCATGAATCGCAAGATTCCACGTGTTTTTGGAGATTACATTCACATTGAAAGGTCTATGTCCTATGAAAAACAAAAAAAAATGCAATTTTTGATTACAATGCGTTTAACAATATATGGGTTGATCTAAAAAAGGTGAAAATTGCAATTGTTCACATGTATAAAATCACAGTAGAAGAAAATTATGGTGTTCTAAAGTTTGCCTTGAAGTTGGATGAAGCACATATTCAAAAGGGACAGAAGATGGAAATCATCAATGAAAGAGACATAATATCAACCACCACCAAAAGAAGCATCATGAGATAAACCCCATACATCTGAGTGTACTAACTGCAATGGACAAGAACAATTCCTGACATGTCTCATAAAAGGAAACCTTGCTTGTTTCCCAAACATACAAGCAAAGCATACATGTCCAAGATCATTGTAATTGAACTTAGGTAACCTAAGTACAACCTCTTTTTGCTGCATCGATTTTAGCTTCCAAACATTTACATGACCAATATTTTTATGCCAAATTTCAACATCCCATACAACTCCATCATCATGGGAAAACATGGTTGCCTTCAATTCCAGAATAGATGCATCCAACGTAAACATTCTACCTTTAGTAACCAATTTGCAGCCATTACCATATTCCTTGATAAAGCATCCATCCTTATTGAATTTGACTTGTAGATTTTGCTTTGCCATCTATCCAACCAACAAAATATTTTTAGTGATCAATGGTACATGAAGCACATCATGTAGACTCTTTTTCTTGCTGTCAGGCATAAGAAATGGGACACCGCCTATATGTTGAATATCATGCTATGTATCATCCCTAGTGTAGACGTATTCATGAGAACCTACAATTAACTCATCAAACCATTCTCTATGGGATATCATATGATTGGAGGCCCCTAAATCTATGTACCATTTCTCATCTCTACCTTGCTTAGGCAAATTCTTTGATACATGTTGCATAGCAAACAACCTGTCTCCCTTTTGGGTCATTAATTTATTGCATGTGTTGCTATTCCAGTCGGTATACGTGTTGCAAAGCATTGCTATTTTCATCACTAATAACAACATAGATAGCGATGAAAATAGTGATGCAAATAGTGATGAATTTGTAGAGAAGCTTATACAGAGGAAAGGGGTAATTTTTAAATGAATATTTACAGTGCTTTAAATGTCGATATCTGGCCTGTATCTTGTAGTGCATAGTGACAAGTACACTTTATAAGAGGAAACCCCATAAAACAATACACATACACAAATAGAGACCATAGAATATATAATGCCTATCTAGTCTAAGAGGACAAATGAGGAAACTTTAACCTAGCACCTAGAATGCTAAGAACCACATTGTCTCATTTATATTGAAGGAAAACATATCTTCCTTAAGGGATTAAAATGGAATCGCCAATCCTCTACATGAACTCATTAAAATTATAGAAGCCCTAATAGACTAGGAAGAATCTAGGACAATCTCAAGCACAAGCTTTAATGCTAGAGGTTTGGATTTTGATTCCCTGAACTTCTATTGGAAATCCAATAGCTGATTACTCAAAATGATTTGTACACCCGACTAGAACATGT
The DNA here is from genome assembly GCF_053477565.2 of Lygodium microphyllum. Lineage (NCBI taxonomy): Eukaryota > Viridiplantae > Streptophyta > Polypodiopsida > Schizaeales > Lygodiaceae > Lygodium > Lygodium microphyllum. The sequence goes on along the minus strand of NC_141156.1, from coordinate 113,248,163 downwards.
AGGAAGGTCAATCATCGAGGAGATACTAGTAGACATAACAATGGAGAATATTAAGTAGAGACCTCTTGAAGTAAGTTTCTAGGTTTACAATATCACAACAAGATGGATAAGCCAGGAAAAGAGGCTAAGCTAGAGTAAGTCCGGATATTGTGGTAAGAATTAGAACTGGCTAGTTAACTGACCTCTTAACTAATGTCCTGATGTAATGTCCCCATTACTTAGTTTATTTTAATGCATGTATACATTCCAAATAAAATTAATTTATGTTGCACATTTTTAAAAACTAACTCTAATTATGAAACTGACTCTCATGATGAAGATAATTGTTATTATTAATGAAGTATTATATGCCAGTTCATGGAAGGAAGACTTGGGAGACCCTCCAAAGACTAGCTTATTAAGACTATATTTGTAGTATAGAACAACAAAAATAACTAGCCTAGTGGATAGTCACTTGTTGGCAGTTAAGTGGATTTGGGTGACAACACTACTAGGATGGGTGACGTCTTGGGAAGATTTTCCTACAAACTAGTGGGAGCTTTTCATGCGCAACCAATGGCACCAACAAAGCCTTCGTAGCCTATTGCCAAGTATGCAAAGGCCAAGATACCAAGGTCTATGCCTTGGTCTCCGCCTTAGTCATGAGCCTTGGAGTGATGCCCCGCTCGACGATGAGACATGTGGTGCTTGCCCATATATTCGTTAAGTTGCATTAAGTTGGTATCTTCACGCTGCGAAAATGGAGCCCCTCCCTGACATCATGAAAAACACTAAAAGAAAGCGTTCCCTCTTTATCATTGATGATGTCATAAAAAACACTAAAAACAAATGTCCTCCTTTTAACCCCCCTTTCCCTCAGTTACTATGTAGACAGGGGGAGCATCACATCAGTAACACACACAGACACATACATAGACACAACAACGACCTGTGTAGAGGTCTCTCTACTAGTTGATGTGATGAAGCTCTGCGTTGCAACTAGCCAAACCTCTCTCTCTCTCTCTCTCTCTCTCTCTCTCTCTCTCTCTCTCTCTCTCTCTCTCTCTCTCTCTCTCTCTCTCTCCCTCCACACCTATGCGAGAGCGCTACTCGAATCGATGTCGAGATGCTGAGCGAGATCGCACTTAGAGAGCTCCCCAACACAAGGAAGTGGCAACTACTCAGAGAACTCAATACGATACTGAAGTGCAAGCATAATTTAACCCCAAACCCATTCAACCTGAAGGACCGGTTATTCCACAACAAACCTTGGTTGCAGCCATAAACCAATATATATATTCATGAGTGACTCCCCGAGGTGGTAAGTGCCCCTATTATGTAGGATGTCTATGAAGGCTCAAGGAAGCTTAGAGGGGCTTTGAGCCAATAAATTCCCTGTTGACCGTGGATGGAGTGCGATCACATACAGCCCAATCCCCAATGATTGGAAGGTCCCATCCTAGGCTAGAAGGTGTCTTTCTATGGAAAGACGGTTTTGTATCACTCTACGGAGTGATGATTTTGGATTGAAATAAATTATTTGATTTTCAAATTGTTTGTTATGTGTTAAAGATTGAGTTTAACAAACCCAATTTAACATATTAATTAAAGGAAGCTGATTTTATATGTCCAAAGAGTGTGGTATATGCTTTGCTAATTAGAAAACTAAGAAAACCCCATTGAGGAAAGTGGGAGGCTTCGATCAATTCTGGCACCCATATGATCTAGATCATTACATGGAACCCGAGTACAATCCTCGATTTCATATACACTTGCTACAAAAATGAACATACAAAAATATATGTACCTCATCTTGCACATAATTAATCATTCTAAGCAATTCACCCTACAAAATAAACTAAAAGAACTTCTATGCATTAAGTCAAGTGGCTCACTTCTTTTCTTGTTTAAGTTTTCTTATGGGCTAAACATGCATGCTTTTCATATATATAATGCTCATAAACAAAAAAATCAAAAAAATCAAGATAAGGCATGTAAATAAGATAGCATTTTATTCATTTTCTAGACATATGTCTCAATTAGCAATGCCACAAAGATACATTTGGCTACTTGGTTACTTGTAATTATATAGTTTCTGATAGAAGATACATGCAGGGGATATGAAGTGCCACATTTGGCTCCTTTAGCAACAACAAATGATCCATTGTGGACTTTCCATGACTGACTCCCAAAGGTAGTAGAGTATCCCAAGTCATCCAATTGACAGGTAGATATCAAGCTCTGAGTAAGCTTAAATATATGGTATACATTCCAAAGAGTAAAGATAGATCCATTCTAAAAATCAAAGTGTACGTGCACTAACTATATCACATACATAGTCATTTCCAAGATAAATTAAGCCATGCTTATTGCTACCATATAAGTAGAACCATTCCTTATGAGGAGTCACATGAAACGATGCACTAGAATCAAGTATCCAATTTTGAGCCAATTATCTATCTGCTACAAGTAGAATATGTTTAAGAAGAGTAAAAGTAAGTAGCACTTCACTATCATCATCATCATGCATAGTGACTGCATTGATTTTTTCAATCTTTACCTTTCTTCATCTTCTTTCCTACCAGGATCCTTATCCTCATTCTTCTTATCTTTTTTATCTTACTTCCATTTGTAATAGTCCTTCTTAATATGACCTATTTTACCACAATGTAAGCACTCAATGTCTTTCTTAGACCTAGAATTTTTGTGTGACCATTCAAGGTCTTTCTCTACCTCCTTGAGTTTCCAATGCTTGATCATTTCTACCCTGGTCCATGGATTTCCTACATATGTCTTCAGTCCATAAATTTCCCAGAAGATCTATTGTCACTCTCGCAACAAGCACACCACCAAGACCCATAGACCCCTTATTGCTTCAAGTGTTTCAAGCAAATAGCTATGGCTACCTCTCACATAGCTGTGTACACTCTCTCACGTAGTCGCGTGCACACGCGCACGCGCGCGCGCACGCACGCACGCACGCACGCACGCACGCATGCACGCACGACACACACACACACACACACACACACACACACACACACACACACACACACACACACACACAACTGTAGTGATGTTACCTTTGAATTTGATCGAGTTGCCTACTCCCACAAATCTACTGGTAGCTCCATGATCCAGGATACACTTGCAAGCAAGCTTCATCTCCAAGCTCTAAGCCTCAAGCTTCATAGCCATGTGTGTGAGAAAGGAGAAGAGAAGAAGGAGAAGATGAAGAGAGGAGAAAAAGCTTCCCTATGTCCCCTCACACATACACACACACACACACTCCCTCTCTCATACTCCTCTCTCCCTCTCTCATATACATGAATGAAGCAAAAAGCTATAAACAAGAAGAGAGCAAGTTTGGCCACATATCAAGAATGAGCTTCATTATTCACTTTTTGACTTTTATACATGCCTTATCTCCTCCTTTGGGTGGCAGTCCTCCACTCTTTTTCCTCCTCTTTTCCCATTAGCATGGCCTTAACTTGTGCCTCTCATTCTTTATAACTTGCACGGGAGAGAGTCTGGTGCTCATTTACAAAATAAATTACAACGCACTTGGCATTCTTTTGCAAAAATATTAAGGTGATATTGTTATTGTGTGCTTCCCTCTTATATTTAGAATTGTTTCCTATACTTTGTGTCCTCAATTTTTTCTTAATGCACCTTTGTCCTCCATCTTCCTCTTTCCTTGGAACTCTCTTCCACTTTGGATTTTTTGTATTTTCCATCTTGGTCTTCTGAGGGGTTAACATTACTCCCCTCCTAGGTGAGTGCTAGTCCCATGGCACTTGATGGTATGGGCTGAAGATGTTGAGGGTTGGTGTGGAATGGTACTTGGAGCCTTTGTGGAGTTCGGTCATATTGGAGATGCTTTCTAAATCAAGTTTTAATGTTGCTAATATCAAAGATAGATTGATGGTTGAAGAAGGCCTCCACAGTTTTTGGCTTGCCATATCACTACACAATGTATCTAAAAAGAAAAATAAGTGCACTTCCTAGGGGGTGGGAGCACATTATAAGTGGCAACCCATTCATGGGTAGGGGCCAAGTTGTAGTGAGACTTGAGGGATTTTCTTAGGAAATATGGGCTTTTCATATAGCCCTTCAAGTTGATTCTTACATTAAGGGGCGTGGTGGACAAAAATGGGTGGTTGCACCCAGTAAACCTATTATCGCTGATAGCTGAATCTAATTAGCTCATAGAAAATGCTAGCAAGAGGGTGGATCTCGTTATGAGGTGGGCCATTCCACAGCTATCTATCCCTGCATTAATGTTAAAAAAGAGGGGTGGTAACTGCTCTTCCTCTATAGTAGGCTTTTGTTTTAGTAATATTCTTAAGAGATGGAGATAATTACAAGGGGTGATGAAGGCAAGATCTAGGCAAGAAGAGAAATTCTTGAGGAAGCTTGCTACGGATGGGCAGAGGTCCCTCTTTGTGAAGGTTAAGCATTCCTCTAGAGTGTGGCATTCACATTGTAGATCTTAGGGAAATCATACCTACCATGCACCTCCTGGTTGAAATCAACTCCAATTCTCCATAAGTAGGGCATGTAGGTTGTAGGATTATTCCACTCATATGATAGTGTGTTATAGAATGCCATCTAGGTATCTAAGTTAGAGTCCCAAATGTTTCTTTGCCACTTTATTTGTGCTTTATAACCCTCCACTTTCCTGGGCACCTCTCACCTTATCCTCCCAATAGTCTGCAGGCTCCTATTACCACCTTATGGGTTGTCTAATTCTCTCCTCTATGACCATCGCTTCCCGAATATTTTCGAGAGCTTTATCACTTCCTCCCCTTGGAGATAAAAATCTATTCAGTGATTGAGAGAAGGTGAAGGTGAATTCAAAGGGTCAATTGTGATTCTCCCACTGTTTCTATACTGCAAGTTCCTAACTTTAGTTCACATGATGTTACTCCTCTCCTTGAGGAATGGCCACATTAGTAACTTTTGCAGCTTGGCCTAGAGTTTTCTTCATGCTAGCTCTATCTATTCTCTCTGGTTGTGCCTCATTTTCACCATTCTCTTAGGGGGTATGGTTTTCTTACCTTTCCTTATCCTGTTTTGATTTATGTATTTGGTCATTATCTTTTGGAGCCTGGGATTGAGGAGTAGACATGCCACTCATGAGTTTGAGCAACCACACCAAGGTGTTACCTTCGTAGTAACCTTGGGCACACAATAGGGCTTTTGGGACCCAATGCAACCTAGTTATTTGTGTACCATAGGGATGCCACCTCCTCTGTTTAGGTCTAGAGTGTGAGGCATGAAACTTTGAGTTTCTAATGATTGGCTTTTGTGAGGTTGTGGTCTACGCTTGGGGACCCACTTGATTGTTTGATTTATAGCTTTAGGTATGGTTTCTAGATGCTAGTGGGATCTCACAATAGGTATACATTGTGATGCACTACCCTTTTATTAGGGTTGACAGTAGGGTTAACTACCAGTGAAACTACTAGCTTTTGAGTGGCTATGGTGCCCTTGCTGAAAGCCATTACTATTCTAACATTTTCTATGGTAAGGTGGATGCATTGCAAGTAGTAGTCAACAATATAGTGAACTTGTGTTTTTGTACACACGATCCAATAGTAATTCCTTTCCAGCAATTTGTTTATTACGTAGTATATGAAAGATGATGGGTAGGCTCTTAGTCTTGATAGAAACCATTAGTTTGCACTTCCCCAAGAGTGGATAGGATTGCCCCCCAAATGGGCTAACTCTTGCATTGGTTGCTTGCAATTGGGGTTGACCCATAGTGGTCCAGTGATCACACATGAAGATATTATAGTTAGTTCCCTCATTAATTAGTGCATCAAAGGTGTATGCCTTTTGAGCATTCACTACTATACGCAAGTAGGTTGGTGCTACTACTTCCTCATCTACTACTACTTCCTCATCCTCTATTTCAATGATAGCTACAACTCTCACATTCAGTCGTGGTTCTATCATTCGATGTTCATTGAGAGTGGATTTTAGAGGCAATTTTTTGAAACGAAAAAGAGCCCGAGAGGCTGTCAAAGACCAAATTTTCATTCAAAATGAAACGATTGCAGATCGATGAGCATGAGTTTGATGCGAAGAAGCCAATGCAAGTCTTAGTTTGTCGATCGGAGTTTGTTTGACCCCCCATTTAATCCCCACAAGGTTTTGTGTTATGAAGCAACTACATGATTTGGGAGCCGGAAAGTGAGTCACACTGGCCAGGTTTATAGATTTCAACATCACAAAGCCAATCAGGATCTCGAATCCAAGCACATTTGCCCCTCTAAAATTGAAAAAACCACTTTGATCAAAGTGTGAACTTAAAGATGTGTTTTGTAATATAAAATTTAATGCTTAAACAAGCTTTAGATGTGAAAAATCACATCTCTTATGAATTGTGGGGGAGGGGGGCGCCCTCTTTAATGATTAAAATATCATTTTTGGAGTCTGCAGCCTCATGAGATTTGATCAGGGCAATATGCTCTGCTTCCTATTGCCATTGAAATCACCTGATTTGATGTATTAAATAAAGAGATTTGTTTTTATTCTTTCTCTCTCATCCCTCCTCTCTCCTCTTGTGGATTGTTCTTATGGATCTGTAAAAGAGAGGGGGATGGGTTGAGATTGACATTTTTGGTCAAACGATAAATCAAGAGTAGAGAGACACATCAATAGGAGTTGGATAGATTGTCAATGGCCATGGAAGAGTGTTAGTAGGCCTTCAACGTCGAAAAACACGCATCATAATGATCGATTTTATGAGAAAATGGTAGATTTTACTGTTTTATGATGGATTCTTGTTTGAAATGGTTAGTAATGCTTGGATTTGATTGGCAATTCTCTGTTTGATAAGTCATGTTGAAAGAATCATAAAAAATTAGTCGTATAATATTTGGATTTGACTAGGCAATTTTAGGAAAAATATGTGATTTTTGGGTTTTTGGTGTGCATTTGCCGTTCCCATGGAATGAAATATGCTTAAAAAATAATTTGATGTAAGAGTAATTAATCTACATCTAAAAATCAATATTTTTTATAAATAAATAGATAAAATGAAAGAAAAAAGAGAAAAATTAGGGTTTTCACATCATATAAATAAGAAAAAATAAGTTTAATGTGTGTAATCATTGAAGCATGAGGTTCATTAGCCTCAGTTCAACCCTATTTCTTTGTTAGAGTGAGTTTTTATTGCTTTCAATAAAGAAAAATACATTAAAAACCATGTCTTACACCCATCAATGCAAGCAAAATTGTAAACAATAGGGGGGATAGGGGGTTGTTGAGGGTTGAAGTATGTTAAATGATGATGTTTGATGCTGCATTTCATATAGAGTTTATGGTTGTTTAACCTTGTGAAGATGAATTTGTATTCTTCCTAAGAACATGGTAAGGAATGTACCTCATTTACTATGTGTTTGTCAAGTAGGCCTAGGTCCAATCATTCATAACTTCTAGCAAACAATGTGAAAGTTGAGTCCAATTGTCAGATGCACATTAGTAAGTAATCTCTTGTGTCCATGGCCATGTTGGAAGCTAATTTAAGAATGGATCATCGTTGCTGTGATGGCTTAAGACCTACTAGCAACTTTGGTTTAATTAGACTAGACAGGTTGGTAAGTGGTGTTTCTACTTTGGGATTCTCATCGGGTTCGGTGAGCATGGTTTGAGAAGTTGATTGGGTTTGAATTTTGGTTGAAGCTTTTTCCCTGGATTGTGTAGTGGTGATCACCTCAAAGTTATTAGGTGAGAGCTCATTGATGATTGGTTGCTCTCATTGATGAGATCAGTTGAGCTTTTGATCGATAGAGCCTTGGAGCACTCATGGATTAAACACCCTTCCTCTTGGATTTTTTCTTACTCTATTTTGATTACATTTTTGGATACTATTTTTTGGAGACTAGCATTGAGGGGGGGACATGCCACTTGTGAGTTTGGGTTGCCATATCAAGGTGCTACCTTCATAGTAACCTTGGGCTCACAATAGGGCTTTTGGGACCCACTGTGGCCTAGTCACCTATGTACCATAGGGGCACCAAGGTCTAGAGTGTGAGGCATGAAAACTATGAGTTTCTAATGATTAGCTTTTGAGAGGTTGATTTTTGCCCCAAAAAGGTGCTCAAAATTTGCTGAAAAATCCAAATTTCAAGGGAAATTTGAATTTTGTTGAAGGCAGTAGAGGCAATTGGATTGATTTTAAGCGGTAAGCAAAAGACGGGTTCCAAAAGTGCTTTGAAGACCCACCAAGCGATGGTTGGAGAATTTTCATAAATTTTCAAAGTTTCCAATCAAACTTCGAGAAGTGGCCGATAGTGGAGGACTTCGAGTCAATCAGGCAAAAATTTTCGGATCATTGATCAGACGCCGGACGTGGAAGAGGTAGTGCCCGAGGTGGAGGACAAAGGTTTTGTCATTGTAAATGGTCTTGGGTAGGAGGGGGTGTGACCCTTGGGGCCTCCACCCCCCAAAATGAAATGCGATGGGGGGAGGGGTTTTCTTTTTTAATGAAAAAAATGGAGAAGATGGAGGTGCATGCGACGATTTGGCATGGAGAGGCTATGGGGGGGGCTGAAAGCAACCCCCTGATCTGATTACATCAATGATCTTTTGAATTTCTTCGCTTCCTATCGCTTGGCTTCACATGAGGAATGGCTGCCCAAATGACCTGGTTATAATCTAGGCTTTCTCTCTCCTCCCTCTCTCTCTTCCAAATGGTGGTTCACACGGATGGAATCAAGAAGAAGAGGGGCTAAAGGATGCTTGTCCGGCCGATGGTGATCGGATTGCTCCAAGATCAAGAGGAGGCTGAGGGAAGGTATTCATCATTGAAGAATGATTGCTGGTGGGTTTGTGGGCTGGGTTTGTGGGCTGCCCGTATTAATTATAAAAAAAACCCGCAACACGCGCATAAGCAGTATGCCTCATTTTTACAAATGAAATTTGCTTCTTTTTTATGATTGATGGTCTAAATGAAATTCATATGGAACAAAAATTTGTTTGGATCTTGTTTTCATCATGATTGAGGCATGTGTATAAGAGAAATGCAAAACCATAATGATACATAGTAGCAATTATTAAATTACAACCCCAAAATCGCATTTTTAGAGTAAAAATGAAGATTTTGTTGGTTTCGAGTGGGAAAAAGAGATTCATGTGGGATAATATTCTGATAACAAACATCTTTCAGCTGTCATAATCTGTCAATCAGCATAGATTAGAAAATACCCTATTTTTATAAATAAATAAATAGAAAAAATAGAAAAATTGAGATAAAAATAGATTTTCGTGCTTTAAAAATTAAGGAAAAATATGATTATTATTCATGAATGTTTTTCAAGGTTGAGGCATGAGGTATAGCCTCAGGTCATCCTTGACTTTGTATGTCTTAGTGCATTTTTATTGCTTTATACATTGAAAACAACAAAAAAACAAAACCCTACACCTATGCAACGATGCAATACATAAATGGTAGGGGAAAAAAGGGTCGTGGAAGTGTAAGTGTTAAAAATGAAGTAAAATGTGATCTTTTGTTTGTGCACGACATATAGGATGATAAAAATTTAAGTTTAAAGAGACTAGTAGCACAAGGAAACTCGGTGCTAGTCTCTTGCAACGCAGCAAAGACACATAGATTGAAAATCATTAAAGAGCTGATTTATGTACTCCACTTTGCTGATTTGTTTTAGAATAAAATGTTTGTATACAAGAGGCATCCACAATTTCATTTTGCATGCCACATGGTATAAAATCTTGGATGCATAGCACCTGTATGCCAAAGATTGACCAATGCTGAGAGTGTGAGGAAGTCCTTGCTATAGATTAGACAAGCGGTTCCTTGGGGAAAGTTTAGTGAGGAAACATCAACTCCTGGATCATTCGATAAATCAAAGAATTGAGCTTGTACGCTTGTTCTTTATGTTGAAGCACCGCATGTTGGGGCCAATCCCCGAGATGTAGGAGAGCTGCAGTGAGACCGTGGTGTTTCAGCCAAGAGGTTGCCTCCTATGTATGTGATATGAGGTATTATACATGTATGTTATGGGATCTCCCTCTGAGGAGTATGGGAAGGCAAATGTTGGACTGTGTCCTATTACAATTGTGAAATTGATATTAGATTTTAGTGTAGTGTGAGCCAGCGCTCCTGGCCGCGAGGCCGTGTGGAGTGTCTTGGGTGTCTTAAAGGTCCAGCTAGTGCTAGAGAGCCAGTGTCAGGCCCATTTTAGGTCCCGACAAGTGGTGCATTTGGCAACAGCCACCAATAAGTGGTGGTTCTGAATCTAGGTTCTCTAGGGAACAAATAGTTAGTTTATGTCCTCTGACAAGAACCATCAAGTCGAAATACATAAAGAGGAACCTGTTGAGAGGGCTAGACGGTGGGTTGAGATTCTAAGGCATTATTCTACTCAAAGGAGCAGGCTGATACGCATAAGAGGCAATGGTTTTAATAATCCAAGTGTCACAAGCAACCAAGAGGAAGTCCTAATACTTCCCCTCTTTCAGTTAATCAACCCACTTCAAGTGGGGGTGTAGTTTTATCTACACAAACTCCTATTGTCAATCTGGTTGTAGGCATGGCACAACCCATTGCAATTCCAGTAGGGACATTGGATTTCCTAGCATTAGGAGCACCTTTACCCATCTTCAATGGGTTAGAAAAAGAAGATGGAGAACTCCATGTTAATGAGTTTGAAAAACTCATGTTCAACTATCTAATCCAGGATGAAGGACACTTAATGATGTTCTTCAACATGACAATAAAAGGAAGGGCAACAGTACGGTATCACGGTCTAGAGTCTAAAACCATAACTTCCATTGACCAATTCTTCACGGCCTTTCGTAGAGAGTTTTCCCTTGAGAGGGGTGGACAATATTGGTTGTGTGTCTTGAATGTAACACGCAAGGAGCCAAATGAGAATGTCCAGGCCTATGCCAAGAAACTGAAGCAACTTCTTCATAAATTTGATACTTATATTCCCATTCCATTGGTTGCACAATTGCAATATTTCGTACATGGATTAGATTTCAACATCCAGGTGCAGGTGAGTAGTGTTGCTTTGGCCGACATTAACACTGCTATTACCCAAGCATGAGGAGTACAGTCGCTCTTGCAAGTGGCTTATCCAACAAAGGTAAATTGAAATGGCAATAATTTGGCACTGACCAATGGGAGTCAAGGGGACACCATGTCAAATACGAATGGAAGGGGGAGTATCAAGCCAAATTTTCCTATGTTACCAGCTCCTCCAAGTGTGACTATGCCTATGGCTAGTCAGATGGCTCCACTGAATGTTGGAGGCCAAACAATGAACCCTAATGTTGTCCCAGTAAGTTAGTGGCCAATTCCCAATCAAGTGGTCAAGCCAATGGGACGACAGATAGATGATCGTGGCTATGATTCAAGTGCCTCAAATGCCATTGGTGAAGTTAAGGATATAATTACCGAACAATATAGACAAATAGTTGTTGATGCCAATCTCCTTAAGAAGCAGCAGAATTTGATGGGGAGTTGATGCCCTGAAGAGGGCGCCTCCTCAAGATTCAACTGTAAGTGGTGTGGTGGCCAACATTTCCCTAGGAATTGTCCCCAAATGTCAAACACGATATTTGTGGAAAGTTTGGTCACTTAGCTGCAACTTGTTGGAGTAAGATCAATTCTCTCCAACAAGGAAGTAAACAACTAGGTCCAATAAATCATCTCGCACAAGGGAATAATCTCCAACAAGATGATGGACCAAGACAAATATTCCAAAGAGAAAAGGATACTGTAGAGGAGTTGCCTCATGGTAGTGGAGTTAGCCTTATTGAGGCTGTATGTGTCAATGGTACTGAAACTTCTAATCTATGAGTCGTAACAAGAGGTCAAAAGACTAGAGAGGGTGACAAAGGAAATGTAAAACCTGTCGAGGAAAATCCTAAGCAAGATGCTAGGGGAAAGCAAGTCTTAAATCCTAATATGGAAGGTGGACCTCTAAGGCCTATTGATATAAAGTTGATCCTGATGAGAAGGATAAAGAATTGCCAAGAAAGAAGGCAAAAGTTAACAAAGAGGCACCAAAGCTAATCCAAAGACCAAAGGAGAGAATGGTTTGGTGAGAAAAGAGAGATTTGGCTAACTACCATGACTTTGATTTAGCAAGTTCTCTTTGAGAAGTTAAACCAAATGTGAACCTCTTGCAATTGATCAGGAGTACGCAAGGAATTCAAGAAAATCCTGCGTATTGGGTATATTATAGAACCTTTGGGCATAACACGAGTAGGAGGAGATTGGTTTGAGCATGCTGAAAAGCATTGTCCCAAGGCTCCAACGTATGTGGATGGAATATTAGTGGAGCATGCTATCGTGGGCACTAGATCCTCTGTCAATATCATGAGTTCAGACTTGATGGAGAGGCTAGTTCTAGAAATACAAAAGATTCTTAGGATGGCTGATGATAGTCTAAGGCAAGGTTGCATCACTAAAGTCCACGTTACAGTTGCAAGCGTGGAAGGCTATCTCGACTTTAGGATGATAAGGTTTGCAGGACGTCCTAGCTATCGAGTTTTGCTAGGTAGGCCATGGAGTTTACAAATAGACTGTCAAGTCGATATACCCGCTAGTCAAGTGATTCTAGGTAGAGGTGCCAATTGTGTAATAGTGGATGCTTATCCTGAGTCTCCTTAGAGTGAGAGAGTTCCTTTATCCTCTATTGAACTAGAAACAGTAGATGATCCATCTGGTAGTGAGACGTCATCAAGTGATGGATCTAAAGAAGGGTCCACTATAGAGGGCATTTATCAGATAACTTTGAATGAATCGATAAACCTGCAGGATAGGATAAGAGATGCGGATGCAATTGGGTTGGACATTGGTACGCCAAACGATTCGTAGCCAATTATAAATTAGGTTCCATGATCAATTCAAAAGAAAGAGAAGACTATGTGTTCTTAATTCAAGAGCTCCACTACATCTTCACTTGGAGTTATGATGAACTTATATGCATTCCTCCCAGCCTGGCTATGCATACCATTCCTCTAAAGGAAGGAAGTCGGCCTGTATATCAGAAAGTAAGGCACATGCCTTTTGAACTAAGGGATGGGTTGTTCGAGGAGCTATAAAAGTTGTAGAAAGCGGGTTTGATCTTCCCTGTTCACCATACTAAATGGTGTTCACGAGTTGTGATCAGGAAGAAGAAAAATAATCAAATTTGGCTTTGCGTGGACTTCAGAGAGCTGACTAAGTAGACTGCTAAGGATTACTACCCGTTGCTATTTATTGACCAAAATTTGGATCAATTAGCAAGTAGGGAATATATTCATTCATGGATTGCTTTGCGGGTATAACCAAACGGCGATTGCTGAGCAAGACAAGTTGAAAATGTCATTTTTAAATATCTTCGATACCTTTGCGTATCATGTGATGGCCTTTGCTTTATGCAACGCACTTGGTTCGTGGCAAAGAACAGCTGATAAGACCTTTGGTGACATCTCCCCAGAGGAGTTGAAAGTATCTATCGATGATCTAGGGGTAGCCACTGTAAGGAATAGACAATCGATCATTCTAAGAAAGTGATTTAAGCATTGCAAACAATTTTGTATAGCTCTTAACCCACGGAAGTGTGTCTTTGGAGTATCCTATGGGCTCTTGCTAGGCCATGTGGCTAGTTCAATAGGGATTGACTGATCCTAAAAATATCAAGATCATAGTCACCATGAGTCCATCGCGCACCCGAAAGAAGTACATAGCTTTCTATCATCATTAGGGTATTATCGAAGGTTTATAAATGCCATGGTAGAAAGAACATTGCCACTAACTTACCTATTGTCCTTTAACTGTTTGTTTGCATGGAGTGATGCTTGCAAAGTATCTTTTGATGATGTGAAGCAGGAGCTTGCCAAAGCACTTGTTTTAAAAGCACCTAAAAGGGGCAAAATGTTTTATATATTTTCAGCAATAACAATGCATAGTATTAGTTGCTATTTGGCCCAAATTTGGGAGGAAAAATGGTACTATCCAATAGCCTTACCTAGTTGGAAGTTAGGCATATCGAAAATTAACTATACCTATATGGAGAAGTTGTGCCTTGCGATGGTATTTGAGACCAAAAAGTTCAAGCACTACATTCTTTATGAGAAGATGGTTTTTTATACGAAGGCGGAGGGACTTAGACTATTGTTGAACAAGTTACAACCTCCTGATCGTTTGGCAAAGTGGTTCATCAGTTTGTAGGAGTTGGATTATGAGATCAAGAGTAAGCCATCAAAGCTGTAACAGGGCATTGTAGAATGTCTTGTGGATTTTGGAGAGCCAAAAGAGGACTTGACTAAAGGAAGTGACATGGAAACACTGTTTAAGATTGATACAGCTTCTATTCCCTCCTGGTATGCTGCTATAACACACTATCTATCTACAAGAGAGACTTGAGCTACTCTATCAAAATACAAGAAGAGAAAAATTAAACAACATGCTTGAAAATTTGTGTTAATCGTAGGAACACTATATCAGCAAGGTGTTGATGATATCTATCACCGATGTGTGATGCCTAACAAGGTTCCATTCATCTTGGAGGAGTGCCATGACTCCGCTTGTGGAGGGCACTTTGCTGGGTGGTTGACGGCACAGAAGGCCTTAAGAGCTAGATATTTAGTGGTCATCCATCTTCCAAGATTCATTTGATTATGTTAAGAGATGTGATACTTGTCAACGGCATGACAATAGGGAGAATAGGAAGCAACCATTTACCCTGATTATGACTATACTTCCATATGAAAAGTGGGACATTGAATTTGTGGGTCCTATTACTCCATCATCCACTACGAAAAAGTGATATATTATCATGGTGACTGACTACTTTACGAAGTGGTCAGAAGCATGAGCGACAAGGAAGGACGATGCAAAAGAAACTACCAGTTTCCTGTTAGAGCAAATTATATGCTGATTTGGTCCGCCAAGAGAATTAGTATTGGACCGTGGAACCCATTTTCTAAACAAGGTGATTAAAAGCTTGACTGAAGCATAGCAAATTAAGCATAACAAGACAACTCCTTATAACCCACATGCAAATGGGAAAGTTGAAAGTACTAACAATCAGCTTGTGGGTATTCTATCAAAAATAGTGTATGAGAGGAAATGTGACTGGGAAAAAATACTGTATGTGGTGGTGTGGGCGTATAACACAATGTTTAAACGAGCCATTGGCCACACCCCATTCAAAAATAGTTTATGGGGAGGAGTGTGTCTTGCCCTTTGAGATTGAGTTTCCGACCATAAGATTCACAATCAATCATTTTTTGGGTGATGAGGATGCCCTATTCGAGCATTTTACGATTCTAGCCCACTTGGATGAGCTCAAATTATAGAGTTTCTGGCACAAGAAGTGGCTAAGCATCGGATGAAGTAGTTGCATGATTTAAAAGCAAAGAAATATACCTTTAAGAAGGGGTAGTTAGTTCTTTATTACGATGCATGGAGCAAACTATTTCCTAGAAAACTTGAGCCCAAATGGGATGGTCCCTACAAGATTGTAAGAATAGGGAAGAATAAATCCACGTCATTATTGGCTGATCTTGAGGGGGTGGAATTAAAAAATAAGGTTAATCTTAATAAGATTAAACCTTATTATTTCTAAATGCACTAACAAAATAAATGCCTTGCAGATCAATAGTGGGCCGATCAAGAACTTGCAAGAGATGGAAGAGGTTGATGGGACATCTGATTCCTTATTTGGAACACCCATACGTGGAGCAGAGATATCATCAGGGGAAGCTTATCTAGTGGATCAAAGGATATAAAGTGATTGAGCAAGAGGGCGGATAATTCATTTGGGAAATCAAAGTCTTCTACCATCACTGCTTACGAATCTTGACAAGCATCCTTGTTACATTCAATGAAGAGGGTGGGATAGAGCCTTCAATACATCCTCTGAACACTAAATTTTGACTATCATAACTACGAGTAGAGTTGACGATGGCTGGCTATGTGAGCCCATTGTGGACATACACAATGTACTTTGATGGAGTTTCTAGGGGTCCCAACAAGAAAGGGAGTATAATGGTAGTTATTAAAGACCCCCGACGTAGAGTCGTAATGAAATTAGTAGTTTATCTCGAGATTGGATTTACCAATAATATGGCGGAATACAAAGCCTTAATCATGGGGTTAAATATTGCTAAGAAAGGTGGTATTCATCAGTTGTTAGTAAAAGGGGATTCCTAGTTGGTATTGAACCAACTAAATGGGACATACAAAGTTCAAAATCCTATTCTCTCCATGTATTATCGCACTGCTATGACCCTGCTTGATGAGTTTGAGAGAGTGTCTCTTCAGCTGGTTCCACGTTATCGGAATCAGCTTGTGGACTTGTTAGTTAACTTCTCTTATGAAGAAGGCATTTTCTTTAACTGTGGTCCTAGTTTGGATATTTCTATAGATGATGAGATAGGACCCGGTCGATTGTGGGGGCTTTTATTAGAACATGACCTATATGGCAGGCGATGGTTAGTGTGGGTAATGCAAAGGATGGCCAATACCCATTTACCTTTGTTATCTTGGACCCATAGGTTGGTTGTTAGACGACATGTTATGTGTACACCTCTTTCTATTTATGCAAGAGGTATGGGTCATAATTTTATGCATTTAGTTTAGGGAAGGAGCCCTCTTTCCTCCTTGGGATGGAGCATCTAGTTGTCTATTAATAATATTTTCCAAGGGGGGATATATATGAGCTGGTTTGCTTGATTTCCTTAGGCTAAGAGGGCCGATTTAGTCGATCTGAATGTTTTCTTTCTTTAGGCTAAGAGGGCAAGTTAGTTTGCAATAAAATGTGCCATTTCTTTAGGCCAAGAGGGCCATATGTCTGTTTGGTGCAGGTACATTTAATGGTTTTCTATTTTAGTGATTGCACAATATAGGTTGACGAAGTCGTTGGAGGGAGCCTTTGCTGTGGAGGAGCTTTTTGTGGCCATTCCAAGTGGTTTCATCCCCTTTTCGATTCTTTTTCCTTAAGCATATAATGATATATGTGTATGTCAAGGGTACTCTCTTTTCGTTTGTTGGGGACCAGAAATCAAGGCATGAAGTCCTAGGTTTAGGCTATGTATGTCTGAAGGAGGTTTGAGTAGTTGTTGCCTCATGTATAGGCATTGTCAGGAGCTAAGAGACCTATTTTCGACAACAATCCTAGTGATCCCATTCTGTTGACCTGCTAGGTGGCCATTCTAGGATTTTCTATTAGCTGTGAGGCAGTTAGAAAAACCTGCTAGCATAGATATATGCAAATGAGTAAAGCGCTGAATAGTTGAATAATAAAAATATACATAGGTGTATAAAAAGGGGTTCTAACCTTTCTAAAAATAAAAAAAGGAAAAAAAAGAGAAAGACAAATCCTTGAGCAGTTGTTCATCGCCTTGCGAAGGCCTGGTAGGTCCTGGGGATGAGTCAGACCTAGGGCCGATGCCTTGTCTTCCTAGGGGTGGCATCTAGCTAGAAAAAATAAGAATAAGAGAAGGTTGAAGCGAAAATAAAAGTGAGCGTTAGAAAACGATTGTGTCACCTTGCGATGGCTTGGTAGGTTCTTGGGTACCGAGATAGGACCTGAGGCCCGAGGCCAATGCCCTATTCTCCTTGGGTCACTACACTCACCTCCCTCCTTTTTACACGCCCAAGTATGGAAAATATAGACCTAAAAGGACAATGTGCTAAAAGACAATACTTTCTAATTAGGCTATAGGAGTCCTTGCCCAAGAGGAGCTCCTGGTTGAGTTTTGTCCTTAGTTACGTAGGTAGTTTAGACCACCACTTAAGATGACCTCTTTGATAGTTCTTTTTAGCTTGGCCATGTTGGAGCAATTGGTTAGTGACCAGCTTTAGGCTTTTTGTCAGCTTATGCTAGGCCTACTCCTCGTGGATTTCATGACTTAGTTTTGACAGGGAGTCAGGTGAGAGCTGTGATGTGTTTTGTTGTGTATTTTCTTTATTAGCTTGATGCTCTTTGTGGTTGTGTTGATGTGCAGATTTGTCCATGGGATTCGACAGGCTGAGTCGCCCTATCCTGTGGTTGCCAATGAGCAGTGGATTTTTGCCCCATGAAGGTACTCAAAATTTGTCAAAAAATCCAAATTTCAAGGAAAAATTGAATTCTATCAAGGCAATTGAGGAAATTGGATTGATTTTAAGCAGCAAGCAAAAGACGGGTTTCAAAAGTGCTTTGAAGATCCACCAAGCGACATATAGACTACCTACACCTGTTACATCATTGTCAAACAAAGTTCAAAGCTGCTGATGATATTGCTAATATGCATGTTACTATTTTTGATGAAGTTAAATATATGATTGCAAAAGCCTAGCAATCATACACAAAACAAGCCAACAAGAAAAGAAAAGCCATGAGTTTCAAAGTGGATGATTATGTTTGGTTACGTATTGAAAAGCAAAGATTACAAAGTGTTGACAAATACCCTGTTGTAAAGTTAGCTCCTAGATTATATGGACCTTTCAAGATCATTCATAAAATCAAGAATTCAACCTAGTGATAGATCTATGATGTGATTTCAGCTCTGGTTTGGTTTCAGGGTCTACAAGTTAAAATTTTGAAAAAAATCCAAATTCGGCCCTATAGGTCCGAATTACAAGGGCCAAATGTCCGATTTGACCCATTCGAATGGCCGAGGGATGAATGAGAAGGGCCGAATGCAATTGGTCTGAATGTCTAATTCGGCCAATCCGAATGTGGTTGTTCGAGGGCCAAATGGCTGAACGGTAGTGGGCCAAGGCAAGTGGGCCGAATGCACAGTTGGTCCGAATGGTGAATTCTTGGCCACGAGCCGAATGTCAGCTTGTCCGAGTGGGGTTGTCCAAGGGCCAAATGGCGAAAAGGTAGTGGGCCAAGGCAAGTGGGCCGAATGCACAGTTGGTCCGAATGGTGAATTCTTGGCCACGGGCCGAATGTCAGCTTGTCCGAGTGGGGTTGGGCCGAGTCGATAGGGCTAAGGGCCGAACGCAGTGCAATTTTGGCTTATGCAATGATAAATCACTCGAATCACACAAGTCAGGTCACAACATATTGCAAGCACATCCAGATCAAAGCTATGGATAGACTAGAAAAGTTGTATATACCTGGAATAGCAAATAAACTCCAAAATAAAAATTGGCAAAAAAATCAAACCCTCATGCCCTGTTATGACAACAAAAACCCTATTACTTATTTTCCTTTGTTTTTGTCTATTTTTTCCTACCCTAATGCATTCAAATCATCCAAAAAAAAAATCTACACTACTCCAACATGTTTTTTCAAATCCAAAAAACCAAAAACTTCTTGCTACGAAGATTGAATACCTCTTCAAACTCCCTCGCTTCCTACCTATCTACCTCAAGCACCGGTTTGGGGAAAACCCTACTTCGATGATCGATTCGGAGCATGCAAGCACTCAAGGCTTGAATCCGTTGGTCCTGGCGATGTAACCAAAATGTAGAGGCGAACTGCCAAGACCCACGGACCACTTATTGTTTAAGCATTCCAAGCCGAGCACTAATGGATACCTCTCACATAGCCAACGCGCCATCCATCTCTACGATTGTAGTGAGCTTACCCCCATGCCTAATCGAGTTGCCTCCTCTCCCGAGCACTACGGTAGCTCCACGATCCAAGTGCAAGCTTCAAGTGAGCTCCATCCTCAAGCTCCACAGTCCAAGCTCCATTGCCACGAGCAAGAGAAGAGAAGAGAAGAGAAAAAGAGAGGAGAAGATGGAGAGCTTCTCTACCATAGTCCCTCACCCTCACACACTCACTCCCTCACACTCTCACACTCCATCTCTCAAGCACAAGCTCAAGCAAGCAAGAACAAGAAGGAGAAGAAGAAGAGAGCTACATTTGTCCACACACAAGAATGAGCTTCTCATTTACTTTTCAACTTTATATACAAAACCCTAAATCCCTTTTGGGCAGTCATCCCCTTATCCCCTTCTTTACATGGCCTAGGCCCTTTTTTCCATTGTCCTCCTTATCTTCCTAGCTTCCTTCCTACCACCCATCTACTTTTACAATTTGCACGGGTGAGAGCTCAGCACTTTTAAAATAAATTGTGGTGCACCTTGCGCTCTTTTACAAAAGTATTGACTTGTGATTTTTCTTGTGCGCCTTTCTCCTTGATTTAGGAATTTTCTAGACTTCTTGTGTTTCCATATTTTTCTTGGCGTGCCTTCATCTTTCGTTTTTGCTTTTGCTTTGGCCTTGTCTTTTGCTTTAGATTTTCCAAAATTTCCACCTTGTTCGTCTAAGGGTTAAAACCCCCTAGTTAGGGGCCACTATTGTAGCCCCAAACTCCAAATAAGGGATCCCTAATAACCCCCACACGCCACAACTTAATGCATTGTGTCTCTAGTAGCTACCAACATAACTACTCTATCTATCTCAAAGGCTAGATCCACAAATGTCATCTTTTTGCCATTCGATCACATAGATCTATTTAACATACAAGTCACCACACATATTCACACATGGCTTCTCCTCATCATGGGGGCTTTACAACTTAAAGCACCATGGATCATTGGTGGAACCATATGAGGGTGAAGACATTCCTTAGCCATGTTGCCTTGTTGTTCACAAACAAAGCATTTATTTGCAACCCTTAATTCTCTCTATTATGCAATTGTTTTCTAGCTCTTTCATTAGTAGTAGTTTAACCTCTTTTTAGCTTGATTTTTGGATCTTTCCCTTTTCTTAGCCATTGGAAACTTCTTATTCAGCTTCTTAGCTATGTCTTGGAAGCTTCAATATTTTCCACATAGTAAAGCATCAACTTTAGTAGCTATTTTATGAGTTGAGATATATTACATATGATTGATAGCTAATGAAAAAATCATTGATTTCTTTAGGCAACCCATATACATACTTTTTCCCTTGCTCAAGAAGAGGAACTAGAGAATAAGAAG
Organism: Lygodium microphyllum; assembly: GCF_053477565.2. Lineage (NCBI taxonomy): Eukaryota > Viridiplantae > Streptophyta > Polypodiopsida > Schizaeales > Lygodiaceae > Lygodium > Lygodium microphyllum. Next base: position 113,227,288 of record NC_141156.1, on the reverse strand, counting down.
TGACTAGTAGCAAGGCATCCCAAAGCTTCTTATTATACTACTTTAAATTCTTACATTGTGTTGCAAGCTTATTTCAAGTTGTCATAATGTCCACCTCAAATATGCTTGCCAACCAATTTGAAGCAAACATTTTCTTAAATTATGTCCATGTTGATTGTTTGCTACCTTGCATTAAGAGTATGGATCACCACTACAATGCATTCCCCTTCAAGAAAGTGGCTTGGTGCATTCATTTTGCCTACAATTTGCTCTCATTGTACCTGGTTGTAATTTATTACAGCAAGCAGTTATGCATGGAATGACGTGGAATTTTCATGTTGAATCATCCTAATTTAATGTACTTTTGATGGTACTTGGTGGGCAACATCATAAACAATCAGTTCGTGGTCATTTTGCCTTGGTTTTGGTGGTATTTTGGATGTTTACTATAGAAAACAACAAGCAGTATTGAACTATTTGCACCATTTTGGACTATCGTATGGCATCTTCTTCCACTAACAGTGCTATCTTCAACACCATTAAGCTTGATGGTACAAATTATGCCTATTGCAAGAGCCAAGTTTGGCAAGTATTGGTGTAGAAATTGTAGATAAAGCCACTAAGGATGCATGGCGAGCAGCCTGAAACTATTACTGATGATGAATGGTATGAGCTTGATGAGTTATGCAAGTCCACCCTTTGTCTCTCACTGAACATGTGCATTACAATGTGATTGAGGAAGCACAGAGTGCTTGTGTTGGGACCAAAAATAGGCTTGATACTAGCTCTCTAGCACAAGCTGGACCTCTAAGACACACAAGACACCCCACACGGCCTTGAGGCCAGGAGTGTCTAAGGCTCACACTACACTAAACTCTAATATCAATTTTGGGTTTGTAATAGGACACAGTCCAACATCTTCCTTCCCCTACTCCTCAGAGGGAGATCCCATAACCATTGGTATAATATACCATGTATCACATACATAGGAGGCAACCTCTCAGCTAAAACATCGCGACCTCATTGCAACTCTCCTACATCAAGGGGATTGGCCCCAAGATGCACTGCTTCAACGTAAAGAACAAGCGTACAAGCTCCATTCTCTTGTATATTGAACGATCTAGGAGTTGATATTTTCTCATTGAACTTACCCCAAGGAACCACTCGTCTATCCTATAGCAAGGACTTCCTCACACTCTCAGTGTTGGTCAATGTTTGGCATATAGGTGCTATGCATCTAGGATTTTATACCATGTGGCATGAAAATTGCAAATGTGAATGCTTATTGTGCACAAACATTTTATTCTAAAACAAATCAGCAAAGTGGAGTGTAAAAATCAGCCCTTCAATGATTTTCAATCTATGTGTTGTTGCTACGTTGCTAGAGATTAGAACTAAGTTTCCTCGTGCTACTAGTCCTTTTAGACTTAAGTTTTTATCATCCTATACGGCATGCACAAATAAAAGATCATACCTTAGTTCATTTTGCACACTTAAACGCTTCCATAATCCCTCTTTTTCCCCTACCATTTATGTGTTGCACCGTTGCAAAGGTATAGGGTTTTGTTTTTTGTCATTTTCAATGTATAAAGCAATAAAAACACACTTAAACACAAATACAAGGATGAGTTGAGGCTATACCTCATGCCTCAACCTTGCTAAACACTCACAAACATTAATCATATTTTTTCTTAATTTTTAAAGCACTAAAACCCATTTTTACATCAAATTTTCTATTTTTCCCTATTTATTTAGTCATAAAAATAGGATATTTTCTAATCTATGATTATTGGCTGATTATGATAGGGGGAAAATGTTTTTATCACAATTTTATCCCACATGAATCTCTTTTTCCCACCTAAAACCAACAAAATCTTCATTTTTACTCTAAAAAGACGCTTTCCGGGTTGTAATTTAATTATTATTGTTAGAAATCAAGCTCACCGTTAGTGTGTCTTTATCTATGACCGACATCTATGACAGCTAGTGTGTGCAGCTGTCTACATGTGACTACATTAAATAAGTCGGGTTAGTAGTCAGTTAGTGACCTGACTAGAGTTAGTCTATCTAGTCTAAACTTACACTAGGTCACTTTATCTTTGTATTGTGTGTGCTTTTCAGTTTAGAGTGTGGAACATGAAGGAATGACCTTGAGAGCCTGAAGGCTCAAGAAAATGGAGTTTCCCTGTCTCTCTCTCTCTCAACTTTGAACATGGTATTAGAGCCTTACTTGGTGGACCTCTTGGAGCAGGAGGGAGTGAAGATGATCTCCAGTTGAAGACTTGTGTCATTTTTTCGAACAGGCTGAATGCCATTATAAACTGAAGGTATGCATTGAGTGATTGCCTACTCTATGGGTCAAGCTACAGGTTGTGGCCTGTTTAGAGCCTTGTGAAGGGGTATTGAGCACTAGTGTGTGCTCCATCAGCATCAAACTCAGCAAATCGAGTTGCTGGAGTAAAGGATAGATCTGTGTGAACTGTGCCTGTATGCTGCTATCAGTTGTTGGGCTGCACTTCATCAAATGCTAGTGCATTTGGTCATCAAATGCTTGGTTAGGTTAGGTATGAAGTGCTTTGAGATGGCAAGAGGCAAATGCTTGACCTAGAGCTCTGACATGAGCTGAGATCAGAGTGGGCATATCTGAAAAAAAAGGGCAGCACTACTGTATACACATTATACATGGTATATGCAACACATTGAAGAGCTTTGGAAGCTCTCTGACAAGCCTAGAAGCACTCTTGGAGCATAGGTATATGCTGGAGGTCATATGTACCTGTTGTGATCCATTGCAAGCTGATTTTGGTAACTGAAATACTCAGATGTGGAGCATTTCAGACAGGCTGAAAACTGTCATTTAATATGGACAGCAAGCATTTGTTCTTTACTGAAGCATAGTGTGACATTTGGTGACATCTATGCGATGTATGTACTGACATGTGTATGTCAGAATGTTCATGGGTTGAGAAAAGCATTAAGTGCTACTGAATGCTGAAATTTTTGGAGCTGAAGCAAATGCAATCTTGTCTTGTTGGCTGAGTACAAATTGCAGAAGTACTGTATGACTTTGCTCATTAGAGACAGACAGTCTATGGTCACTACATAGTCATGCATTGACCTTGACATACTGGAGCAAATGTATGATTTGGTTTGAAGACACTTTGAAGCGGTTTGGAGCTTGCTATGCTGAATTTTGGTTGACTGCAACCTGCAACTAAATTTGTTGGCACTTGTATGTGCTGGTTATGCACTGTTCTGTGCCTCTATGCTCATGTCTTGACTGCCAAATGTACTAGCAGCTACCTGGGAGATTTTGGAACATGTATGACATGATTACCACTCAGTTTTGGACTTGAAATTGCTGCTGGTTACTCACAGTTTACAGTTTTCAGACTGCATGTATGTACCTTGGCAGTGAGGTTACAGAAGCTTAAGCTGAAGCAAATACATAGCTTATGTATTGACAGTTATATCTATAGTTGAGACCAATTGTTTGTGGGTTTTTTTGGGGTGTCAGTGGGCTGAAATACCCTGTTTTTTTCTGCAATTTAGTGCAGAAAACTGTCATAAACTGTTATGGACTGAACTTGGTCAGTCATACTTATTGGTCTGCAGGGAGTCAGGCACTTGATAGACAGTCTATTGCATCATGGCTAATACACATGGGACTAACAATATCACTCAGATAGTTGGAGAGAAGTTGGATAACAAGAACTTTGCATTATGGAAATTCAGAATGAAAAACTTATTGGGATCTATGTACAGGAGATGAGGCTGCTCTTGAATTGCCTGAAGCAAATGCAACAAATGAACAGAAGAAAGCTCACAGGTTATGGACTGAAAGAGCATGTAAGGTACTGCATTGGTTTTCACTATGTATATCCGATGCTATGGCTATTCAAATCACTGGCTGTGAGTCTCCGAAGTATGCTTGGGATATACTGATGAGAAATTATGAAATGATGACACATGCACGAAAGATCTAGTTGAAACAACAGTTCAATAATATGTCTAGAAATGGCAGGAGCATCCAGGTGTATACCACGGAGATTAAGACCATAGCTGATCAACTTGCTACTATTGGCTCAAGTGTATCAAAAGATGATATGATTGATGTTGCCTTGAATGGCTTAGGCAAAGAGTACAAAGCTTTTGACACTTCCATTTCTACTCAGAGAAGAGCCCCCTAGCTGGGAAGAGCTAGTTGCTTTGTTGCTGCATGAGGAAGTCAAACTTGGTTTGAATACAGGTTCTAGTGCATCTCAGAGTAGAGACACTGTGTTATACTCTAGCCAGCGTGGCAGAGGACCCAGAGGTCGTGGTTCATTTCGAGGTCGTGGTGATACTCGTAATGCTTATGGATAGTAGCAGCAGAGCAGAGTAATTGGCATGGTGCAAATACACAAGGCCAGCATGGATCTGGTGGGTTTAGAGGTAGGGGGAGATCACCCCGAGGTAGAGGTGGTGGATCTGGTTCATGGCAGTCATCTGGTGGGTTTAGAGGCAGGGGGAGATCACCCCAAGGTAGAGGTGGTGGATCTGGTTCATGGCAGTCATCTAATCAGTCCAACAGGGACAAGGACTGCCATTATTGTGGCCGGTATGGGCATATTGCAAAGGATTGTTACAAGAAGCAGGGAGATATGAAGGCAAAGGGCAGATAGCATGGGCACTATGCATCTTCCAGTGGTGCTCATGATGATCCAATTGATAGACTCTTTGCCATGCAGCATGTATCTAAAAATGCATTGAGACATGATAGAGATGACAGAAGGTACATTCACTCGGGAGCGTCAAACCACATGACACCGCATGGAGAGTGGTTTGATGAGATGGTTGCAGGTACACATGGTCATATATGTATTGGGGATGACACCCAACATGACGTAAAGCATAAAGGGATTGTTCCTCTTATGATGCCTGATGGAAAGAAGAAAGGCCTGCATGATGTATTACATGTACCAACCATAACAAAGAATATGTTGTCTGTGGGTCAAATGGCAGAACAGAATTTGCAAGTGAGGTTCAACAAAGATGGGTGTTTCATTGAGGAGTATGGAAATGGCTGCAAGTTAATTGCCAAGGGCAGAAGGGATGGCAGGATGTTTACATTGGATGCGACCATTCCGGGACTCAAGACAGCCATGTTTGCTCATGATGAGAGTGCCATTCGGGATGTAGAGATTTGGCACAAGTGGATTGGACATGTCAATGTACAAAAGCTGAAATCTATGCAGCAGAAAGAAGTAGTACTGGATTACCTAAATTCAAGTATAATGATTTTGGTCATGTATGCCCTACATGTCAGTTTGGGAAGCAGGCATGGTTTCCTTTCATGAGACATGTAAAAAACAGCACTAGGCCTTTACAGTTGGTGCACTCTGATGTCTAGGGTCCTTCACATAATGCTTCTTTTGGTAGTGCACGGTATTATGTCTCATTTATTGATGATTTTAGCAGGTACACTTGGCTTTATATTTTGAAGCATAAGGATGATGTGTTTGATGCATTCAAAGACTTCAAGAAACATGCTGAAAATAAATTGGGCTTTCACATATCATGCTTGATATAAGATGGAGGAGGTGAATATGTCTCAAACTACTTTGACAGGTATCTTGCTAAACATGGGATCAGAAGATAGCTCACACGTAGTTATACACCGCAGCAAAACGGTGTTGCAGCGAGGAAAAACAGGGTTTTGATGGAGTCAACTAGAGCTATGCTGAATGAAAAATGTCTGCCAAATGGTTATTGGGCTGAAGCAGTGGTGACTGCTGTCTATGTACTGAATCGAACCCCTACAGTAGGGATTCATGATGTCACTCCGTATGAATGGCTCTATGGTCATAAACCTAATATTTCACACTTGAAGGTATTTGGTAGCATTGCATATGTGCATATACCGGATGAGAAGAGGAAGAAATTGGATCCTAAGGTAGTGAAAAGTGTGTTTATAGGATATGCATAGGAACGGAAAGCTTATAAGTGTTATGTACCTTCTATGCATGAGACACTCATAAGCAGAGATGTGGTATTTGATCAGTTAGCATCCTGGTATGGGAATCCTGTTGCAGTGCCTAACTGATGGCTCACCCAGTAAGAGTCATGCTGAAAATACTCTTACAGAGAGTACTTCCATGAGTGGTCAGACAGGTGATGCATCATCTACAGTGAGTCCTTGGACAGGATGATTACGGAGTCGCACTACTGCATCCACTGACACGGATATGTCAGTGAGGGGGAGAACAGATAAGGGAAAAGAAAAGGTTTTTGAAGATGTAATAGGTCCACTCATTGCAGGTTATGATTCATCTAGCAGTGACAGCTTAGACAGTGAATTGGGGATTCCGTCTATTATGACGCCAGGTGCTAGGCAGAGCCGTTATGTGCCGCCTCATGAGAGGCAAGCTCACAGTGAGCCACAGCTCAGGAGATCAGAGAGGGTCAGACGACCTGTTGACAGGTATACTTACACTAGATATTCAGCCCGTCATTATGCTTATATGACAAAAGTAACAGGTTTTAGAGAACCAAGTAAGTTTGATGAGGCAGTTGCAGATGAGAATTGGTATGCTGCTATGGATGAGGAATATTCAGCTTTGGCTGAAAATGGTACATGGGATTTGGTACAGTTGCCTGAGGGCAAAACCCTATTGGATGCAAGTGGGTGTATAAGGTAAAATGTAAATCAGATGGATCATTGGAAAGATATAACGGCAGGCTGGTTGCAAAAGGGTATGTGCAATAGTATGGTCTTGATTATGAGGAGACTTTCAATCCTGTAGCAAAGATGGCTACAGTTAGAACTGTGATTGCTTTGGCAGCAGCTAATAGAGGCTGGAAACTATGGCAGATGGACGTAAAGAATGCATTTCTCAATGGAGAATTACAGGAAGAGGTTTACATGGAACAACCTGGAGGCTATGTACATCCAGAATTTCCAGCACGTATGTCGGCTGAAAAAGGCACTATATGGGCTGAAACAGGCACCCAGAGCATGGAATGCTCGCATAAGCAGTTATTTGCAGCAACATGGTTTCCGATTGGGTGATGCTGATCATAGTCTATTTGTAAAGAAGACAGATAGTGGCTATGTTTTCCTAGTTGTTTATGTTGATGAATTAATCATTACAGGAGATGATGAAAATGGGATTGCTGAAATAAAGACATGTTTACAGGCTGAGTTTAAGGTGAAGGACCTTGGAGAGCTGAAATATTTTTTGGGGATTGAAGTTGCCTCTACACCTCAAGGCATATGGCTGCTACAGAAGCAGTATGCTCATGACATGTTATAGAAATATGGTATGGCTGATTGCAAGCCTATGGATACGCCTTTGGAGCAAAATGTCAAACTACAGATTGATGTTGGGACAAGATTGAGAATGTTACTATGTACAGACAGATGGTAGGCAGCTTGATCTATCTCACGATCACTAGACCTGACTTGAGTTATGATGTGGGGCTGATTAGTCAGTTCATGCAGAAGCCTCGCAAACCACACTTGGATGCAGTCAGGATAATTCTGAGATATGTAAAGAGTACCACAGATCATGGGCTATTTTATGCATATGGGAAACCCCTTGACTTGATGGGGTACACTGATGTTGTGACTGGGCTGGTTGCACGTATGATAGGAGGTCAACCAGCAGCTATGCATTTGGATTGGGTAGTAGCATGATCAGTTGGCAGAGTAAGAAGCAGCCTACAGTTGCATTGTCTAGTACGGAAGCAGAGTATTGTGGTGCGGCCTTAGCGGCCTGTGAAGCTAAGTGGTTACAGAAGTTGCTGAATGACTTGGGACTACACTTGGATAGCAAAGTCAAGCTGTACTGTGACAATTTGAGCAGTGTTATGTTAGCAAGCAATCCTGTTTATCATGCAAGATCAAAACACATTGAGGTTCACTACCATTTCATCAGAGAAATGGTTTTAGCAGATCAGATTGACTTGGAGCATGTGAAGACTGAAGACCAGGTAGCAGACATCTTTACCAAATCACTTGGTAAAGATAAGTTCATTCACTTTAGACAGCTACTTGGAGTGATGCAGATGATTTGAGTTTTGTTTTTGAGCTTGAGGGGGAGTGTTAGAAATCAAGCTCACCGTCAGTGTGTCTTTATCTATGACCGACATCTATGATAGCTAGTGTGTGCAGCTGTCTACATGTGACTACATTAAATAAGTCGGGTTAGTAGTTAGTTAGTGACCTGACTAGAGTTAGTCTATCTAGTCTAAACTTACACTAGGTCACTTTATCTTTGTATTGTGTGTGCTTTTCAGTTTAGAGTGTGAAACATGAAGGAATGACCTTGAGAGCCTGAAGGCTCAAGAAAATGGAGTTTCCCTGTCTCTCTCTCTCTCTCTCAACTTTGAACAATTATGACTATGTATCATTAAAGTTCTGCAATTCTTTTATGTACAACTCTCAATCATGGTGCAAAAAATATCCAAACAAATTTTTGTTTCATATGAATTTCATTTAGACCATCAAACATAAAAAAGAAGCATATTTCCTTTGTAAAAACGAGGCATACCGCTTATGTGTGTGTTGCAGGTTTTTTATAATTAATATGGGCAGCCCATAGACATGGCCCGCAGACAACCAATGATCATTCTTCAATGTTGAACACCTTTCCTCATCCTCCTCTTGATCTTGGAGCGATCCACGGACAAGCATCCTTCAGCCCCTCTTCTTCTTGGTTTCACCCACATGAACTACCACTTGGAAGAGAGAGAGAGTGAGGAGAGAGAAAGACCAGATTTGGACCACGCCATCCAGGCAGCCATCTCACATGCGAATTTAGGCGATAGAGAGTGAAGGAATGCATGAAATCATCAATCTAGTCTGATTGGGGGGTTACTTTTAGTCCCCCCATAGCCTCTTCTCCATAATCGTCGCATATACCTCCATCTTCTCCTTTTTTTTTTGTGAAAAAAAAAGTGCCCCCCCCTCCCCCTCGGGTAGTGTGAATTTTTTTGGGGGGAGGCCCCAATGGTCACACCCCCTCCTACCCAAGACCATTTACATTGACAAAACCTTTGTCCTCCACCTCAGGCAGCACTGCCTCTTCCACGTCCAATGACCAATCGATGAGCTGAAAATTTTTACCTAACTGTCTCAAGGTCCCCCACTATTGGCAACTTCCAGAAGTATGATCCAACACTCATAAAAATTATGAAAATTCTGCAGCCATCACTTGGTGGTTCTTCAAAGCACTTTTGAAACCCGTCTTTTGCTTACCGCTTAAAATTGACCCAATTGTCTCTGCCACCTTCGATGGGATTCAAATTTCCCTTGAAATTTGGATTTTTTGGCAAATTTTGAGCACTTTCTTGGGGCAAAAATCTAGCAGTCAGCTTGGCATCTTCGGGATAACATTAAGAACCTCTATGACAAGAAAAGTCTAGCAAGTCAGATGTATGGCTGAAGCAACTTATGGACCTGTGCATGAAGGAGAATATGGCGATGTCTGCTCATTTGAGCCAGTTCCATGCTATTCTCAAGAACTTGACTTCATAGGGGATTACCTTTAATGATGAGGTTACTCCATTGTTTTTGCTTAGGACTTTGAGTGAGTCATGAGATGTATTCTACATTGCCTTATGTGCTCCTGCTACTATTTTGAACTTGCCTGATGTAGAGAGTGCTCTTTTGCAGGAAGACATCAACCATAAGAACTTGGATGCCTCTCATGTGTCGCATGCTTTGACTATTAGAGACAGAGATGGTAATGGAAAGAATGACCGTGGGTATGGATGTGGGAGAGACTCGCACAAGTCTAGGTCTAAGTCAGGCAGCAAGTCTTGTGGGAGAAATGCTAATGTGGCATGTCATCATTGCAGCAAGAAGGGTCATATAGGCCCATAGTGTCATGAGTTGTGCAACGAGAAGCACAAAGAGAAGGGAAAAGACAAAGTATAGAAAAAATCCTCTGATTGCAGCATTATTCCTATGAAATCCAGTGTGAAAATCGAGGAGATAAATGTTATGGAGACTAATGACTTTGATGGGGATTACATTCTTGTAGTTGGTTCTTGTGATGCTATGCAGTTGACTGAGGTTCACTCTATGTATGCGCAATGTTTCCTTTTGGATTCTAGTGCTTCATTTCATGTTACACCATGCTGTGAGTAGTTCCATTCCTACCGCACTGTCTCTAGTTTAGTTTGCTTGGGTGATGATAGGCCACTTGCTATTGTTGGCATTGGGGATGTACAATTGCAGTTCTTTACTGGCAGTACTTTTTTGTTACAGGATGTACATCATGTACATGTGATTATACGCAATCTTATGTCTACAAGGCAGCTTCATGATGTTGGGTTTCATGTTTCATTTGGGGATTCTACCTGGAATATCAGACGTGGTAAACTTGTGCTTGCTAGAGGTGCCAAGGCTGGCACCCTCTATCCTCTTGTAGTTGATGGGTCCTTTGTTGATCATGTTTTATTAGTGGATTCCATCCCACATGTATGTTCAAAGAGTAGAGAGAGAGAAAGGGAAAGACTCCATATCCATGAGCCTTCAGGCTCTCAAGCTCATTTCTTCATATTCCACACACTAAACTAAAAAGCACACACACTCTACAAGATAAAGTGACCTAGTGTAAATGTAGACTAGACTGACTAACTCTAGTCAGGTCACTGACTGACTACTAACCCGACTTATTTAATGTAGTCACATGTAGACAGCTGTACACACTAGCTGTCATAGATGTCAGTCATAGATGAAGACACACTGAGGGTGAGCTTGATTTCTAACACTCCCCCTCAAGCACAAAAACAGAACTCAAATCATCTGCATCACTCCAAGTAGCTGTCTAAAGTGAATGAACTTATCTTTACCAAGTGATTTGGTAAAGATGTCTGCTACCTGGTCTTCAGTCTTCACATGCTCCAAGTCAATCTGATCTACTAAAACCATTTCCCTGATGAAATGGTAGTGAACCTCAATGTGTTTTGATCTTGCATGATAAACAGGATTGCTTGCTAACATAACACTGCTCAAATTGTCACATTACAGCTTGACTTTGCTGTCCAAGTGTACTCCCAAGTCATTCAACAACTTCTTTAACCACTTAGCTTCACAGGCCGCTAAGGCCACACCACGATACTCTGCTTCCGTATTGGACAATGCAACTGTAGGCTGTTTCTTACTCTGCCAACTCATCATGCTACTACCCAATCCAAATGCATAGCCACTGGTTGACCTCCTATCATATGTGCAACCAGCCCAGTCAACATCAGTGTACCCCATCAAGTCAAGGGGTTTCCCATATGCATAAAACAGCCCATGATCTGTGGTACTCTTTTCATATCTCAGAATTCTTCTGACTGCATCCAAGTGTGGTTTGCGAGGCTTCTGCATGAACTGACTGATCAGCCCCACAGCATAACTCAAGTCAGGTCTAGTGATCGTGAGATAGATCAAGTTGTGTCTGTACATAGTAACATTCTCAATCTCTGTCCCAACATCAATCTGCAGCTTGACATTCTGCTCCAAAGGCGTATCCATAGGCTTGCAATCAGCCACACCATATTTCTGTAACATGTCATGAGCATACTGCTTCTGTAGCAGCCATATGCCTCGAGGTGTAGAGACAACCTCAATCCCCAAAAAATATTTCAGCTCTCCAAGATCCTTGACCTTAAACTCAGCCTGTAAACATGTCTTTATTTCTGCAATCCCATTTTCATCATCTCCTGTAATGATTAAGTCATCAACATAGACAACTAGAAAAACATAGCCACTATCTGTCTTCTTTGCAAACAGACTAGGATCAGCATCTCCCAATCGGAAACCATGTTGCTGTAAATAACTACTGATGCGAGCATTCCATGCTCTGGGTGCCTGTTTCAACCCATATAATGCCTTTGTCAGCCGACATACATGTGCTCGAAATTCTGGATGTACATAGCCTTCAGGCTGTTCCATGTAAACCTCTTCTTGTAATTCTCCATTGAGAAATGCATTCTTTACATCCATCTACCATAGTTTCCAGCCTCTAGCTGCTGCCAAAGCAATCACAGTTCTAATTGTAGGGCTGAAAGTCTCCTCATAATCAAGACCATACTGCTGCGCATATCCTTTTGCAACCAGCCTGGCCTTATATCTTTCCAATGATCCATCTGATTTACATTTTACCTTATACACCCACTTGCATCCAATAGGTGTTTTGCCCTCAGGCAACTGTACCAAATCCCATGTACCATTTTCAGCCAAAGCTGAATATTCCTCATCCATAGCAGCACACCAATTCTCATCTGAAACTGCCTCATCAAACTTACTTGGTTCTCTAAAACCTGTTACTTTCGTCATATAAGCATAATGACGGGCTGAATATCTAGTGTAAGTATACCTGTCAACAGGTCGTCTGACCCTCTCTGATCTCCTGAGCTGTGGCTCACTGTGAGCTTGCCTCTCATGAGGTGGCACATAACGGCTCTGTCTAGCACCTGGCGTCATAACAGACGGAATCCCCAATTCACTATCTAAGGTGTCACTGCTAGATGAATCATAACCTATAGTGAGTGGACCTGTTACATCTTCAAAAACCTTTTCTTTTCCCTTATCTGTTCTCCCCCTCACTGACATATCCGTGTCAGTGGATGCAGTAGTGCGACTCCGTAATCATCCTGTCCAAGGACTCACTGTAGATGATACATCACATGTTTGACCAGTCATGGAAGTACTCTCTACAGGAGTATTTTCAGCATGACTCATACTGGGTGAGCCATCAGTAGGCACTGCAACAGGATTCCCATACCAAGATGCTAACTCATCAAATACCACATCTCTGCTTATGAGTGTCTCATGCATAGAAGGTACATAACACTTATAAGCTTTCCGTTCCTGTGCATATCCAATAAACACACTTTTCACTACCTGAGGATCCAATTTCTTTCTCTTCTCATCCGGTATATGCACATATGCAATGCTGCCAAATACCTTCAAGTGTGAAATATCAGGTTTATGACCATATAGCCGTTCATACGGAGTGACATCATGAATCCCTGCTATAGGGGTTCGATTCAGCACATATACAGCAGCCACCACTGCTTCAGTCCAATAACCATTTGGCAGACATTTTTCATTCAGCATAGCTCTAGCTGACTCCATCAAAACCCTGTTTTTCCTCTCTACAACACCGTTTTGCTGCGGTGTATAACTGCATGTGAGCTGTCTTCTGATCCCATGTTTAGCAAGATACCTGTCAAAGTAGTTTGAGACATATTCACCTTCTCCATCTGATCTCAAACATGATATGTAACAGCCCAATTCATTTTCAACATGTTTCTTGAAGTCTTTGAATGCATCAAACACATCATCCTTATGTTTCAAGATATAAAGCCAAGTGTACCTGCTGAAATCATCAATAAATGAGACATAATATCGTGCACCACCAAAGGAAGCATTATGTGAAGGACCCCAGACATCAGAGTGTACCAACTGTAAAGGCCTAGTGCTGTTTTTTATATGTCTCATGAAAGGAAACCGTGCCTACTTCCCAAACTGACATGCAGGGCATACATGACCAAAATCATTATACTTGAATTTAGGTAATCCAAGTACTACTTCTTTCTACTGCATAGATTTCAGCTTTTGTACATTGACATGTCCAATCCGCTTGTGCCAAATCTCTACATCCCGAATGGCACTCTCATCATGTGCAAACATGGCTGCCTTGAGTCCCGGAATGGTCGCATCCAATGTAAACATCCTGCCTTCCCTTCTGCCCTTGGCAATTAACTTGCAGCCATTTCCATACTCCTCAATGAAACACCCATCTTTGTTGAACCTCACTTGCAAATTCTGTTCTGCCATTTGACCCACAAATAACAGATTCTTTGTTATGGTTGGTACACATAATACATCATGCATGCTTTTCTTCTTTCCATCAGGTATCATAAGAGGAACAATCCCTTTATGCTTTATGTCATGTTGGGTGTCATCCCCAGTACATACATGACCATGTGTACCTGCAACCATCTCATCAAACCACTCTCCATGCGGGGTCATGTGGTTTGACGCTCTAGAGTCAATGTACCATCTGTCATCTCTATCATGTCTCGATGCATTTTTAGATACATGCTACATGGCAAAGAGTCTATCAATTGACTCATCATGAGCATCACTGGAAGATGCATAGTGCCCATGCTGTCTGTCCTTTGCCTTCATATCTCCTTGCTTCTTGTAACAATCCTTTGCAATATGCCCATACCGGCCACAATAATGGCAGTCCTTGTCCCTGTTGGACTGATCAGACGACTGCCATGAAGATGCGATAGACTGTCTATCAAGTGCCTGACTCCCTGCAGTCCAATAAGTATGACTGACTAAGTTCAGTTCGTAACAGTTTATGACAGTTTTCTACACTAAATTGCAGAAAAAAACCAGGGTATTTCAGCCCACTGACACCCCAAAACAACCCTCAAACAAGTGGTCTCAACTGTAGATATAATTGTCAATACATAACCTATCTGTTTGCTTCAGCTTAAGCTTCTGTAACCTCACTGCCAGGGTACATACATGCAGTTTGAAAACTATAAACTGTGAGTAACCAGCAGCAATGTCAAGTCCAAAATTGAGTGGTAATCATGTCATACATATTCCAAAATCTCCCGAGTAGCTGCTAGTACATTTGGCAGTCAAGACATGATCATAAGGGCACAGAACAGTGCATAACCAGCACATACAAGTGTCAACAAATTCAGTTGCAGGTTGCAATCAACCAGAATTCAGCATACCAAGCTCCAAGCAGCTCCAAAATGTCTTTTGACCATGTCATACATTTACTTTGTAGTGGCAAGTTCAATACATGAGCATCTGAGTAGGCATAGACAACCTGTCTTCATTGACCAATGGCATAAACCTCATGAGTTGTTTGTAATTAACCAGGACAGTGTAACTGCATTTACTTCAGCTTCAAAATTCAGTTTTCAATGATGCTCATTGCTTGCTTCAATTCTCCATGCATTCAGCATGTATAGGCCAGTTCATATAGATGATGGAACCCCCAAGATGACCTGTTATTGCTTCAGTAATGCACAGTACTTGTCATTGACTGTGTATTACAGTTTTCAGCCTGTCATTGATTTTTAGATCTGAGTATTTTGAGCAAAAGATCTCAGCTCCAAGACATTTGATCCAATGTATACATGCTTTGACACATTCTTGTGCTCCAAAGATGCCTTCTGAGTGTAGTACAAGGCTCCTATGTGTCAGTAATGACTGAATGCATGCTGTCCATTCATGTTTACAGCAGTTCAGAAATGATTACAGGTCTGTGTCTGTCACTCCAGCTCATAACAGAGCTCCCACACAAGCATTTACTTCTTGCACACTTCAAATACCTTCAATAGTGAGCATACATGCTCTATGAACCTTGTCCAGGTGCCCCACTGAAGATTGACAGGTTGTTGTCCACTCAGATCAGCAGGCGCAGATCACACAGAATTCCTAGCCTTGTTTCCAGCTGGTCCTCCTCATCATGAGGCTCAATGACCACTTGCAGATGCTCAAAGATGCCTACCAAGGCTCCCAGGAAGGCCTCAACCACTGTGATAAAGCATGGGGTCCAAGATGAGCAAATGCATACCTTCAGCTTTCAATGGCATTCAGCCTGTTTGAGAAAAATGGCAGAAGTCTTCAATTGTAGACCATCTTCACTCCCTCTTGCTCCAGGAGGTCCACCAAGTAAGGCTCTGATACCATGTTCAAAGAGTAGAGAGAGAGAAAGGGAAAGACTCCATATCCATGAGCCTTCAGGCTCTCAAGCTCATTTCTTCATATTCTACACACTAAACTGAAAAGCACACACACTCTACAAGATAAAGTGACCTAGTGTAAATGTAGACTAGAGTGACTAACTCTAGTCAGGTCATTGACTGACTACTAACCCGACTTATTTAATGTAGTCACATGTAGACAGCTGTACACACTACCTGTCATAGATGTCGGTCATAGATGAAGACACACTGACGGTGAGCTTGATTTCTAACAATGTATCTCTTTGGCGTGCCCGTTTGGGCCATATGTCTTTGAAGGGAATGAAAATGCTTTCTCGTTTGTAGTACTTACTGCCCCTTGACTATTCATGTTTTGATTCATGTGAGCATTAACTTTATGGCAGACAGATTAGGAATACACAGAAGAAGTCTGGTCAGACATGCATGGGTGAGCCCTTGGAATTAGTGCATTCGGATGTTTGTGGGACCATGCCTTGTCAGTCTATTGGCCCATTCCCTGTCAGTCTAAGGGTGGTGCAAAGTATTTTGTGATGTTTACAGGTAAAGTCTAGGCTTATCCCATTAAGCTTAAGTCAAATGTCTTGGTTGTGTTTTAGAGATAGCTTGCATTGGTTGATAACCAGACTGGGTATAGGCTAAAATGCCTTAGGACTGATAATGGGGGAGAATATGTATCAGATACCTTTGAGCAGCTATGTGACAACATGGGTATTGAGTGTCAGTTGACTGCCCCCTATACCCCACTCTAGAAAGGTTTGGCTAAGCGGATGAATAGAACCATCTAGGAGCATGTACGCAGTATGCTTAACTATACAGGCCTACCATAGACTGAGGCAGTCATTACAGCTATGCATATCATAAATAGATCACCTTCCAGTTGTTTGGATTTCTAGGTTGCTGAGGAGATATGTACTAGGAAACCTCTGTCTTATGCGCATCTACGTGTCTTTGGATGTGAGGCATTCTACCATGTGCCTAAGAACAAGCACAGTAAGCTAGATCCTAAGAGTTCCAAATTCATTTTCCTTAGCTATGGGGATGCAATTGAGATGGGTTACTACCTTTGAGATTCCCAGGTGTGGAAAGTCATCCACAACCATGATGTAGTCTTCCATGAAGACAAGATGCATAGGCAATCTAAGAAGGTGGTAGAGATACATAGGGTTATATTCCAAGAGGAGCTAGGTGCTCCTACACAGTTAGTCAGATAGCCTACAACAACAATTGATACACATTGCTAGGGTGTTGGATAAGATACTAGACATGCAGCAGAGGCTGCAGCGAGATGGTCTACTAGAGTTAGGCATCCATCTGATTGATTTGAGCCCTCCATGCATTATGTCTTGGTTATAGATGCAAGAGAGCCTTTCACCTATGATGAGGCTATGCGCAGGGGTGATAGTCACTCTTGGGAGAGGGCTATGAAGTCTGAGATGGATTCCCTGCATAAGAATAGGGCTTGGGATTTGGTTTCCTTGCTTGCTGGTAAGAAGACTCTGCCATGCAAATGGGTACACAAGCTAAAAAGTACCCTTGGACACCCCAGCTAGCTTATAAGGCAATACTTGTTGCTAAGGATTTTAAACAGGAGCATGGAGTTGACTTTGATGAAGTATTTTCTCGTGTGGTCAAGATGACCACCCTATGCTTGGTTTTGGCCTTAGTCACGCGGCTTAACTTGTACATGTATCAGATGGATGTCAAGATTGCATTCTTGCATGGGGATTTGCATGATGAGATTTACATGGATCAGCTTAAGGGCTTTGCAGAACCTGGCAGGGAGCATCTAGTATGCAAGTTGAAGAAAAGTCTTTATGGCTTGAAGTAGGCACCTAGGGAGTGGTATCATAAGTTTGATGCCTTTATGCAGTCACATGGCTACAATAGGAGTGCTATGGATCTGTGTCTTTACACTAAGACAGCCCGTGATGGCTCATTGCTTATTTTGGTACTTTATGTGGATGATATGCTAATGGCAGCAAAAGCTCATGATGAGCTGGATGCTCTTAAATCTCAGCTGCAGAAGAGCTTTGAGATGAAGGATTTGGGATAGGCCTCTCACATTCTTGGTATGCACATTAAGCGTGAAAGGCATCAGGGACTACTCCACATCTCACAGAGGGATTACATTCATAAAGTCATTGAGCATTTCTACATGCAAGACGTGAAGCCTATTGGTTGTCCATTACCTTCTTATGTGAAGGTTTCACAAGATAATTGTTTGCAAATAGATGAGTAGAGAGCCAAGATGGCCAAGATCCCTTATACATCAGTCGTTGGTAGTTTGAGGTATGCCATGATAGCCACTCGTCTAGATATTTCCTTTGCCATTGGTATTGTGGAACGCTATACGGCTACACCTGGCAAGAAACATTGGGATGCTGTGAAGGGTATCATGAGATACCTAAAAGGCACATCAAATATATGTATTTGCTATGGTAGCCAAGATACAGGAGTTGTGGGGTACACAGACTTTGATTATGCAGGACATGCAAATAGTAGAAAGTCCACTTTTGGCTATGTATTCACCTATGCTAGAGGTATTATCTCTTGGATGTCCAGGGTTCAAAAGTGTACGGCTCTCTCTACCATTGAGGCCAAGTATGTTGCAGCCACCACTGAGGCTTGCAAAGAGGCCATATGGTTAGGCCATTTGGTTCAAGACCTTGGGATTGATTCTATACCTACGCTGCATTCAGATTCTATGAGTGCTATTCAACTATCCAAGAATCCAGTCTTCCATGTGAAGATGAAACACATTGAGATGAGGTATCACTTCATACGTGGGGTCGTGGAGGACAAGTCTGTTGACCTTGTCAAGATCTCTACTGACAAAAATCCTACAGATCTGCTCATGAAAAGCCTCACTACTGAGTGCTTTGCCTTCCTTAGGAGATTGATGGGCGTTGGATGAGATGATGTTTTTCCTCATCCTGTTGTACATGTATACATCGTATTGTCTTTTCTTTTTCTTTTCACTCCTCATTGTGGCACATTTTCCTTTAAGTGGGAGGTTGTTGGGGGTAAAGGTGCCTGTGCCTAGCCGCCCATGTATTACTACACTGACAATACCCACCACTGCACACTACAGGTACGGGTGCCCATCACCATCACTTTATTCTTTATTCTTTTAGTGATAGTTTGAATAAAAGAAGGCCCAGTCACACATTGCGACTATTGAAGTTCCCATTTGGTCTCTCTCTTTATTGCTCTTGCTCTCCCGCCATAGCTCTTCCAAGCAAGCTTCAATCCTTCTCACCTTTCAAAGGATTCATTTTATTTTTGGCTAAAAGGCCTAAACAAGTTGGTTGGGTTAGGACTCCTTATCCCTTTTTTGAGTCATAACTTTGGTAGAAGTATCAAGATGATCAATTTTCTAAGAAATGCCTTTTTAAGTATGGGCAATCAATGCTAGTGTTCACATGGATGGGTAAACTTCCCATTAAACTCAAATATCGATGAAGTGGACTATTTCGGGTGTTCCACAATTCAAGGTCTAATGCTTTTTACATGATAGATTTGTAGGGACACCTCCTTCCTAATACAGTGATTGGATTTCATATGTGGCACTATCATGGTGTTGGGCTCTAGTATCCATTATGATCTTTGAGGCAACTTGATGATTCTCATGGTCTAATGATTTCTAATTTCAACCAATCTTCTGATTTGACTCCAATGGATGCTTGTATTGCGCTCTAGATTGCAATATGTCTATGAATCTTGGCCAACATGGCATATCTTCAATGTTCCTCTATTTTTCAAGGTATATGATGGTGACAATGATGGGGTTATGGTTTTTTGAACTAGGTGCGATAGTTATACGTCATCATGGATTCATGGACTGACATGGCACACATGCATTGTTGGTGGAATTTTTATTCCTTTGTCTCAATGTTGTGGCATATTAAATGTTTTTTCTTTCTTCTTGCCGCATATTTTTCAACTTTACCTTTTCCTTTAGCCCATTTTTTGGGTTGCTCTTTGCATCATACTTGTGCTCCTTTCATTATCTACAACCATGATCACCTTATACTCTTCAACTCTTCCTTCCCTTTGGATTGTGAAAATTTTCCTTTTTCCAAAGATGGCATTGACCCTCAAGGCTCCTCCCCTTTGTATAGCTAGCCTAGGTTATCATAGGCATGCAACTAGAGGCACAATCGATCGTAGAGCAATTCATCATTGGGCCTATGGTTATTATTGGCCTTGGGGGGCTCACTATACATGTATACATTATGTCATGTGTGTTTAGGGTCTATTTATAAATACCTATACATGTGAATTGTTCTAGATTAAAACATAAGCCTCTTTTATTTAATCTATAAATAACCCATGTATATGGCACCCTTATATATGTAAAAATGGTCATTAAAAAATCCCTTATGTTGAACCCATGTGATATACACATATATTTATGAGTGCCCCCCCAAGAAATTGATCATACAAATTATGTATTAAATGACCAATTGATACAAGAATGCCTTTTTTTTCTTAGTGCACAGGTGGCACTTGAGGTTATAATGGTTGTCATCAAAGCAGATGCAAAAAGTCTTTGACTTGACATCCAATGAAGCAATTCTTGGATGTAAGATCCCCACTAATCTAACCATGATGTTATTGAATTTCTCGTGGAGGCCTTGTATTTGCAAGTCAAGTCCTTCAACATCTCTAACAAGGTGGCCTTCTTGTTCTTCTTAAAAGAGAGCCCTATCTTAACTTAAAGATATGTTCTCTTGGTAGACCCGATACCATGATTGTGTACCCTATGCATTTGGTCCCATCCTTCTACTCCAGTTCCCTCTATAAATGATATTTTTATGGAGAATGAGGTAAAGGCCCTAGTGTTAGAGGGGCTTGTGCTTCTCATTGGTGACAAGGATGACTAGCCTCCTCTTCGTGCATTCCTTGATATGTTGATGGGGGCTTCAGGTGGTAGTTCGGAGACTAAACATATGGAATCGCTACTAGAGACTATTAATAGGTCCTAGAAAAGTAGAAAAGTAAAATTCAAGAGCAAGTCAAACAAAGTGTTGGAGGAAGATGCTCTTTGTTACCATGTTGAATTTGAAGCATAGGTAAAGTATATTCTTAAGCATATCCCTTTAGAAGAAGATGTGAGATATCTTGGCTCTTGGGATGTAGATAGATCGTATGGCTTTTTATGTCCTTAGCTCTTTTTACATTTGAATCTTTCCAAAAGCCATTCATCTCATCATGGAAAATCCTTTGGTAAAGCCGAGCATACCAAATAGGATACTCAACCATTATAGGATGTTGAGTAGTAGGATGGTTGGATGGACTAATGAAAATTGATTGTGATGATGATCTTGACATCAAGGCACAATCCAAGAAGGCATATTTATAGGGTCACTTAATTTCCAAAATACTTTTGCCACAAAGCATATGCTATGGATACATTCTCTAAAGGAGCAAAAGGAGAGACTTGTGGGATGCATTGATTACACAGATCACTTGATGGCCTTAGTCCAAGTGGATTGAGACTAGCTATAATATGAACTATGGATATAGCATAGTTTACTGAGGGTTTGACAGTTGAGCTACTTTTCTTCAATGTGCATGAGTTGCCTTTGTGGAATCAGATTGATATGTGGATGTAGCATAATAATCTTACTTATCAATTTTTTCTACTGCTTCCACAATACCCTCTTGGTCTACTAGAATTGGCCTTTGGCTATTATACCTCCTCATCAAGTTAGCTATTAGGTAGTTTGTTTCTTGCTCCATTATGTCCTCCAATGCCTTCTCCTACTTCTATAGTTGCGCCACATAAACTTTCTCTCTATGATGACTCCAATGACCTTGAAGACTTAGTGGCACATCCTCCATAGAGTAGAGACACAAATATCTATACATGACTATTCATGGCAATCATGCAAGAAGTGTTGCTAGAGTAGAGACTCTGATATATATGTTGTAGTAATTATTGAGCTACATATATTTTCATACTATCCATGCATATTTGCTTGTGAATGAGCAAGAACATTGTTATTTGATGTATTGTAGAGGTTTTAGAAGTATCAGTCTTTTAATGTACTTTTGAATAGTTTGGATACTATTATGTTACTATATCTATGAGAAAGCATGAATATTGCAATACCATGTTTTAACTATATGCAATAATTTTAATAGCATTTTGAACAATGATATATGCATTATTGCCGAACAATAGTTCATTTTATATCTTCTTTTAGTTCTAGTTATATTGAGTAGATATTACAAAAAGTTTGCTAGTTTTGTGGTACAATTTGCTAATCTTCTAGTTGCTCTATCACTTGATAGTTGATTGTTGTTTTGCACAAATGGCTTTATTTTTTGCAATGGATAGGGAACTATACAAGGCTATGAAGTTTGATGGTATCAACTTTAGTTTGTGAAAGGAGTAGATCCAAGATGTTCTCATTCACAAAAAGTAGGTAAGGCCCATAAGAGGTATAGATGGAAAACTAGCATACATGTATGAAGATGATTGATCAAAGCTTTGATAGATTAGCTAAATCTAGTATTAGGCTAAACTTGGTAGAATCTGTGTATTTTACATTATGGATGAGACCACTACACATGACTTATGGAAGAAGCTATGTGACACTTATGAGAAGGAAACTCTCGAATAAGGTGTATCTCATGAAAAAGTTATTTGAGTTGTAGATAAAGGAGAGCTATAATATTACATCCTAACTCAATGAATTCAACATCATATTCAGTCAAATGCAAGCTCAAAATTTGAAGTTCAGGTTAAGGCAGGTCCTTGCCTACATCATGAATACCTTTAGAACATCCATAAGTAATTTAGCTCTAGATGGTGAGTTAAAGTTTAATGATCTTGTTAACCCTCAAAAGACTAAGACAGAAAATCCGAAGTGGAAGACAGTCCCAACATAAGAGGAAGACGGAGGACAAATGCGCATTAAGGAAAATTTTAAGATACAAAGAGCATGAAACAATTCTAAATGTAAGAGGGAGGCACACAAGAATAAGCAGACCTTAATATTTTTGCAAAAAAAAAAATCCAGATGCATTGTAATTTATTTTATAGAAGATCATCAAGCTCTCTCATTTTGACCACTCAAGGACTTGCTAAGGCCGATATCTATCTACTCAACAATCCAAGTTGGAACTCAGACCTATAGATGAGACCATAGAGTTGACTGTCACCAAAACTTTAACCTAACAGTCTAGGTGTGATTGAAATTACATACCACTGACTGCTTACCCTTGGTAGAGACTTAATTTAACTGTCTAGGCTAATCACCCATCAGAATACCTATCAAAACCTACGAGGGACCCAAAATAGACTATTAGAAGTAATCACAATTCATGAAAAAGAGCTACAAATGCATGAAACTTATTGGTGAGAGTATGGATGTGATTGATTTCATCAAAGATTGTACCTTGCATCATAGCCACTTAACTACATGTGAAAACTAGAAAGCTTGATTTTGCACAACTCTCACATCGAGTCACACTGTTCATCAAGAGTGTAAGTGTGTGTATACTAATGTATTGATTAGATTAACAAGGAACAGAATAAAGGGGATTTAGTCAAGGAATGAACCCACCAATAGGAGTGCAACCCCCAAAACTGGACGAGAGACCCAAGACATCAGAGACAAAAATCTAGGGAAGACAAAACCATCAAACCATTGAGGGAAAGAAGGACTAACCAAGATTAGAGACACATCTTTAGCCAGCCTAATCAACCTCATAGAAATACTAATGGAAAGGACAACTACCATGGCATACAGCAATTCAAATGATAATGACCTCAACCTCAACCTTGACCTTAACATAGTAGGGTACTTGGATGACATTCGGTGACTTATCACACAATATGACCAACAAAAAATGATAACACATCATAGAAGACTTGCAGCCGATATCATAGCTGATCTTAAGGAGGAGATGGGGCTAGGAAGACATGCAAGAGCAATGGGCTCAAATGTCACACTAATAAGAGAGAGAGAGCTCAATGAGGTTCATAGGATCCTAGCCATCTTAGGTAGAAATAAAATGCAAGGAAACGCCCATAGGGAGAGAGCCTAAGAAGGAAATCTTATAGTGAGGGAGCTACTCTACGAAGCAATTGCTAGACAACACCACTGGCAAGCAAAGTGGGGCAGTGTTGGTAGCATCTTTGCTAGCTAGGCTAGGAGTCACCCCAAGTACTAGGAGCCAAAGAAAGATACCCATAGTTGCCAAGAGACTCCAAGCAGGCAACAATGACTCCTATAGCTTCATCAAGAAGTTTGAGCAGGTATGAGAGGCTACCAACCTCATGGATCTTGCTCAACGAACACAAGTATTTGATCTTTTCTTAGAAGACAAGGAATGAACTTGATTTACTAGTCTAGATAATGCCAAACCCAATAATTTCATTTGTCTAAAAGATCTATTCATCAAGATATTCTCAAAGGTAGGATACTCTGACAACCTCATCATTAAGATGATGAATGTTAGCAAAAAGGATAAAGAGGACATACGAGACTATGTCACTCACGTGAGGAGTCTCAACAAGAGGATGCTTACAGTTGTGCGACCCAATGAGAGAGTGATCTCCACCATATTCATCAACAAGATTTGCAATGAAGAACTCTATAAGGCCTTTGCAAGTAACTCGAACTTGCAAAGGGATCTGCTATAGCAAGAGTCTTTGAGGAGGAGGCTATATGAGTGGATGACTTACTTAGAGAGAAAATATCTAGGGCCATGCAGCAAGAGAGCAGCACATTTAGAAATATTGAGAGCCCTAGAGAGCAAGGTAAAGGAAAGAATGTTGACTAGACCCAAGAAATAGCTAATCTAAACTCAGAGATGTCGACCAAACTACAGGAGTCATTGCAAAGGCCAATGCGACCTCACATGTAGTGTGTGCATTGTGGAGGGAACCATCTACCATCTAAGTATCCTGATATCCTAGGTCTTGGCCTTGTGCCAACTATGGAAGATTCAAGCATAATGCTATGTATTGCCAATTTCCAAACTAGTTACCATACTAGCAACCCTATGCTCAGCCATACTATCCACGATTTAGGCAGCCTAACTTTGGAAGAGGAAACCCTTTGGCTCTACTTGCACCTAATGATTAAAAGCTCTCCAATCCAAGGATGACATTTACCCAATAGGAATCCTAAGACCACTAGGACCTATAATGACCCATCCACCAAGCAATACTCTAGTGCACTTTATGGAGGAACCATTGGAGGAAGACTTGTACGTGAACCCTTATGTCTCTCATGACGAGGAGGATAATCCCATACCAATGGACTTTAGGCATGTTCCAGTCATGGCTTTAGGCAAAGGGAGAAGTAGAGACCTAGGAGGAGGTCAAAACCATGAGCCGATAGCATGTTGGATACATGGCCATCAAGGGCATGTCTCATCCTACTATCTTGAAAAGGATCAAGCAAATAAGAGAAGGTGTTAGATATGATCAATGCCCCACCCTCATTAGGTGCCACCAATGATCCATGGTCCTCAAACTTGTAAGGCCCCCATTATGAGGAGAAGCCAAATGTGAGCCCGGACATTGGTTGAGTCCTGACTTGTATATCAGATAAGGTCTATGTGATCGGATGGAAAAAAGGTGACCCTTGTGGGTCTAATCTTTGGGTTAGACGGAGTGATTAAGCTGGTAGCAACTCGAGGTGCATTGCATCGAGTTGCAGGTTAAGGGAGTTAAAAGGGGCCCCTATTTTGGGGTCCAAGGGCTGCGGAAGTGGACCTTGGCTGGTAAATGAAATATTCCTTGGAATATTCCCTGGCTAACTAGTGGAGGCTTATATGGTAGGTCGGTCAGGCTGACCTAACGGCCTTCGTGGGCTATAAAAGCTAAACCCCTTCACAGCCATCCATCATTCATCTTTCACCCAGTCAGAGTTGTTGTTCCAGCTAGCCTTAAGCTCTTCACCTATATTCTGTCTAGATCGCCATCTAAGCTTCACACAGTGGAAGCGCACGGGTGGACAGAGCCATCTTTGTATCAGTTGTTTGGAGCTAAAGAATTTACTGATTCTCCTCTTATCTGTTGTGTACTCTCTATCTCTTTCTCAGATTCTGTTCGCTGCGTCGTGTAATTTTTACATGGTATCAGATCCCAAGGGGCTCTAGAGATTGGAGAGTGTGCAAGAGGCAAAGACTTCAACAGCAAAGAGAAACTATGTCGACTTCTGGAAATGGTTCTGGCACATTAGGAAGTGGTGCAGGAGGTGGTGCTGCTGTACCGGCTATTCAAACACTGAGGATTCGTCCACCAACCTTCAGCGAAGGCAAGTTAGATGGTACAAACTACACCTTGTGGAAGTTCAAAATTACAACTATCCTTGATTCTTATGAGCTTCTGGAGACTGTGATGGGGAATGAAGCAGAACCACAGCCTACCCCCGACCCATCAAATTCTAGTGTGATGATTCCTCTGAATGCAGATCTTCCTCAAGCTTGGAAACGAAGGAATGTAGATGCATTGTGAGCCTTAGTTACAAGCTATTCTAACAGTGTTCTGACTTTGATTCAGCATATACAACCAAAGCATCAGAGGCTTGGAATATACTAAGGAGTCCGTACGAAACACAAACCAAACAAGGATTCAAAACTTGGAGAATCAACTAGCAGCGGAGAAGTTTGCTGAAGGAGAGGCGGTTGAAGCATTCATCACTCGGATTAAGAATTTGCACGATCAGATGACTGGCGTTGGGATAAAAAAGACTAGCGAAGAGCTAGCTCGAAGGTGTCTTTGAATTTGTCCACAAAAGTTTGATGGACTAGTAACTGCCCTTAATACTCAAGTGAGACCTCAAGCTTTGACTTTTGAGGAGTTTTGTGCATTATTGATGGAGGAGGAGTTGAGGCTGAAAGCCCGAGAAGGAAGCAACAATGGAGATTTTGCATTCTCTACCAATGCAAAAGGCAAAGGTGGTTCCTCCACAAAAAATGATGGTGACAAAAATAAGAAGGGCGACAAGAAGAAGTTTCAAGGAGAGTGCTTCTATTGCAAGAAGAAAGGACATGCAATTGCAGATTGTCCTATCAAGAAGGCATATGAAAAGAATGGTACCCTTAAAAGTAAAGGGAAAGAGACAGCCAATACGGCTGAAGCAGAGTTGGAATTATTCATGGAGACCATTGAGGAAGTGTGCTCCTCGGTGCAAGAAGAATCTACCACTGACTCATGGGTGTTGGATAGTGGGGCCTCCCATCACATGGCCAACAAGAAAGGTCTATACAGTTTTATGTAGCCTCTATAAGAATCCATCACTGTGACGGTTGGAAATTATGCTAAATGCCCTGCTGCGGGCACATGTACTATTTCTTTTGTTGCTGCAAATGGTGAAGTCAAAAAGCTTTCAAATGTGTTGTATGTTCCCAAAATCACGAGAAATCTATTATCAGTTGTTGCTACCATAACTGATCTTGGTCATGAAGTGAGGTTCAAAAAGACAAGTGCAAAAATTCTTGATAGTGCTGGCACAATTGTTGGCAAAGGAGAAAGAAGGAACAACCTGTATGAGCTAAGTGCTCTTACAGCCATCGCTGGAGTAGGCACAAGTAAGCTTTGGCATGAAAGGTTTGGACACATTGGATTTGCAGTGTTGAAGGAGATGCAAAAGCAAGGTATGGTTGCTCACCTACCTACAATAACTGAATTGAAGGAACCATGTGAAGCTTGTATGATGGGCAAGCAACAGAGAAAGGCATTTCCACAAGAAAGCAAGAATAGAGCACATGCTCCTCTAGAGTTGGTGCATGCTGACTTGTGTGGTAAGATGCCTACACAGGCCTTGGGGGGATCTTCTTATTTTATGTTGATTGTCGATGACTACAGTAGGAAGATGTGGGTGTACTTCCTTCGTGATAAGGCCGCATGTGAAGCAGTATGGTTGAGAAGGATTCTATGGCATATGTGAGTGCAGGATGAAGAACCAACTGTGCTGAGATTTGACAATCAGAGTTGCATCGCCATTGCCAAAAATCCAGTGTTTCATACATGCACCAAACATATAGAGATCCAGTATCACTATGTGCATGATTTGATGGAGGATGGGATAGTGGAACGGGTCTACTGTCCAACAGAGGAGAATGGATTAGATATCTTCACCAAAGCACTTACGAAGGATCTGCTTCAAGTTCATCTTCAGAGACTCGGCATTGGGCCGAGGAGATAGTTCACCTATGGGTGGACATTGAGGGAGGGTGTTAGATATGATCAATGCCCCACCCTCATTAGGTGCCACCAATGATCCATGGTGCTCAAAGTTGTAAGGCCCCCATTATGAGGAGAAGCCAAATGTGAGCCCGAGTCCTGACTTGTATATCAGATGAGGTCTATGTGACCGGATGGCAAAAAGGTGACCGGTTGTGGGTCTAATCATTGGGTTAGACGGAGTGGTTAAGCTGGTAGCAACTCGAGGCGCATTGCATCGAGTTGCAGGGTAAGGGAGTCAAAAGGGGGCCCTATTTTGGGGTTCGGGGGCTGCGGAAGCAACCCCTGGCTAGGGGGGTCCCAAGGGGGCCAGCAGTCCCCCCTAGCAGGGGTCCGGGGGGCAGTGCCCCCCGCCTGATGGTAAATGGAATATTCCCTGGCTGACTAGTGGAGGCTTATATGGTACGTTGGTCAGGCCGACCTAACGGCCTTCGCAGGCTATAAAAGCTAAACCCCTTCACAGCCATCCATCATTCATCTTTCACCCAGTCAGAGTTGTTGTTCCAGCTAGCCTTAAGCTCTTCACCTATCTTCTGTCTAGATCACCATCTAAGCTTCACACAGTGGAAGCGCACGGGTGGACAGAGCCATCTTTGTATCAGTTGTTTGGAGCTAAAGAATTTACTGATTCTCCTCTTATCTCTTGTGTAGTCTCTATCTCTTTCTCAGATTCTGTTCGCTGCGCCATGTAATTTTTACAGAAGGTTGACTTGAGATGTCCCACATGTGGAGTCACACACCTATTCGCCAATTTTCCTAGGCAAAAACCCTCCACTAGTTTGGCAATCATGCCTCCTATGTCACTTTGACTCTTTTGTGTCAAGTCACATGACAACAATGCCACATCCATCCCCATAAATATCATGACACAAGCTTAGACAAAGCAGGACGGCATTTCATTACCACAACCTAGCAACCTAGATGTAGCCTTTATAGAGAAGAAGAGGCAACGAAGGAGAAGAAAGAGGACTGATGTAAAAATAACACTCAAAACAGAGAGTACGGCCACTTTAACGAAGGAAAAGCAGGTTACTGATGCAGAAGTAGAAACATATAATCCTAAGACAAGGGAGAAGGAAAGTGCTAAAAGGTTGGAGAGTATCTTGACCTTAACCAATAACTAAAGGATACGGATAAGATCAAAGAATGAATAAAAGAAGCACAAGCTCACTTGCAAGATATTGAAACTATAATTGAGAATGAGATCAATGAACTCGCAACCAAGATCCCACTAGTATATCCATATACTTGAGAGCAGAGTTTTGATCCCGGGATGTGCCTAAAATTTGCCAAAAAATCCTGAATTTAGGGGAAAAATATTTAACATCGAAGGCGACGCTGCAACTAGGACGATTTTAAGCACCAAGTAAAAGACGGCTTTTAAAGGGCGCCCGAGCGACACTTGTGGATTTTTTATAAATTTTTCAACTGCCGTGCAGGATGTCAGGAGCTGCCAGTCAGTACGGGATGCCGAGACGGACGCGCAGGATTTTTCAGAGGCCTTAATGGAGCTCAGAAGCAGAAGAGGCCAAAATTTGGCCAAGATTTGAAAAGGTGGACCAAAACTTGGACCAAAGGGGGGTGCCCTTTGGGATTTTTAACCCCCCTCCCTTATATTGAAGAGAATATGGCGTGAAGAAACGTGAGCATGGCGTGAAGAAACAGGCGCCGAAAATTGCGCCATCCCCCCCACATCATGATTTGGAGGCTGCAAAGAAGCCATGGAACGGGTAATACCCGGCATCTTCTCCCTCCTAGCTGACTCTATCGCCGGTCTTCGTGCGAGATATGGTTGTCTGGATGAAGAGATCAGAATCTAATCTTTCTCTCTCCTCCCTTTCTCTCCCCTCTATGGGCTGTTCATGTGCACCATCTTGATGAAGGAACCGGGAGGGAGAATGAAGGAAACGGTGATAGAGATGCTGAAGATTGATGAGCAGCATTGGATTGAGAGCAATGGAGGCTCCTTCTGCTGGTTATGCAGTCATTCAAGGCATCTCGGGTTACGTAAAAACACGATATGACCATTTTTATGAAGAAAATGAAGGATTTTTTTATAGTTTATGATGATAATTATGTTCTTATTGGATGAAAATTTATTTGTGTGCTCGTTGCATTATGAGTAATTGCTATTTATCAAAAAATTATGATTTTGTAATGATTAACATGCTTTATCTAATTCTCGTAAACCCGAAATGCGGTTTTTAAGCAGTAAAATGATAGTTTTTCCGTTTCGGGTGGGTAAAAGGTGTTCCCATGGGGGGGAAAATGGAAGATAAATTGAATGTTAGTATGTTGAAGTGATTGGAACAAGAAAAATCAGAAAATAAGATATTTTATTGCCAAATAAATCAAGAAAATGGGAAAAATAAGGGGAAAAATAGAAATACCTCTTGGAAAAATATAATGATTGTTTATGGATGTGTGGTAGTGGTAAAGCATGAGGTTTACCCTCAGTTTGCCCTATCTCTTTGTCAAAGTTTGTGATTTATGGCTTTCTATACATCAAAACATGACAAAATGAACCTCTACATCTATGCAACGAAAGCAATACCTAAACATAGGGGGTTGGGATGTTTGAATGGTGTGATTTGCGTGCCGATTGTTGCTGATTTTCTGATGCATATCATGACATAGAGTTCGTTGTATTTTAATTAAGAGGATAGTAGCACAAGTGTTGTCTCGGTGCTATCCTTACATTGCCGCAATGGGTTAGTAAATGCATTGGAAAGCCTGGTTGTGCACCACATGTTTCTGATTTAAATTATGTTTGAGCACTTTAGGAGCATCCACTTTGCATGTGCATGTCGATCATGGTGTCAAAATAAAAAGGCCTGGATGCATAGCACCTGTTTTCAATGACAATGACCCACGCTTGAGTGTGGAAAGGCATCTTAAGCCGTAGAATAGACGTTTGTTTCTTGGGGGATTATTTGGTAAGGACACAGGGTATCTCTTGGAGTACTTTCGAAATGAAAGAGTGGAGTTTGTTCGTTTGTTTTATATGTTGAGCAGCGCATCAAGGGGCCAATCCCTGCGATGTAGGAGAGCTGAGTGGGGCCACGGTGATTTCTACCGAGAGGTTGCCTCCCATTTATGTGACTATCGTGGCATTTATTGCTAATGTGTATGGGTTCTCCCTCTGTGGAGTTTATAGAAAGGGAAACGTTGGACTACAAAACTATAAACGCATAGATTAAGCTTTAGGACAGTTCGTCCTTTAGTAGTAGATAGACGCTCCTGGCTCGCGAGGCCATGAGGGTGTGTTTGTCTGTTATGAGTATGAGGTCTGGCTAGTGCCATAGCTAGTGCCAGCCCATTTGAGGTCCCATCAGTGGTGCGTCTGTCGGGAGCTGCCAACATGTGGTGGTTCTCGAATGTAGGGTTATTAGGGAAAAAGTTTGTTTATGTCATTTGACAAGGACCGTCAAGCCGAAATACAAAAAGCAGAACGTGCTGAGAGGGCTAGACGCCGGTTGGAGATTGTAAGTCACTATTCTCCTCAAAGGAGTAGCTCGATACGCATAAGAGGCAGTGGTCCTAGTAACCCAACTGCTGCACATAGTCCTTTAGTTGCAGGAGGAAGCGCAAGTTCTTCCTCTCTTCCACCAAGTCAACCCACTTCAAGTGGGGGTGTGATTCCATCAGTCCAAACTCCCATTGTAAAATCCGATTGTCGTCATGGCACAACCCATTGCAATTCCTGTAGGGACGCCGGATCTGCCAGCTTTAGGAGTGCTTTTGCCTATTTTTAATGGGATAGTCGAAGAAGATGTGGAGTTTCACATTTGTGAGTTCCAAAGACTAATGTTTAATTACCGTATCCAAGATGAGGGACATCTTATGATGTTCTTTAACATGACATTAGAAGGGCTGTAGTATGGTATCATAGCATAGAGACTGGAACCATAACCACAATCGACCAATTTTATGTAGCTTTTTGAGGAGAATATGCCCCTGAAAGAGGTGGCCAATACTCGTTGCATGTTTTGAATGTAACGTGCCAAGACCCTCATGAGAATGTGAAAGCCTATGCTAAGAAGCTTAAGGAAGTGTTTCGTAAGTTACAAACTTACATTCCTATTCTTTCGGCTGCCCAATTGCAATACTTCTTGCATGGATTGGATTTCAATATTCAGGTACAATTGAGCAGTGTGGCTTTGGCTGATATAGACACCGCCATCACGCGGACAGAAGGAGTAGAGTCACGATTACAAACAGCCTACTCCTCTCGAATAAATCTTAATGCGGGTCTAGTACCTGGAGGAAATTTACCATTGATGAATGGAAGTCAAGGGATGCCTATGAATAACCCTAATGGGAGAGGAAGCATGGTTCAAAATGTACCTTTTCTGCCAACCAGTGTGACTATGCCTATGGCTAGTCAGTTGGCTCCACCGAATGTTGGAGGCCAAGTTTCGAACCCTAATGTTGTTCCTGTGAGTCAACAACCAATGCCCAATCAAATGGTTAGGCCAATGGAACAATGGATAGATGATCAAGGCTATGAGTCGAGTGCATCTAATGTCCTTGGCGAAGTTAAGGATATGATGAAACACTACACCAACATGATTTCTGAACAATATCGGCAAATAGCTGTTGACGTCAATTTCTTGAAGAAGCAACAGAATCTGATAGGGAGTCGACGCCCTGAAGAGGGTGGTCCCTCAAGATTCAGCTGTAAGTGGTGTAGCGGACAACATTTACCTAGAAACTGTCCAAATGTTAAATGTGATATTTGTGGGAAGTCGGGCCACTTAGCCGCTAACCTGTTGGAGTAATATTAGTTCCCTCCAACAAGGGAGTAAACAGCCAGGTCCAGTTAATCATAGAGCGCAAGGTAGTAACCTCCAGCAAAATGATGGACCAAGACAAATATTGCAAAGGGGAAAGACCACTATAGAAGAGTTGCCACAAGGTAATGGAGTCAGTCTTATCGAGGCTGTACGTGTCAATGGCGCTGAAACCTCTAACCTACGAGCCGTGACAAGAGGCCAAAAGGCTAAAGAGAGTGATAAAGATAATGCAAAACCGGTCGAGGAAAACCCTAAGCAAGGGGATAAGGGGATGCAAGTCCTAAATCCTGGCGTGGAAGGTGGACCTCTAAGGCCTATTGACAAGAAAGTTGATCCTAAGAAGGATGAGAAAGTGCCAAGAAAGAAGGCAAGAGCTAAAAAAGAAGCACCAAAGCCGGTCCCGAGACGAAAAGAAAGGATGGTTTGGCTCGAAAAGAGAGCTTTGGCTACCTATCATGATTTTGGTTTAGCAAGTTTTCTTTGCGAAGTCAAACCAGATGTAAACCTCTTACAGTTGATTAAATTATCTCCAGGAGTACGCAAGGAATTCAAGAAGATCTTGCGTATTGGGTATATTGTAGAACCTTTGGGCATAGCACGAGTAGGGGAAGATTGGTTTGATCATGCTGAAAAGAATTGCCCTAGGGTTCCAGCATACGTGGATGGAATATTAGTGGAGCATGCTATTGTAGGCACTGGGTCCTTCGTCAATATCATGAGTTCAGAGTTGATGGAGAGGTTGGGTCTAGGCATCCAAAAAGATAGCTCCACCCTTCTTAGAATGGATGATGATAGTCTAAGGCAACCAGAAGGTTGCGTTACTAAAGTCCATGTTATAGTTGCAAGTGTAGAATGCTTCTTGGACTTTAGGGTGATAAGATTTGCAGGATGTCCTAGCTATCGAGTCTTGCTAGGTAGGCCTTGGATCTTACGAATAGACTGTCAAGTCAATATATCCACCGGTCGAGTGGTTCAAGGTAGAGGTGCTAATCGAGTAATAGTCGATGCTTACCTTGAGTCTCCTCAGAGTGAGAGAGCTCCTTTATCCTCTACTAAATTAGAAATAGCAGATGATCCATCTGGTAGTGAGACATCATCCAGCGCTTAATCTAAAGAGGGGTCCACTACAGAGGATATTTATCAGATAACTCTAAATGAGCCGATAGAGCCGCAAGATAGGATAAGAGACGTGGATGTGATTGAGTTGGACCTTGGCACACCGAATGATTCGTGGCCAATTAAATTACGTTCCATGCTCAGTTCAGCAGAAAGGAAGGACTATGTATCCTTGATTCAAGAATTCCACGACATTTTTGCTTGGAGTTATGACGAGCTGAGAGGCATTCCTCCCAGCCTGGCTATTCATACTATTCCTATAAAAGAAGGTAATCGTCCTGTGCATCAGAAAGCAAGGTGTATGCCTTTTGAATTGAGGGACAGGCTGTTTGAGGAGTTACAGAAGTTACAGAAAGCTGGTTTAATCTTCCCTGTACAGCACACAGAATGGTGTTCACCAGTTGTCATCAGGAAGAAGAAAAACAACCAGATTCGACTATGTGTAGATTTTAGAGAGCTGAATAAGTAGAGGGTTAAGGATTACTACCTGTTGCCATTTATTGACCAGATTTTGGATCAATTAGCAGGTAGGGAAATATACTCGTTCATGGATTGCTTTGCAGGATACAACCAGATGGCAATTGCAGAAGAGGACAAGTTGAAAACAACTTTCATTACTGTCTTTGGTACTTTTGCGTACCATGTGATGGCCTTTGGTTTGTGCAATGCACCTGGATCATGGCAACGAACAGCAGACAAGACATTTGGTGACATTGTTGGAGTAGTAATCTGAGATCCCCGATGTAGAGTTACGATGAAGTTAGCTGCTTATCTCGGGGTAGGATTCACTAACAACATGGCAGAGTATAAAGCCTTGATTATGGGACTGCATATTGCCAAGCAAGGTGGTATTCGTCGGTTGTTAGTAAAAGGGGATTCCCAGTTGATCTTGAATTATCTAGATGGGACATACACAGTGCGGAATCCCATCCTTTGTATGTATCATCGAACTGCTATGACCCTACTTGAGGAATTTGAGAGAGTGTCTCTCCAGCTGATTCCACGTTACTGGAATCAGTTTGTGACTCACTGGAAAACCTTGCTTATGAAGAAGACATTTTCTTCAACTGTGGTCCTAGTTTGGATATTGCTATCAATGATGAGACAGGACCCGGTCACTTGTGGGGAATGTTATCGGAGCATGTAATATATGGTAGGCGATGGTTGATATGGGTGATGCAAAGAGTAGCCGAGACCAATCTACCATTGTTTATCCTGGACCCATAGGCTGATTAGACAACATGTTATGTGTATACCTCTTACTATATATGCAGGAGGGATGGGTCATAACCTTATGATTTAGCTTAGGGCTGCAAGTCCTATTTTTCCTCCTTGGAAATGAGTATATTATTGTATATCTGTACTATTTCGGGGAGGGATGTGTAGGTGCTATTCTGTTTGATCTCGTTAGGCCAAGAGGGCCAATTTTGCAAGGTTTTAAATGTTTTGTTTCATTAGGCCAAGAGAGCCAGTCGTCTGTTTAGTATAGGTGCGGTTAATGGTTTCTTGTTTTAGTTCTATGCTAGACAGGTTTAAAGAAGAGCTTGGAAGGAGCCTATGTTGCACGGGAGCTTCTCGTGGCCCTATCCAAGTGATATCTCTCCTTTACGAGTACCGTGTTTTTATGCTATATGTGTCTGTGTACTTGTAGGGGATTTTGTTTTCTTGTTGGGGACCAGTGTCCAAGGTATGAAGTCCTAGGTTTAGGTTAGGTATGTCTGAGGGAGGTCTGAGTAGTTGTTGCCTCTTGTAAAGACATTGTCAGGCATCAAAAGACCTGTTTTAGGAAGTAGTTCTAGTGACCCTGTTCTGCTAGCCTGTTAGGCAGCCATTCTAGGAGTTCTTGTTAGTTGTGAGGCAGTTAGAGAAGCCTGCCGAAGGAAAAAATGATGATGATAGAGGAAAAAAACTTTGAATATCTCAAAGAAAATAAATATATACAAAGGTGTGTAAAAAGGGGTTCTAACCCCTATAAAAATAGAAAAGACTCAGAAAGGAAAATTTATAAGCAGTTGATCATTGCCTTGCGAAGGCCTGGTAGGTTCCTGGGGACGAGTCAGACCCTGGGCTGATACCTTGTCTTCCTAGGGGTGGCATCTCGCTGGAAAAGAAGAAAGTAAGGAAGGTTGGAGCGAAAATAAAAGTGAGCGTCAGAAAAGGATTAAGTGTCGCCTTGCGAGGGCTTGGTAGGTTCTTGGGTACCAAGACAGGACCTGAGGCCGATGCCCTATTCTCCTTGGGTCACTACACTGAGCTCCCTCCTTTTTACACACCTGAGTATGGAAAAATAAAAACCCCAAAAGAAGAAATGTGCTAAAAGAAAATACTTCTTGATCAGGCTATAGGAGTCCTCGCCTAGTAGGAGCTCCTAGTTGTGTTGTCCTTAGTTAGCTAGGTAGTTCAGACCACCACTTAGGGCGACCTCTTTGACAGTTCTTTTTAGTTTGACTATGTTGGAGCAGTCGATTAGTGACTAGCTTCGAACCTTCTATCAGATTATGCTAGGCCTACTCCTCGTGGATTTCATGCCTTGGTTTTGTCAGGGGGTAGGGTGAGCATTGTGCTGTGTTTTAGTATGTATCTATTTTGTATCAACTTGATGCTTCCTTTGGTTGTTTTGTGCAGATCTATTGTGGGATTCGACGGGCTGAGTCACCCTATCCCGTAGTTGCCAATGAGAGCGGATTTTTGAGCTTGGGATGTGCCTAAAATTTGCCAAAAAATTTGGAATTTAGGGGAAAAATATTTAACATCAAAGGCGGCGGCTCAGCTAGGACGATTTTAAGCACCAAGTAAAAGACGGCTTTTAAAGGGTGCCCGAGCGACACTTGTAGATTTTTGATAATTTTTCCGACTGCCGTGCGGGATGTCAGGAGCTACCAGTCAGTGCGGGATGCCGAGACGGACGCGCAGGATTTTTCAGAGGCTGAAACAGAGCTCGGACGTGGAAGAGGCAAAAAATTAGCCAAGATTTGAAAAGGTGGACCAAAACTTGGACCAAAGGGGGGTGCCCTTTGGGATTTTTAACCCCCCTCCCTCATTTTGAAGAGAACATGGCGTGAAGAAACGTGAGCATGGCATGAAGAAACAGGTGCTGAAAAATGCGTCATCCCCCCCCACATCATGATTTGGAGGCTACAAAGAAGCCATGGAATGGATAATACCCGGGATCTTCTCCCTCTTGGCTGACTCTATCGCTGGTCTTCGCGCGAGATATAGATGTCTGGATGAAGAGATCAGAATCTAGTATTTCTCTCTCCTCCCTCTCTCTCCCCTCTATGGGCTATTCATGTGCACTATCTTGATGAAGGAACCGGGAGGGAGAATGAAGGAAATGGTGATGGAGATTGATGGAGATGCTGAAGATTGATGAGCAGCATTGGATTGAGAGCAATGGAGGCTCCATCTACTGGTTATGCAGTCATTCAAGGCATCTCGGGTTACGTCAAAACACGGTATGACCACTTTTATGAAGAAAATGAAGGATTTTTTATAGTTTATGATGATAATTATGTTCTTATTGGATGAAAATTTATTTGTGTGCTGGTTGCATCATGATAATTGCTATTTATCAAAAAATTCTGATTTTGCAATGATTTACATGCTTTATCTAATTCCCTTAAACCCGAAATGCGATTTTTAAGCAGTAAGATGGTAGTTTTTCTGTTTCTCGTGGGTAAAAGGTGTTCCCGTGGGGGGGAAAATGGAAGATAAATTGAATGTTAGTATGTTGAAGTGATTGGAACAAGAAAAATCAGAAAATAAGATATTTTATTGCCAAATAAATCAAGAAAATGGGAAAAATAAGGGAAAAAATAGAAATACCTCTTGGAAAAATATAATGATTGTTTATGGATGTGTGGTAGTGGTAAAGCATGAGGTTTACCCTCAGTTTGCCCTATCTCTTTATCAAAGTTTGTGATTTATCGCTTTCTATACATCAAAACATGACAAAATGAACCTCTACACCTATGCAACGAAAGCAATACCTAAACGTAGGGGGTTGGGATGTTTGAATAGTGTGATTTGCATGCTGATTATTGCTGATTTTCTGATGCATATCATGACATAGAGTTCGTTGTATTTTAATTAAGAGGATAGTAGCACGAGTGTTGTCTCAGTGCTATCCTTACATTGTCGCAATGGGTTAGCAAATGCATTGGAAAGCCTGGTTGTGCACCACATGTTTCTGATTTAAATTATGTTTGAGCACTTTAGGAGCATCCACTTTGCATGTGCATGTCGATCATGGTGTCAAAATAAAAAGGCCTAGATGCATAGCACCTGTTTTCAATGACAATGACCCACGCTTGAGTGTGGAAAGGCATCCTAAGCCGTAGAATAGACGTTTGTTTCTTGGGGGATTATTTGGTAAGGACACAGGGTATCTCTTGGAGTACTTTCGAAATGAAAGAGTGGAGTTTGTTCGTTTGTTTTATATGTTGAGCAGCGCATCAAGGGGCCAATCCCTGCGATGTAGGAGAGCTGAGTGGGGCCACGGTGATTTCTACCGAGAGGTTGCCTCCCATTTATGTGACTATCGTGGCATTTATTGCTAATGTGTATGGGTTCTCCCTCTGTGGAGTTTATAGAAAGGGAAACGTTGGACTACAAAACTATAAACGCATAGATTAAGCTTTAGGACAGTTTGTCCTTTAGTAGTAGATAGAGGCTCCTGGCCCGCGAGGCCATGAGGGTGTGTTTGTCTGTTATGAGTATGAGGTCCGGCTAGTGCCATAGCCAGTGCCAGCCCATTTGAGGTCCCATCACAACATCACCACATGTATAGCTGTAGGGGCAAAACATGGATGCCTTGAATAGATGATTTGCCCAAGAGCATTGGTAGGAAGTCCATGAAGTAGAGGAGGGAAACATGGTTGGCAATTTTCTCACCACACTTATATAAACTCTTGCAGCATTGCCACTGGGAGGATTAACTAAGCAAATCCCTATACTATGGCAAGTGTTGAAGCAATGGATAGAATGAATCAATAGACATGAACCACAAAACTTTCCTGACCATGACATTGTGATGAACATACCAAGCCTAATGCTAAATCCAATATGTCAGTTCCTACAAGTGAATGCATTTTGGGAAGGCACTAAGATGCACACAGTCTTACCTATCATTGCCTTAGGAGATACAACACAAAATGGGGTATAGTAGACATAGGAGCAGGGGTTAGTGCACTTAGCTATGCAGACTTGCAACCTTGGGGAAATTCACCATTAGAAGCTACATAGTTCAATGTCACTCTAGAAAATGGGATGAAGGTTAGACCCTTCGAAATGTTGAAGGATTGGCCTTTAAAGATAGCAAGAATTCAACTCTCTGTGAACTTCATAGTCATGAAGGAAGTGGATTATGATATCCTGCTAGGCAAAAATTGGATGAGGAATGCTTGAGTGATAAAGGATTGGGGTAATGGCCTGATATTCTTAGGCAATAGATCAGTAGTCCAAGTAGAGCAAGTAGAGATGGACACTTGGAAAATCTCACCAATGGACCTGGATACCATCTCTTCCATATATTGAAGGGTGACTCAAAGATGAAAAGCGATTATGGACCTCTAACTATGTACATTCCTTGTTCTAAGGATTATTACGATTGGATGCATGTGTTGGCAACCATTGATTTGCCATTCTTGGATGATGAGGATGAATATAGGCAAGTAGTATTCTCAACTAGTAAACCCAACAAAGCCAGAACTTCTAACCTACCCAACAGTACCCCTATGCATGATGGCCAGGAGTTCCATCAGTCGACCGACACCAATCATCTGTCATGTCCCAACTAACAAATTGGAACTCCATAGAATCCTTGAGTACCTATCAAGTGAGCTAATTGGCAACACAGCTCTGCAAACCTAAGGCCCCTTAAGGATCTCATGGAGGGTAATGAGTGGTGATGGAATAAGGTGCATGACTTAAACCTATTATACAATTGGGCTTTCATTACAAGTGAGAAAAAACTTGAGCATAGGAACCCCAAAAAAATGCACAATCTAAGTGTGAGGATCCTGATGATGAGTATGAAGACTATTGTTCCATCAGTAATGAGAAAAGTGAAGAGGAAGTGGAGACCATAGAATATGATACGGATGGAAGAGTAATTGAGCAAATAAGATTAGATTCTAAACCTCGAGAGGTCAAATTTTTAAGAGTGAATGAAGGAGTTTTCAAGGTAGATTGTGATCAAACTTGGCTAGAATACCTAGAGGTAGTGGATTATGAGAAAGCGAGATTAGTCCAGCCTAGCACCACATCATTATTTAGAGTGAAGTTAGTCTCAGATCTACAACCACCAGGGAGACAACCTCGTCCACTGAGAGGATTGTGAGTACAACTCCAAGTTAGAGGTAAGCCTCTAATAGTGACCCCGAAATGCCTCGACCACCTATGGAACCAAATGCACCAATGAGGACCTCCCAGTCTACCCAAGGCACAAGAGGCTAAAGTAAGAGAGAAGGAAATAGTCAAAATATTCAAAAGCTAACCAACAAAAGAAATCCAAGATTTGCTCAAGTGCTTCACAAAGTTCAAGAAGGGTGATCGAATAGTGGTATTAGTAGGAGACAAGCAAAAAGGCTAGGTGAGTGAATCCATTGAAGGACCAGCCAAAGTTACAACTTTGCAAGGGAAGGGGAAAAGCCTCAACCTATGTACATAGCAGCAGACAACCTAATTAAGGAGAAAGATACTAGCTTCATAAATCTCTTAAAGGAATTCTCCAATGTGTTTGCATTGGCTAGAAGGAATAGATTTGAGTATCATGACTGATAATATTCCTATGACCCCCAATGTAGTACTAGTTAAGCAATGACCATACACAATGAGTCCTAAGCACACACATGTAGTGAAGGAAGAGATTGATAAGCTACTAAATGCATGATTCATTTATGAGATAGATTTCATGGACTAGGTATCACCCACAATGATATTCATGAAAAAGAATGGAAATATTCAAGTGTGTGTGAACTATAAAAAGGTCAACACAACTACAAAGAGAGACAACTACCCATTACCATACACCAAGCACATGCCATAGAGAGTGGTAGGAAAGGAAGCCTACAGTTTCTTGGATGGATTATTAGGCTATAATTAAGTGCAAGTCCATCTAGAGGATAGGCACAAGACATCATTCGGTACTGAATGGGGGGTACTTGCCTACATAGTCATGCCATTTGGGCTAATCAATGGCCCTGCTACCTTTTAGCACCCCATGTGTGCCATCTTCAAGGACATGCTCGGAAAATGGTTGGAGGTAATTGTTGATGAATTATGCATTTATACCAACTAGGAAGAGCACTAAGTAAAGCTACAAATAGTCTTTGAACAGTGTAGGCAATACAGTCTCTCACTGAATCCCTTAAAGTGCCAAAATTGGGTGAGGCATGATTGTATTTTAGGACACGTTATGTTAAGTACTACATGGAAATTTTTTTTAAAAAAAAGTGAGGTAAATTTTATGGGATGCGGCTGATTAAGTAATCACACCTCTCCCACACTCTACTCAATCAAACTCCTTTCAATAAGCATCTAGGTCATTGAGTGTCTATTGAAACTAGTAGTGCACATCCACTTCAATATCAATAAGAATTTTGTAATCGGGATTCATTATGTGAAAAGCCAATTGGTAAGACCTTTCCGCATTTGAAGTGATTTGGTTACACCATCCTAAAATGTCCAATGAAATGTCAAGCCATATACTTCAAATTCTAAAATGTATGTATCAATAGCCAATCGGTAAGACCTTTCCACATTATGCGAAAAGCCAATCGGTAAGACCTTTCTGCATTTGAAGTGATTTGGTTACACCATCCTAAAATGTCCAATGAAATGTCAAGCCATGTACTTTAAATTCTAAAATGTATGTATCAATAGCCATAGACTCCTTGAAATTTAGGGTAATTGTAGATCTTCCCTCTACATAGGGTACTACCGGTGGTTTGTGCTAAACTATGCATTTATTGCTAGACCTTTGTACAAGCTATTGATAGTATTCAAGCATACCAAAAAATGTGAACAAGCCTATGAAAGGGCTCTAACTTTATTTCTTATCTTAAGAGCCTTAGATTTGTCCATTACCTTTCATGTGCACATTGATGCATCAAAGTTTATGGTGGGGGTAGTATTGTGCCAATCTGGTGACCATAACCTTGATTGTCCAATGAGCTTTGCTAGCAAACAACTCATTGATACAAAAATAAACTATTCCATGGCAAAGAGAGAAGGGTTAGCCATGGTATTCACCGTAAAGAAGTTTAGACATTATCTTCTAGTGGCACCCTTTACTTTCTTCGTGGATCATCAAGCATTGCGTTATCTTGTGAACAAACCGTGCACAACAAGACACATTGTTCAATGGTGACTTATGCTTTTGGAATTTGACTTCTCTATGGTAATACACAAAGACACACAACACTATATAGAAGATCATATGTCCTACATACCCACAAGTGAAGTAGTTGGACGATAGGGAATTATTGATGACCTATCAAATGCACATCTTTTTAGAATG
The DNA here is from genome assembly GCF_053477565.2 of Lygodium microphyllum. Taxonomy (NCBI): domain Eukaryota; kingdom Viridiplantae; phylum Streptophyta; class Polypodiopsida; order Schizaeales; family Lygodiaceae; genus Lygodium; species Lygodium microphyllum. The sequence goes on along the minus strand of NC_141156.1, from coordinate 113,184,915 downwards.
TCCAATGAACAAGACTTGTCTAGAGTAGACCTCACACCATATTGGCCGGCGGATGATATAGTCCACATCCTAGAGAATGGATTTTCTAAATGACCCATAGAAAAAGGCACTAATTTTGAAGATCCAACCCTATCAGTTGATTCTTGTCGGTCAATTATATTGGTTAGGATAGGATGGAATTTTAAGGAGATGTGTCTACAAACATGAAATGCACAGTGTTCTCATAGAAGCACATGGAGGGATTGTTGGAGGACATTTCAATAGAGACATCACATCACCCAAGGTATTCTAGTCTCAATTGTGGTGGCCCATGCTATTCCATGATGTAGCTAAGTTTGTGAAGCATTGTGATGAGTGCTAATGGACCAAAGTCTCTATTCCAAAATGGAGTTAACCCTAGTGATTGCATGCCAACCGTTTGAGAAATGGAAAGTTAACTTCATTGGTTCAATCAGCCCTAGGACATAGTACTCACAAGACAAGAAACTCATAAAAATGATGTTAGGACCACGGCCAAGTCCCTTTGGGAGCAAGTAATCTCATGGTTTGGTTGTCCCATAGAGTTGGTTCTAGTAACCAAGGCATACACTTCATAAATGAAGTGATTGCACACTTGTTATCCACTATTTTGATAATCCACAAAAAATCCTTACCGTATTACCCTCAAGCTAATGATCAAGATGAATCTAGAGGCCATGGTAATAGATATTGATGCCAAAAAGCTGACCATCCAATCGAATCATGAATCCGAGGTCATTTTTCTCCCATTCAAACTTGAACCACTTGCGAGATAGTGTGAACATGAGAAAGATGAACTAGTTTTTTTAAAGCTTATGACTAATTATGATTAAAATAAGCAAGAAACCTCCAAAAAAAATGAGATAGGGGGTGTAAATTCTTTTGCGCCCCGTTTTTTCCTTGATTTTGGGGATTTATAACTATTGAGATCATCGTCCCTCCTCCTGGCCATGAGACCCTGTAATTCTTTGCTCCCAATCTGTAAAGAAAGACTAATAAAAAATGGAAATGAATAGGAAATCAAATTATTCTAAGCTACACACAACAATAAATGTATCAAAATGAGTTACAAGCATGGCGATGCCATGGAACATCTTCTATTACCATAGCACAATGTAGCCATGAGGTGCAAACCAAGTCCAAAAAGTTGAAAACACAAGAAGGATAAAATTGTGATAATGCCAAAGAATGATGCTACATTAGCACTTCTTGCCTTTTTATACTAATTCCTAAGTCCTCTTTTCTCTTGGCTCAAGTATTTACAAAGTTTATACTTGGAATACGCTTCAACTCTCATATTGATAAATTGCTTCATTACAAATCATCCCCTCCTAGATATGTTTTGTCCTCAAAATTGAAGATAATGAGGTAATAGGAAAGTTGTCAATGAAGAAAATTATGTTGATGAAGATCCATAAGCATGTGGAAGCACTTTGTGTAAAGAAACATCACAATGAACCTGAAACAGTGAATTGACTGCTTGCTGTCCAAACACGATTGCATAAGTAGAATCGCCATAACTTTTGACTGGAGTGTCCAAATTCAATGTTTGAAGTGTAGAGATGAAATACACAACTAGAGGCATCATCCCATACCATCAAGTCCACTTTTTGATGACATTAATGTAATTTAATTAATAACAGTATTTTAAAACAGCAAGTTGTCCTTGCATAGACTATCATCATTCATCTTGCAAAAGCCATGGAAAAGTGTCCAAATAAGAAGAAGGTTGCCAAGTGGACTCTTCATTGGTAGCCCCTTCCATTTGATAAAAAATTCAGTGAGATTTTGGTTCCTAAAAACCCTTTCATGCTTCCCAATAATCTTCTTAGGTTCATAGATAATCAGTCCATCTTCATTAAGTGGTGGAAGCTCTTCAATAACTTGTATATCTTGTCCAATATACTTCTTCAATTGTGATACATGAAAAACATCATGTATGCGAGTAGTTGAAGGAAATTGGAGCTTATATGCAAGCTCTCCAATCTTTTCCAACACCAAATATGGGCCATAAAATCTGTGAGCCAAATTGCTATTTCCACCCTTAAGGAATGCATAATGAGTCTTGGGCACCTTCAAAAAGACCCAATCTCGAATATCAAACTCCATGTGCCTCCTTCTATCATCAACATAGGACTTCATGACATCTTGTGCCTCTTGTATGTTTTCTTTACATTGCTTCATAAGCATCTCCATTCTCTCTAACTCAACCTTTGCTTATGGATTCACATCTTCATGAAACATAGATGAAGGAATTTGAACCTTATATTCATAGAGTTCTTCAAAAGGAGCCATCCCAATGCTCATATGGTATGTATTTTTGTAGCAAAATTTAGCAAGATGCAGCCAATTATCCCAAGATGATTGTGTGTCATGACAATGATGTCTTAAGTATACTTCCACCCATCGGTTAACCCTTTTGCTTTAACCATTAGTTTGAGGGTGGCAAGCGGTACTTGGGGAAAGAGTAGTGCCCATGGAAGTAAACAAACCCTTCCAAAAATTTTCCATGAATCTAGTGTCTCTATTCGACACTATCCTCAAAGGCATACCATGTAGCTTGAACACTCCTTCCAAAAATTGGTCGGCTAGTTGCTTTGCTGAAAATTGTGTCTTAGTTGGAATAAAATGGGATGATTTGTTAAGTTTATCAACCATAAAAAAAATGCTATTCTAACCATGCCTTGTGGTAGGGAGGTCCGTAATGAAGCCCATTGAAATGTCGATTCATTTTCCTTGTGGGATAGGCAAGGGCTGAATGAGACCGGCTGGTAATAAAGATGAATCTTTATTTTGTTGACATTCCAAACAATGAGACACGTGCTCCTTCGCATCCCGCCATAGGCCTTTCCAATAGAAACTCTTGTGCACTTTGTCAAAAGTCTTAAACAGACCAAGATAACTATCCAAGGGTGAAGAATGCATTTTTTGAAGGACTTTCCACCTAAAGTTGCTTTGAGGATCAAACAGACCTTTCCCTTGTACCATAAAAGTCAATTATGCCATTTAAAGTTTGGATATTCTTCATTTACCGCTTGCTATAATTTATGCATTATTGTGGTAGCATGCTCCTCCATCATATATTCCTCTTGTATGTCATTTATCCAATCTTTATATACAGTGGAGACAGTAGATACATTACATGCCCACATCCTAGAGAGTGCGTCTGCCACTACATTGTCTTTTTCGGCCATGTATTCTATCTCAAAGTCATATGATTGAAAAGTTGCCAACCACCGTCTTTGCTTAGGAGACAAGTTGGGTTGTGAGAGAAAGTACTTCAACACCCTATGGTCACTTTTCACTTTAAAGTGACTTCCATAGAGGAAATGATGCCAGTTTTGACTGCATGTAGTATAGCTAGCATCTCTTGCTCATATACATGCATTTGCCTCTCTTTTTCATCAAATTTTATGCTCTCGTATGGATGACACCATGTTCTTGGGCTGAAAAAACTATCAAGATTGTGGGAGAGAAGGAAGGAGTCTCACTTGAAGCTTTCTTGCTTGCACAATGGGGGAATACACACAAGGGTGGAGGCTGAAAACCGTTTTCCTCTTCTTAGTTGTGTAAGCCAAAAGAACTCTCTTACAAAGAAATAGAAGAACCCTATATATGGGTCTCAAACCAAACTCAACTAACTAAGGTGGCATACTAACTGAGCCACGAACTAGAGTAGATAAGGATAGCTATCATGTAGCTATTATTCATGGGCGGTGTACCAACCGCGTCTGCAACTGACAAGTCGGTGATATAAATACACAACGGTCACCCTGGCGTATCACGAGTGGAGCTCGATATCTCAACACTCCCCCTCGAGCTCAATCCCAATTCCTGCACACCAAGCAGGTCTCTGAACTTGCGCAGCTTCTCTGCGCCCAATGCCTTCGTAAATATGTTAGCTATCTGATCCTCTGTGCTGACATAAACTAGATCAAAAAGACCTAGTAAAACCCTCTCCCGCACATAGTGATAATGCACCTCAATGTGCTTTGTTCTAGCATGATAGACTGGGTTATTTGCCAAGTGTATACTACTCATGTTGTCACAATAAATGACAACTGGCCCATCTGTAGACTGATGCATATCATAAAGTAGCTTATGCAACCAAGCTACCTCACATGCAGCCATTGCTGCACCCCTGTACTCAGCCTCTGTGCTCGACAATGCAACTGTAGGCTGTTTCTTGCTGCTCCAAGTGACTGCAGCACTCCCAAAAGAGAACACATATCCACTGGTAGATCGTCTATCAGAAATACTACCAGCCCAATCAGCATCAGTGTATCCATGCAGCTGTATCTGAACCCCAGTCTCATAAAATAGTCCATACTGCAATGTGGACTTCACATACCTGAGTATGCGTCTAGCCGCATCCAAATGCGATTTCCTTGGAGCCTGCATAAACTGACTTACCAATCCAATAGCATAGCTCAAATCTGGCCTGGTAATAGTCATATAAATCAAGCTTCCTACTATGCGTCTATACATAGTAGGGTCTTCCAGAAGCTCACCTGCATCTGCGCTCAGCTTCACATTCTGCTCCAAAGGAACTGAAATAGGCTTACAGCCTGTCATCCCATATTTGGACAGCATGTCCAATCCATACTGCCTCTGCAAGAGCTGTATCCCACTTGGTGATCTAATCACCTCAATGCCCAAGAAATAACGCAGCTCTCCCAAATCCTTCATCTCAAACTTCTGCTTCAATAGCATTTTCACATGAAGGATATCTTCATCACTGTCACCTGTCATAATCAAATCATCAACATAAATGACAAGTAGCATAATACCTTTCTCTGTTTTTCTCACATAAAGTGAGAAATCTGCCTTGGAAATCTGAAAGCCAATAGTGACAAGATACTGTCCTATCTTGTCAGACCATGCTCTAGGTGCTTGCTTCAAGCCATACAAGGCTTTCTTCAACCTGCAAACAAACTCAGGATGAACAGCATGCACATAACCTGGTGGCTGCTCCATATAGACCTCTTCTTGCAAATCACCATGCAAGAAGGCATTCTTTACATCCATCTGATGTAAACACCATCCCTTTGATGCAGCCATAGCAATGACTGCTCTTACGGTTGCCATCCTTGCAACCGGACTGAATGTTTCTTCATAGTCAATGCCATATGTTTGTGCATACCCCTTGACTACTAATCTTGCCTTGTATCTGTTCACAGAACCATCTGCATTGTGCTTCACCTTATAAACCCACTTACAGCCAATTGCATTTTTACCTTTAGGCAAAGGTACCAATTCCCATGTAGCATTTGCTTCCAAGGCATCCATTTCTTCATCCATGGCTTTCTCCCATTTTTCTTTTCCCATGGCTTCCTCAAAAGAAGTGGGTTCTGGTTCCTGTATCACTTTAACCATATATGCATAGTGAATGGCTGTAAATCCATCATATTTCAGCCTATCCACAGGATACCTAGCTCTCGTAGACCTGCGCAAAGTAGGTTCACTCCCAGGTGCTCTCAAAACATCCCTGGTCTTCCTTACTCCAGGTGTAACAATAGAAGGAATACCCAACTCATCATCAATGCTCTGTTCTGAGCCACTGGATTCACCATCCACATAAGAGTGACCTGCATTCACATCAAACATGGGCTGATCAACCTTCTCTTTTCCTTTTTGTGATACCTGCATACCACTATCTGCATTACTTTGAGAAGATTCTCCTGATCTCAATCTGCCTGTCCATGGCGAAGAATGTGAACCACTGCTAGAGGACGCTCCAGGTTCACTAATATTTTGTGACTGCTGCTGTGAGTTCTGTGCAGCATTACCATTTTGTGCATCTACATCATCAATCACATTTACTGGTTTATACCAGCTACTCATCTCATCAAAAACAACATCTCTACTCACTGTAAACTTATGAGTAGAAGGGTTATAGCATCTATACCCTTTTTGCTGCAGAGAGTAACCAATAAAGATGCACTTCTCAACTTTTGGATCCAACTTGGATCTCAACTCATCTGGCACATGTACATAGGCAATGCAACCAAAAATTTTCAAATGAGAAATGTCTGGTTTCCTACCAGTATACCTCTCCTCTGGAGTCATTCCATGTATTGCTGCAGTGGGAGTCCTGTTCATTATGTAGACTGCTGTAGTAACTGCTTCAGCCCAATAAAAATCTGGCAAGTCTTTTTCATTGAGCATGGCACGAGATACCTCTCCAATATGCATGTTTTTCCTTTCTGCAATTCCATTTTGTTGTGGGGTATGACTACATGAATATTGCTGCTTTATGCCATGCTCCTGCAGGAACCTTGCAAACTCATTTGAGAGGTACTCTCCCCCTCCATTTGACCTTAGGCATTTTATTTGCAGGCCTGTTTCTTTTTCAACCATAGCTTTAAGAGTTTTGAAATGCCCAAAAACTTCACTTTTCTTTTTCATAAAATACACCCAAACTTTTCTGCTATAGTCATCAATAAAACTGACAAAGTAATGATAGCCTCCAAGAGATGCAGCTTTAGTAGTCCACACATCAGAGTGGATTAATTCCAATGGCTTCTCACTCTCTTGAACATGTCTAGGAAATGGTTTCCTTGCCTGTTTTCCAAACTGACAGGCTTCACATACCTTATGCATTTCTGCAACCTTGAATTTGGGCAATCCTGCAACAATGTTTTCGGCCTGCATTTATTTAAGTCACTGTACATTAACATGACCAATGCGTTTATGCCAGATATCAATATCTGCAACTACACCGGTCCCATGTGCAAACATTGCTGCACTCAATTCAGGCGTGTCTGCATCCAACGTAAACATTCTGCCCTTCTTCTTTCCTTTTGCTATCAAGCGACCTCTATTTTTCATATCCTCAACAAAGCATCCATGAGGATTAAATCTGACCTGCAAGCCCTGCTCAACCATTTGACCAACAGAAACCAGATTCTTGGTGATATTCGGGACATGAAATACATCTGACATGTATTTCTTTTTCCCATCCTGCATAGACAAAGGAATTTTTCCAATCTGCACAATAGGATGTGTAGTATCATCACCAGTCTCCACAAATCTTGGTTTTTCCATTTTCCTTGCATCCTCCATCCATTTTGCATGACCTGTCATGTGGTTTGATGCATCTGAGTCAACATACCATACATCATTGCTTTCTTCTGCACTTGTCATAGAATTATTCATGTGCTGCACCATAAACAAATGCTCATTTCTGTCATCACCCTGTCTACTAGAAGATGCATAATTTCCTTGTTACAGTTTTCCATTCATGATGTCATTCTGCTTTTTATAGCAGTCTTTAGCCATATGACCCATTTTACCACAGTAGTAGCATTCAACATTACTGTTTGCATTTTGGCCTCTTTGCCATCCACCACGACCTCTTTGGCTCCCCCTACCTCTAGAGTTACCACGTCCTCCTCCATAGGACTGGTTTTCTTGAGTTTGCTGCATATTCTGATTTCTACCACGGCCTCCAAATCGGCCTCCTCTACCTCTGCCTCTACCTCTTCCAGCATTTGAGTAGAAGACAGCTTCTTTTGAAGTTCCTCCTGAAGAAGATGCACCACCATTTCTCTGCTCCTCAGAAATTAGAAGAGCAATCAACTCCTCAAAGTCAGGAAATCTTTCACGAACTGAAATGGATGTCCGAAACTGTGCATAATCCTTTCCTAGACCATTCAAGGTCATAGAAACTAAATCATCATCTTCCATTGGCGACCCAATGGAAGCAAGTGCATCTGCAATCTTCTTCACCTTCATGTGGTAGTCATTGATGCTCATATTTTCTCTCTGCACATTATGCAACTCTTGCTTGAGCTGCATTTTCCTGGCTTGCGTATTTGTGCTATACATTTTTGACAAAGTATCCCATGCCTCCTTTGGCGTACTTGCATCCTGAATATGCACAATCATAGAGTCTGAAATACCGATAGACAGCCAGTACATAACTTTCCTGGCTCTCTCATGCCATGCTTTGAATGCCTGCATTTGCTGTTGATTGGGAACATCAGGAAGAACTGGTTCTTCTTCATTTCCTGCAACAAATTCCCAATATCCTTTTCCCATAAGGAAATTCGTCATTCTAAACTTCCATGCCTGGAAGTTGTTCTTGTCAAGCTTTTCAGTGACAATCTGTGAAAGAGAATCAGACGCCATTACAGAATACTGCAAAAAATTCTGTCACTGCAAAAAACACAGCTTCACCCTCACAAGGCCAAATCTGCAAAACTGGCGAAAGTGGTATTTGACCACACAGTCACTTCCTAGTGACGATTTTGCATAAACAGGAACCAAGGATGATTCTGAAACTCCCAACGTCTCTGCGCACAAGCATACGATGCAATTTCTACAGTAACTTTTCACCGACCTGTAGAACAGTGGCTGCACAGCATAAAACTGAGCCTTTTCCTGAGTGTGTGCAGAAAACTTCCGCCTCCAAAAATAGGCCCCGAAATGGCCTCAAATAAAAAAAACAAGGTCGCCAAGGGCTAAAGCCCTATCCCGCAGCATATACTGCCCTCTTGCTTCACCGCGAAGGGTGTCTCAACCTGAGACAATGCACTCCTGCACCTTCCGGCTGTGCTACCTGCAGAGATCTGCTCCCAAAACAGAAAATGAAAGCAACACTGCTCCTCTTACCAGAACACCGCGAGCTTGGCTTGCTTTCTTGAGCTCCTTACCACGAACAAGGCTCTGATACCATGTCAAGATTGTGGGAGAGAAGGAAGGAGTCTCACTTGAAGCTTTCTTGCTTGCACAATGGGGGAATACACACAAGGGTGGAGGCTGAAAACCGTTTTCCTCTACTTAGTTGTGTAAGCCAAAAGAACTCTCTTACAAAGAAATAGAAGAACCCTATATATGGGTCTCAAACCAAACTCAACTAACTAAGGTGGCATACTAACTGAGCCACGAACTAGAGTAGATAAGGATAGCTATCATGTAGCTATTATTCATGGGCGGTGTACCAACCGCGTCTGCAACTGACAAGTCGGTGACATAAATACACAACGGTCACCCTGGCGTATCACGAGTGGAGCTCGATATCTCAACAAAAACCCCCAATCCTCTCCCACTAGCATCCGAGTAGATCACAAAGACCTTAGAAATGTCAGGACAAACCAATATAGGTGCTAAAATGAGGAGTTGCTTCAGCTCATTGAAGCTTTTTTTGGCTATTTCATCCCAAAAGAAAGCTTATTTCTTTAACTGTCTGTCAATGGTCCAGCCACATGAGCATAATTCTTGATAAATCTTCGGTAAAAAGAAGAAAAACCAAGAAAACCACTCAATGAAGTAGTATTTGTTGGAGTAGGCCAATCTTTCACACATTGGACCTTTTTTGGATCAACCTTGATGCCATTTTCTCCAACAATATGTCCCAACTATTCTACTCTTTGGTCATGAATGTACATTTGGTTGCTTTAGGAAACAACTTGTGACTCCTCAATATGTCAAAAACTTCTCTAACATGTTGTAAATGCTCTTTTTTGTCCTTGCTATATATCAATATGTCATCAAAGAACACCAAAAGTGTCTTGAACAAAAGTGATTGAAGTATTTTGTTCATTAAATCTTGGAATGTGGCTGGAGCATTTGAAAGACCAAAGGGCATAACCATGAAATGATACAGTCCCCTCTCAGTTCTAAATGCAGTCTTGTATTCATCCCCCTCCTTCATGCATATTTGGTGGTATCCTGATCGCAAATCAATCTTTGAAAAGACCTTGGCATCCTTCAATTCGTCCAAGAGATCATCGATCCTTGGTATTGGATACCTATTTTTAATAGAGGCCTTGTTCAAGTCCCGATAATCTATGCACATGTGGAATGAACCATCCTTCTTCTTGACTAAGAGAATGAGAGAAGCAAAGGGAGATTGACTTGGTTGTATAATACCCATTTCAAGTAGCTCCTTTACTTGGCGCTCAACTTCTTCTCTTTCCACCTTTGAAAGGCGATATGGAGGCTTATTGATAGGCTTGGTATTTTGAAGTAAGTCGATGGGGTGATCCACTTCACACTTTGGAGGAAGAGAGAAAGCAAGTCAATGGGGTGATCCACTTCATGCTTTAGAGGAAAGTGACTGAAATAAATTATCATACTCTTCCAAAAATTTATAAAGACAAGGATACATATCTTTTTAAGGAGTAGAGGACTGATCCTCATCAATCTTTAACAAGAGAAGAGCAAACATACATGCCTTTGCATTGCTCTCTCCCTCTTAATCTTCTTGGGACTAATCACCTCTAGCTTCTTCTTCTCAATCCCTTGAAGAGTAATTTGCTATCCATGCCATTGAAATTCCATTTGCAACCTATTCAAATCCATGCTAAACCTGCCAATACTTTTCAATCAATTGCAGTCAAGTATAATATCAATGGGGCCCATCTCCAAGGCAATAAGACTCACCGAAGTGGTACAAGATGATAATAAAGTGATGGGAGCATTAGAACAACTCTGATTATTGCTCTCATAAGCTCCATTTGCCACTTGGATTCTTAGTGATGAAGGCATTTCTTGAGTGTACAACTTCAGCCCATCAAGAGACCATGTATTAACGAAGCTATGTGTACTCTCGATGTTGATAAGAATATGAGCAATTCTTCCATTAATGTAGCCTTTAAGATGTAATGTATTGTCCCCTTTGGAACCATTCAATGCATCATAGGAGATGTAACAAAGCTTCAATGAATCATCCATGTAGTAACCACTCGAGTCGAATGGAAAACCATCCATAGGGTCATAAAATTCTTCATAGCAATCATCATCATGGTCATGCGTCTCCTCAAGAGTAGGTAAGCATTCAAGCTGAGATAGATTGCTTTCATTTGCCTCAACATCCAATCCCTCTTCAAAGATCATGCTCACTTTGGCATTCTTGGCTTTGCATTTTGTCTTATGGCCGGTAGACCATTTCTCCCCACATTTGAAGCATAGACATTTCGCGTACAAGTCCTTCAACTTGTCATTAGACACATGCTTTCCTTGCACCATAGGAGTTGAGTTTTTGCCACATATTTCAGTCCTCTTTCCATCTGATCTATTTTCATCATTAAATCTAAAATTACTCCCCTGTTTTGATCCATAAACAGAAGGAAATGTAGGAATCTTATTGTAGGTATTTGTTGACTTCCCTCCTTGTTGAAATTCAGTCTTTGTTTGCCCATAATTTGTAGTTGTTCTAGTAGACTAGTTTAGCTGAAAATGTTACCTTGTTCTTTGCTGAAAACTCTTGTATTTTTTACCATATCTTTTAGTCAATTGTATGGCAGCTTGTAAAAAGGATGGTTTCATAGCTCCCACTTTCAAAGATAGAGAAGATTCAAGCCCAAATATATACTTATTCAGCTTGGCATTGTCAGATACTCCATCCACATACATGGAGAGGTTAAGGAATTGGTTAGAATAATCTCTAAGTGGTAATCCCCTTTGCTCAAGAGCATACCATTTCAAATCATTACCAATCCTTGACATGTACCGCCACCAAGTGTGTGCATATCCCTCCAAATGTAGGGCTGCAAATTTTTTCTTAGTATTCTCCGGTCTAGGATAGAAAGAGAAATACATCTCAAGCTTGTCAAACCATTCTTCTAATTTGGTAGGGGATGGATTTTACCCTTGAAATTAGAAATTGTTATTTTCTTCTTCTATTCCCACTCATTTTGATGAGATTGGCCATTATTGTGTTGTTGTCCATTAAAATTTGGACCAAAAGAAATTTTCTTTTGAACATCATTACTCCATGTTCCATGAACATGTGGTTGTTTCTTTCCATGAGTATGTACAAACCCATTTGGCTAATTAAATTGTCCTTGTGGTGGAAAGAAAGAGTTGCCAACAACATGAGGCTATCCATAGACTTGATGTCCATACATTGGAGAGTGTATATTGGTTGTAGCATTCATTGGTGGTTGGTGTCCACTTATTTGATGAGGCCAAAACTGATTTGAATGAGGAGCTTGTTTAGAAGGTTGATTATTTACATGATTATTATTGACTTGATGTTGCTATCCAAAAGAATTTGGAGCTGAATTTACATGACCATGTCCATTGTAATGGTGCTGCCCATGAAAATTATTACCATAGTAGATTGTTGTCCATAAAAGAACTTGTAAAAAGGATGGCATCCATGTGTGTCATCATCAAGCCTTGAGTTAGCATGAGTCTTATCATCCAAATCCTATCCATGAGGGCTAGTGTGGGTCTTGAGTTGATTTAGGGACTGAAATTGAGGCTAAAAATGAGAGGGTTGAGCTCTTGATGGCTCTCCAACTTCATAGTGTCCAACAACATTAGGAGTTGTGGTCTTTTGCTGCTCTTGAACAATGGGAAGACTTTGAGGATTTGGAATAGTTGTAGGTAATATCCCCTCACTCAAGAGAGCCACAACCTTTTCAATGCTAGACTTCATTTCCTTTATGTTATTGGAGAATTGTTGAAAGCTATTAGAATCAATAGAGATATGAGTAGTGCCAATCCCCTTCACTTGTTTGTTTACTGTAGCATGTGTTGAACTAATCTCTAGCTCCTCATTATCATGATTCTCATGGTAAATAGCCTCTTATGAAGCTCCACACTCTTTATCCAACTGATAGTCCCTTAAACCTTCACTGATGGTATCCATAATGGATTCCTTTCTTTTATTTTTAGCCATAGGTGACATCCTATCCTAGATTTACAACAAAAGAAAAACTCAAATATCTTGAGCTCTTATGATCCACATGACCAACTTTTTGGCTTTCTATAAAGCTTAGCATGTCCCCTTTCAGATGAGCAATCAAGTATTGAAAATGGTTGAGTACATAAAATTTTGTAAGCAATTTACTATAGCTATCTGGAATTTCTTACAACCTGTGAATGCTCTATTTTGGTCATTTAATGACTTGTACCATCAATTTCATGCATGTACCAACTATGTAGACCTGCAAAGGAACTCCATACAGCTATAACACTAAGAATAACCTGTGCAATAAACCAAAGGATTGAATAATCCCACTATAGACTACAAGATAAGGATCCAATCAATGGAACCTTGTTTGCATACCCTATTCTAACTCTTTATTATTGACCCGAATTACAAATGCCACAAGTAGCATACATCTTGCTCATCATAGCTCTATCCTGATTTTTCAATTACATTGCATTATGTTGTCATACATTTGCCTTATTCAATGGATGCCATGCATTTGCCATTACATCATGAAACCAATGCCCATAACATCATGCTGTAGACTGAATTCTTGTGCCTTTGAAGTGATACCTGCACCCAAAATTTAAATGCATGGGATCCAAGACTTGAGGGATGTACTGATGGGACCTAAAATGGGCCGGCACTATCTATGGCACTAGCCGCAGACCTCATGCACAAAACAGACAACCCACCACAGAGCCTCACGGTCCAGGAGCATTAGTAATACATCGATGTACACTAAATAGACTTAATTATGTGTTTGTATAGCTGATATGTAGTCCAATGTTTACCTTCCCTTCTCCTCAGAGGGAGATCCCATAACATGTAGGCATAGTGCCTTGCCACACAAACATTAGGAAGCTCCCCTTACCTGATCGCCACGGCTCCACTACGACTCTCCTACACCTCGAGGATTGGCCCCAAGATATGTCGCTCTATCATATAAGATATAACACACAAAATCCACTCTTTTCTTGTTTTGTACAATCTAGGAATATATAAATCCTCACCAAAGAGTCCCAAGGAAAGCTTCTAGGAAAACTCTAGCTCGACCATCAGCCTCCGTTTGATTTTTCATGAAAATTGGCTCGTTGACTCGTCTCGGCCATGTTTCCGCTTTAAAACAAGCTCGAACCACTTCTAGATCGGCTTAATGTCGGCTCATAAAATGCAGCTCTCATTGGCGACCACAGGATAGGGCAACTCAGCCCGTCAAATCCCACGAATAGATCTACACATAAACACAACCACAAAGAGCATCAAGCTGATACAAAATAGATACACAACAAAATACATCACAGCTCTCACCGTACCCCTTGACAAAACCAAGGCATGAAATCCACAAGGAGTAGGCCTAGCATAATCTGATAAGAGGCCATAGCTAGTCACTAACCTGCTACTCCAACACGGCCAAGCTAAAAAGAATTATCAGAGAGCTCATCCTAAGTGGTGGTCTGAAGTACCTACCAGATTGAGGACAACTCAACCAAGAGCTCCTCCTAGGCGAGGACTCCTATAGCTTGATCAAGAAATATTGTCTTTTAGGACATTGTCCATTTAGCCTTTTATTTTCCATACTTGGGCATGTAAAAAGGAGGGAGTTGAGCATAGTGACCCAAGGAGAACAAGGCATCAGCCTTAGGTCTTGTCTTGGTACCCAAGAACCTACCAAGCCCACTCAAGGCAACACTTAATCCTTTTCTAATTCTCACTTGTATTTTCACTCCAACCTTCTTTTATTTACTTTGCTTTTTAGCTAGTTGCCACCCCTAGGAAGATAAGACATTGGCACTGGGTCTTGTCTTGTCCCCAAGAACCTACCAGGCCTTCACAAGGCGATGAACAACTGCTCAAGGATTTTTCTTTCTTTCCTTTTCTATTTTTATAAGGGTTAGAACCCCTTTTTACACACCTCTATATATTTTTATTATTCAGCTATTCAGGATTTTTTCTGGCAGGATTTTCTAACTGCCTCACACTAGCAGGATCTCCTAGAATGGCCGCCTAGTAAGTTAGCAAAATAGGGCCACTAGGATTGCCTTCTAAAATAGGTCTTACAGTGCCTGACAATGCCTTTGCAAGAGGCAATGACTACTCAGACCTCCCCCCAAACATACATAACCTAAACTTGAGACTTCATGCCTTGATTGACGGCCCCCAATTTAAAAAAAAAGAAAGCACCCTTGCATACACATGTATCATTAATGGCTTAAGGAAAAAGACTCAGGAAGGGGACAAAACCACCTGGAATGGCCACAAGAAGCTCCTCCGCAGCAAAGGCTCTCTCCATGACTTCGTCAACCTGTATGATGCAATCAATAAAAAGGAAAACCATTAAATGTACATGCACCAAATAGACATATGGCCCTCTTGGCCTAAAGAGATCCAGCATTTCATAGCAACCTAACTGGCCCTCTTGGCCTAACGTAGTCTGATCATAATATCCGAAGCAACCATCCTTCCTAGCCTAAAATAGATAGGTCATTCTAATCCAAGCAATACATGGTCTCCTTGGCATATACACCACATCCTATCAAACTAACCAGGATACCAAGGATAACATAAAATATGAGGACTAGCCTCTGCTACTCATGCTAGTCAGCTAAAATCTTGATCTGGGCCCTTTGTAGATCCACTAGCCCAAGCCTTTCTACTGATATCTCAGTAATAAGGGCCATCTTTTCTTGGGTACTATGAGCTAAATGAATGACATCATTAGGTTGATATAACTCATCTTCTTGGTTGTCATTCAAATGGATCACTTGTCCCAACATTTCAGTAACTCCTCCTACAGGGAGAATCATGGATTTATGATCATTCAACTCTTCTCTAATTGGACCCTTACATATATCAATGGTGCAACCCAAACTAGGTAGAGCTTCATGCCTATGCACATCACATAGATGCATCTCAGGGCGGTCCCTATTGTCAGATGTAGCATTATGGCCTTTAGTAGCATCCTCTTGGGAATCCATCAAAGCATGTCCACATGCAATTCTTGGCCCTTCATCTAAAATAGCAATAGTATTTTTAGGGGTTTTGGGCCTCCAAACCCATCCTACATTTCTCGTTAATGCTTATACATTCTCGATTTGCCACATTGGTCTAATGGACTCAATGTGGACTTATTGCTATAGCCAGATGGCCTCACATCCTTATGACTTCTATCGAGCATAGGGGAACCTTTGGCATCATGCATCTTCTTCATACGAGATGTCTTTACTTGCCTTTATCCACTTTGCAATTGCTTAGCCATAAGAACCATGCTCTTACTAATAGGAACAACATATACTCAAAAGCATTACTCATTTAAAGATGGAAAAGGTCTCTTTAGAGCCTTTTCACTAGCAAAACTAGAACCACCCATAAGATACTTATCCACATTCATAGGCCCTATGGTTCTATCAATGTTACTATCACAACTACCTCTCATGGGAGCATTGCAAGCCTTGATGGGACTTACTGGGCTTGGAATTTTTTCATCCCCAGGGGGTATATTATACCTACTATTGCCATTTTTTGCTTGGAGATTTTGGCTACCAAGGTTCCCCTCATAGGCTGCCTTGATATCAACAAGTGATCTATCTCTTTGTAGAAATGGTTGGAAGCTAGGATGTACTTGTACTGAGCGGGAAAAACTCCAAAAGTTTTCCCAACATATCTGAATATATCCCTCATAATCAATGGCATGTATCTTTGCTTCCCTTAATGACTTAGGATTCCGCATTTTCACTTGGATTTGCATGTTAATCTCTAAGTCACTCAAAAAGAGCTCACATAGCACATCACCTGGCAATGCAGTAGCTCTTCTTAGCCAAAGCCTCAAAATATCATCAAAGGCTCTAGTGTATTCTTTAACAGAAGGATAGGACTCTTGCCTAATCTGCATTAGCTGCCCTAAAACTTTGTTCATAGGCACCTTCTTCTCATATTCATCTAAAAATAGATCACTCAACTCCTCAAAGGATTTAATAGATCCCATTGGGAGGCTCCAGTACCATTTTCTAGCCTCTCCCTTTAGGGTACTTGAGAATATGAGCATCCGATGAATATTATTGAACCCACTTGTAAAGCAAGTTAGGCCGTATTCTTGTAAATGCACCATTGAAACCTCATTAACCAGCCCATGAAACACTGGGAGATCCCTATAAGGAGGAAGGCACTTAGTCCTTTCCTTTGGGATCATCACTGGGCCATTAAAATCCTTATATTCCTCTTGATCTAGTACCAGCATGTTAGGGTCTTTCATTTCTTCCACTTCCACCTTTACTGGTGTTGAAAAGTCATTGGCTCCATGAACTTCCCTTTTTTCCAACTCATAAAGTGGTTTAGGGAGGCCAACAGTATGCAATATGGAATCTATCCCATCATGTGCTAGTGGTGTTTTAGTGAGCCTATTCTCATCTGCCCCCACTTTGCTCTAACTTAGGATAGATCCTAAAAAATTCTTCCGTGCTAACAATGGTATTCCACACACATAGACATTATCCAATGCTTTATGGATCTTAGCAATCACACTATGATACCCAATTGCGTCGGGCACTAGCATTGGATGTTTCTTGAGATCATAGTCAACCTGTCCTCCTATGTGCATATTGACCATTGTTGTCACAATCTTTTCTTCTATGACATTATCATCATGAATGATCATAGATGACTGTGCCATCTTAGCATTACTTTCACTTTCTCATTTCTCTAATCCCCATGGGCTGTTAATCTTAGAGGTGACTCCATGGATATTTTCCCATAGTGACCCAAACTCAAGCATGGTGTCACTTTCGGGGCAAAGGCTAAAATAGTCAATCACATGACGCGTCCAAGATCCCACTAGACCATTCAGTATAGACAAAGTATCTTTTGGGTCCTGGGGATTTCTTGTATTAATCATCATAATGATGACCAAAGTTTTAACCACTCTAACTTGACATCCACCGCTTCAAGGCGGCTCTCAATTAAAGCATAACGCTAACAGGTCTCGTATATGACCAAGATTCAAAAATCGCCACTTTTGGGCAGCTCCTGGCAGATGCACCACTGTGATGGGAACTAAAATGGGCCGGCACTGGCTATGGCACTAGCCGGACCACCTCATGTGCAAAACAGACAACCCCACCACATGGCCTTGTGGTCCAGGAGCGTTTGTAATACTCTGATGTTCACTAAATAGACTTAATTATGCATTTGTAGAGCTGATATGTAGTCCAACGTTTACCTTCCCTTCTCCTTAGAAAGAGATCCCATAACATGTAGGCATAGTGCCTCGCCACACAAACATCAGAAAGCTCCCCTCGTCTGATTGTCACGACTCCACTGCCACTCTCTTACACCTCAGGGATTAGCCCCAAGATGTGTCACTCTATCATATAAGACATAACACACAAACTCCACTCTTTTCTTTTTTTTCACAATCCAGGAATATATAAATCCTCACCAAACACTCCCAAGGAAAGCGTACAACTGACCTACATCAAAGGCTCCTTTCCACTCAGCGTATAAGTCATGTCCTAGGAAGACAATTGCTATGCAATCCAGGACTGATACCATGTCATGCGTCATGCATAGTGCATATGATCCTAGTGCACAAACAATATTCATCAAATCAACATTTTGTGATGTGGGAGAAACAGCCCTTTCATGATTTTCACTAAATGTATGCTTCAATGTATGGAGACTAGCATCAATTTCTCATACTACTCGCCCCTTAAACTCAATTATTGCAATTCTAAATGAAATGCACAATCAAATATTTCAAAGATTCAAACCCTCTCAGCCCTCTTAATCTCTTAACCTTACCCTTTCGCTCTAACGTTTAGGTTATGTTGTGTTGCATATGTATAGGGTATTATTTTATATATATTTTTCACATATAAAATGGAAAAAACATGAACTATGACACATAAACAAAGCCTAACTAAAGCCAAAATTCATGCCTTAGCTTTGTTTTATAGCCACAACCACAAGTCATAATCTTTTAGATTTTTATATTTAAAAAATCCTAATTTTCTCCATTTTAAACTATTTTTCTCTATTTATTTGTGTATAAAAATAGATTAATTTCTTATTTATGATTAGACTGATTGTGACAGCTGAAATATGTTTTGACTCAGAATTTTATCTCATGCGCATCTCTTTTTCCCACTCAAAACCAATAAATCCTTTATTTTTACACTAAAAAGGCACTTTTCGGGCTATAATTTAATTATTACGACTATTTATCATTACAAGTCTGCAATTTTTTTATGCACAGCCCTCAATCATAATACCAAATAGCTTCAAACAAATTTTTGTTCCATATGAATTCCATTTCAACCATCAAACATCAACAATAAGCGAATTTCCTTTGTAAAAATGAGGCATACCACTTACTTGCGTGTTGTGGGTTTTTAAATTATTTTTCCAGGTTGCCAATGGACCAATCAACAATAAATCTTCAATGCTGAACATCTCCCCTTAGCCTCCTCTTGATCTTGGAGCAATCCGGGGCAACCATCCTTCAATTGGTCTTCATTCTTCTTCATGTTCATGAAGTGCCCCTTAGGGGGAGAGAGAGGAAGGAGAGAGAAAGACTAAAAAATGAGATTTTTAAATCTTCCATTAAAACAGGCAAGCTTGCAGCCATCTTGTTTCTCTCCTTGCCCCTGATCGAGAATCTCCCTCTCTCTCTTCAAACGGGGAGAGGCATCGAGAAAAAATGAGGAGGTGCATTGACGCTTCCCTCTGTTCGACAGTTTTTGCATTAGTTTCAAGGCTTTTACTAAGATTAAGGTTTAAAACATTAAAATAATCAGTTCATCTTTCTGTGTTCACAGTGTATTGCAAAGTGGATTTTTCAATTTTGAAGGCCCAAACAAACTCAGATTTGCAATCCGACTGGATAGGCGGCTTTCTGGTGTCCAACTCCATCAACTTGGCCTCTCCCACATACTTTACGGCTTCTGGATCTGGTAGCCGGTTTTATAATGCCGAACCTTGTGGGGATTAAATGGGGGTTCAAATGACCTCCGATTGACAAATCGAGACTTGTGTTGGATTCTTGCACGGGGGATTCACTAGTAGTAATAAGGAGATGTCACCTGTGTGCAAGAAATATATAAAAATACCCCTTATCTACCCCCTATTTATGGGACCTTACCTTATAAAATATACATTCCTTCCCTTAAATAACCCCCTCCCTTTCACGTGGTACCATACGTTAAACTCTAGTGTATCCCTCAGGGATTCTTGATGTCGAAATGCATCTAGGAAAACTCTAGCTTGACCATCCGCCTCTGTTTGATTTTTCATGAAAATTGACTCCTTGACTCATCCCGGCCATGTTTCTGCTTTAAAACAAGCTCGAACAACTTCTAGATTGGCTTAAAGTTGGCTCCTAAAATGTAACTCTCATGTGCAAATTTCCCTCTCAAGCCGGGTTGTGCTCCCCTTTAGGGTTCTCATGAGTAGGGAAGGGTCACCTCTCTTTTGTCCTACCAACTCGCCTAGCATCCACTTTTCCTCATGGGTATAGACATGACAGATCAAGGCTAGGCTAAGAAGACAACATGAAATGCATATATTGAAAGGAATTTGATTGCTATTTCATGATATGAAAGAACTTGTATGGAATTGGGCTGAAAATTGAAATGGGGATAGGTAAGGAATACCTGCAACAGTGAGTCATTGCTTTACAATTTTTATTTCACTTAGCATTGGGAAAAATTTTCATTCATGGCACTAAAACAAGTGGCAAACAGTTCAATGTTAGGGTTAGGGCAAAATGGATGAGAATTAGAGGCATTGAGAGTGATTATTTCAGTGTGAATGAAAGTGATTTAACAGTGATTAATCATTAAGGTAGCTCTATGGATTATTCATGAAATGCATTTGAGAAAATGATTGGAATTCTTAATCATTTTAATTCCTCTTCCATCAATTGGATTAGCTCAGGAATTGGATTCAAAAGGGAGAGATTAAAGATGATTGAAAGTACCTCTTATGCTTGTATGTGAAGAGTGTAATTGATGAAGATACCTCTCACAAAGATGATTTGTCTTCAACTTCAAATGATCCAAGAAGTCCCAATTTAAGCTTGCTTCATTATGGAATAAGCTCTTACCTTCATACTCTTCTCCTATGAGCTCCATTGTTGCTCCAATGCTTCAAGTATGGTTGATGAAGGTAAATTCTTCTTCCATTTGATGTAGAGCTTGAAATATGATAATGAACAACTCCAATGTAGATTGTAAACTCCAAAAATTGAGAAGAGAATCAAGGATTTTGGTGACATTGAAGATGCATGCTATCCAAATCTTCCATAGACCAATATATGCCAAAGATTCTTAAATGTTGCTTCAATGTTGACAATAAATTGAAGCCATGTGTATAAGCAAGCTCCAGGAGTGATTTGCCACCAAGACTCCCTTCATTTGCTTCAAGAAATCTGAGATTCTTTGTTACTGTCCAAAACTGTCAAGAATAGGGTTTCATGGGAGAGAGAAGAGTCCAAGAATAGAAGATATCTTGCCCAAGCTTGAAGAAGGCCAACTGCTAGAGATATTAGAAGTCTCAAGCATGGGTTACTTGAGCAATAGAGCTCATTTTTGGTCCAGAACTTGGTCATGAGTTGCCAAACTGGTTGGAGCCCCGCCATTTTCCATAAGGCAATGCCAAGAATCACCATCTTTGTCATTGTTTGTAAGAGACCTTCAAATATAACCCCGATTATGAAGAAAATAAGTCTTGTAACTCGGATCTAACTATGGTTTCCATTCCCTAGTCTGTGAAACTAGATCATGTACAAGAAAATGACTCTTGAAAAGGATCTAAAATAATGCTCTAATACCAATGTAAAGAAAGACTAATCAACAATGGAAATGAACACGAAATCAAATTATTCTAAGCTACACATAACAAGAATTATATCAAATTGAGTTACAAGCATAGCCACGCCATGCAACATCTTCTATTACCATAGCACAACATAGCCATGAGTTGGAAACCAAGTATAAGAAGTTGAAAAAACAAGAAGGATAAAATTGTGATAATGCCAAAGAATGATGCTACATTAGCACTTCTTGCATTTTTATACTAATTCCTAAGTCCTCTTTTCTCTTGGTTCAAGTATTTACAAAGTTTGTACTTGGAATAGGCTTCAACTCTCATGTTGATAATTTGCTTCATTACACAATCGCTTCAGACTGCATGAGATTTGATGCAATAAATGAAAAGTTTAGATTTCATTCTTTCTCTCTCCTCTTTATCTATTGCCATAAATGATGTTCATATGGGTCGAGAGGATGAGGGGGAATAGTTATCGGTTCATGATGGGATGCAAGGTATGGAATAAGGAAGTGCAAAGGAGACGTCTAAAAAAACTAGTTCAATTTCCTTTGTTCACACTTTGGCCTAAGTGGTTTTTTCGATTTTGGAGGGGCAAAGGAGCTCTAATTTGAGTTCCATCTAAACGACTGGCTTCAAAGCATTGAAATCTATAAAACTAGCCACCATCATGCACTTGAATCACATAGCTACTTCATAACATGAAACCTTACGAGGATTAAATTGGGGGTCAAATGGACTCCGATCAACAAACCGAGACTATGTCCTAACAAAGGTAGTCTCTACTTCATGTAATGACAAGGACAATAAGCTCATGGCAACTTTATGGGCATATAGGATGCCTGTAAAACAGCCACAGGACAAACCGTGTTCAAGTTGACCTACAAAATTGAAGTAATTCTACCAATGGAATTCTTTGTTCCAAGCTTAAGGATAGCAATCCACAAGAGATGGAAATTTTTTTTGATAGAGCTAGAACAACTATTTGAAACTTGTCTCATTACAACCCATGTCCTAATCTATGAGAGGGCGTGACACAAGAGTTGGTTTGATGAGCACATCAAACTATGAGACTTTGAGCAAGGAGACCTGGTCTTACTATATTGTATTTTAAAGGGACATAAGAAAAAGATGAAACTAAAGGGATTGGGATCTTTCAAGGCTTGCAACATTAGCAGAATAGGCAATGTAGATCTCAAAACCTTACAGGGAGAGGGCATAGGCTTTTTTGACAGAAGTCACATAAAAAAGTATTACTCTCCATCACATCCACTCTATGAACCTCTAGTGATAGAACCACCAATAAATGTGAGAGTTGTAACTATCATTGAAATAGAGGATGAGGATGAGGAAGTAGTAGCATCAGCCTATGTGCATGTAATAGAGTGACCGCTCAAAAGGCATACACATTCAACATGCTGATTGATGAGGGAGCTAATTGTAATATCTTAATGTATGATCACTGGACCACTATGGATTAACCCCAATTGGAACCAACCAATGAAAAACTTAGTCCATTTAGGGGATAGTCCTATTCACTCTTAGGGAAGTGCAAACTAATGGTTTCGATCAAGACTAAGACCCTACCCGTAATCTTTTATGTACTACCCAATAAACAAAGTGTTGGAAAGGAACCACTTTTGGGTCACGTATTCAAAAAATAAGTTCACTGTAATATTGACTATGACTCAAAATGCATCCACCTTGCCATAGGCAATGTTAGAATAGTAATGACTTCCAGCACAAGGGCACCATAGCCACCGAAAAGCTTGTAATGCCACCAGTAGTTAACCCTAGTGTCAACCATAAGGAGGGGGTAGGGCACAACAATGTACACCCATTGTGAAATCCCACTAGGATCTAGAAACCACACCCAAAGCTATGGATCAAACAACCACATGGATCCCCAAGCATAGACCACAACCTCACAAAAGTGTGGGGGCCTAAAATGGGGCCAACACTAGCTCTCTAACACTAGCCGGACCTCTAAGACACACAAGACACTCCACATGACCTCACGGCCGGGAGCATCTAAGGCTCACACTACACTCAACTCTAATATCAATTTTGCATTTGTAATAGGACACAATCTAACGTTTTCCTTCCCCTACTCCTCAGAGGGAGATCCCATAACATACATGTATAATACCTTGTATCATATATGTGGAAAATCAAAGTTTGCAGCAAGAGAAGAATGTGCACAAGAGGGAGATGAGAGCTCAAAGTACGAGAACAAAATCTTGCTTATTAAGTTGCTTAGAGTACAACTTGGGTACACTCTCTCACACACATGATAGTGACCCATAGGCTGTTTATATAGCCTCTAGGGTTAGGGTTTCCCTTGCCCCTTAAGGCCATTCACATACATCTACCCTTGCCCCTTAAGGCCATTCACATACATCTACAACTTGGGTACACTCTCTCACACACATGATAGTGACCCATAGGCTGTTTATATAGCCTCTAGGGTTAGGGTTTATATAGCCTCTAGGGTTAGGGTTTCCCTTGCCCCTTAAGGCCATTCCCATGCCTATATTCTAACACCCCCCCAATGCCAGGGTGGCATTGCATCATAAGACATGTTAAATTTCTCCCCCTCAATCAAATGGGATGCCTTTATAAATCAAGCTACAAGGATATTCATAGGTAGAGGATGTTACAAGACTCAAAAGAGTTGGTCATCTGTGGATTGAGAGGCAAAGTTGGCCTCCAACTCCTTAGTTACTTCTAGAACACTGGGATACTTTTACTGGTGATATGACCGCCAATATTTTTGCATTTATTGCACTTCATTTTGTCAGGATATTTCTTCTAGCAATTGCTTACAATATGCCCTTTTTTGTGACAGAAGGAGCACTTAGTAGAAGAAGTATCACGGGAAGTAAATGCTAAAGTTCCTTCAGTATGGTTTCTCTCCTCTTCATCTAGGCATGACTGGATGGTACTTGCCAAGGTTGCGTTTGGGATATTAGTTAGGGTTGTCACAAGGGTTGGAAAAACCTTCTTCACAGATTTCAGAAGGATGGCAATGGCATCTTCATCATGAATGGGTGCTTGAATGGAGGCAAGTTGTACCATAAGCCCCTTCATATGTGAAATAACCTTGCTTAGATCTTCTCCCTATTTGTATTCCAAGTTGAAAAACTCAATATTTAGAAATATCTTAGAGTTCTTTCCTGTAGCGCCATAGAGCCTTTCAAGTTCATCCCACTTCTCTTTGGCAGTGGAGAAATGGTAAATATGATGAATTAAAGATTCATCTAAATGAAGCATGATGATGGCCTAAGCTCTTTCATCATCTTCTACATCAAGGGGATTAGATGGGTTAATAACTTTGGTCCCTTTTATGAAGGGCCAGTAGCCTCTTTCCATCATTTTGTATTTTACCAAGACTTGCCAAGGATGAAAATATTTTCTATTGAACACTTGCAAATTTGAGGCCTTACATTTGCATAGGCTGTGGCCATTATAGGAAGGTCTTACCTATTGCCTTAAGAAATGGTAGTGTCTAATCCCTTACAAATCGACACAAGAGTAGAAGCTAATAATGCTTGGATCAAGTAAGTAACATGCTAAAGTGATTTAAATCTAATTACCATTAGCAAAGTATTATTGGGATATGGTCTATGTGTTTATAGTTGTACACATAGCCTTACAACCAAAGCAAGAAGAGGTTAATGACATAAAACACTTGATGGATTTAATTTTCTGATAAAAACACCACATTGAGTCAATATCTAGCTAGCAACATGATTGTAAAATGCAACATTAGTGCTTACAAGAACTCATCTCAAATTTTATGCCACTTGAGATGTGAAATGTGGGTTGTTTGATGAACTAAGGAGGTCCACCGAGGGTAAGAGACTTTGAAATAGAGCTTTCAAATCTTTAATTAACTTTTGAGAAGATCAATCAGTGATTAGAATCACTGTTAGTGATAGCAGTAGTGTAAAAACATTGAAATATGAAGAAAGCTTGAGGTTTGTTGGCTATGGCTGCTAGGAAACATGCAATTAGGGTTTGCCATCTATGTGGCCAGCAAAGAAGGAAAATTTTCAAACCCTTTTAGGGTTAGGAAGCCCACTTGGGGGGCTACAATTTCCCCAAGAAGCCCACCATGATTGCGCTTTCTCTAGGTTGTGCTTCAGCTCATATCAGCCGCCTGCAACTCATCTCCAGATTTTACCATTTGTGTAATGTTGCCCTCCATGACACCTTATCTTGGCCTGTGATATGCCACGCCAAGTTGCCTTGAGATGAGGAAGAGTTCCTTAGATGAACTCTTGAGCTGAAACCTCCTCTTTTGTTCTCCTCAAGCTCTCCAATGTCAGGGGGTCAAGGTTTGGCTATGGAGGTAAGAAGGAAATAATGAAGATGATGAATGCTCATGTGCACTTAGTGAAGATGAGGATAGAGGAAGATGAAAGGATTAGAGAAGGCTCTGATACCATGTGGTAAATCAGAGTTTGCAGCAAGAAGAATGTGCACAAGAGGGAGATGAGTGCTCAAAGTACAAGAACAAAATCTTGCTTACTAAGTTGCTTAGAGTACAACTTGGGTACACTCTCTCACACATGATAGTGGCCCATAGGCTATTTATATAGCCTCTGCCAAGCTAGGATTAGAGTTTTTGCTGCCCCTTGAGGCCATTCAGATACATCTACCCTCATACACCCTTGCTTAGGGTGGATTCCCATGCATATATTCTAACAACATACACAGGAGGCAACCTCTCGACTAAAACACTGCGGCCTCACTGCAACTCTCCTACATCTTGGGGATTGGCCCCAAGATGCGCTACTTCAACATAAAGAACAAGCGTACAAGCTCCACTCTTTGATTTATCAAAAGATATAGGAGTTTATGTTTCCTCACTGAACTTACCCCAAGGAACCGCTTATCTAATCTATAGCAAGGACTTCCTCACACTCTCAGCATTGGTCAATGTTTGGCATATAGGTGCTATGCATCCCAGGATTTTATACCATGTGGTATGCAAAATGAAAATGTGGATGCCTCTTGTGTACAAACATTTTATTCTAAAACAAATCAGCAAAGTGTAGTGTATAAATCAGCCCTTCATTTATCATAAATAAGTTCAAATGGTGCTTTTTGTGTAGCTGTATGTGGTGTGTTATTGTATACAAACTGAAATAAATGTAAATGTGTATCCCATGTTTGTGGTTTTGAAATTGTGTATGCATACAAAAGATCTAAAATTGTACTGTTAGTAGCTTCTGTTTGCCCATTTTTTCAGGATGAAACGCAGATGAAAAATCAATCTTTGTTCCTAAATTAGCAAACAAAATAATCCAGAAATTATTGCAGAATCTAGAATCACGGTAAAAAATAATAACTTTTGGCAAACCATGATTAGTGAAAACAGTTTTCAGGAACAATTGAGCAGCTTGAGGTGCAGTTAACGTTTTCTTGCATGGAATGAAATATGCTTGTTTGCTAAACCTATCGACAATAGTCCAAATCATGTCATGATTAGCTTTAGTGTTAGGCAAACCAGTGATAAAATCCATTGAAATCTATTCCCATGGTCGTTCTGGAATTGATAAAGGCATTAATAAACCATATTGTTTACCATGGTGTTGTTTAACTCTTTGGAAAATTAAACATTCAGATACAAAGCTAGATACATTAGATTCCATGTGTGGCTAATAAAAATCTTCAATCAGTGTACGCAAAGTAGAAATAATTCTTCTATGGCCTTGGTATGGGGGACAATGAATTTCATGCAAAACAAATGATCGAAATGGAACAGTTACACATAATCTTTTTTCATAGAACATAAATCTATCAGCATAAGTCAATGAATCAATGGGAATCCAGTTATTTGCAACTAATTTATTCCAATCAGCTTGAAAACTAGGATCTTGGTCGTAGGTACCTTTCATAGGGAGAAGAGAGTCAAAAGATATCACAGAGATATTATGAATAGTCGGTCTTCTACTTAAAGCATCGGCAATAACATTCTCTTTTTCGGGTTGATATTGTATGAGTGGATGAAAACTTTGAATAAAAGCAGCCCATTTAATGTGTGGATCAGATATTTGTGGTTAACTAAGGAGATGTTTAATGCTTTCTTGGTCAGTTTTGATCATGAATTCAGATCCCATTAAATAGTGTCCATTGACGTAAAGCTTGTACTATAGCTAGCAATTCCTTATCATAAGTAGAATATTTAAGTTCAAATGGTTTAAGTTTGCAGCGTTTGCAGCTAGAGTAGGCTATGGGATGGAAATCTTGCATAAGGACTACTCCTATTCCAGATCCACTAGCATCAGTGGCTACTAAGAAAAATGGTCTATTGAAGTCAGGTAATTGCAATACAGGAGCATGAGTTAAAGCATGTTTCAGTAAATCAAAGGACTTTTGTTGATTGTCCGACCAATGATACACAATGCCTTTCTTTAATAATTTTATCAAAGGTAATGCAAGCAATGAAAAATTTCTCACAAATTTTCTGTAAAAGCTAGCAAGACCTAAGAAAAAATGTAATTCGTGCACATTTTTAGGTATGGGCCAATTCAAAATTGCTTCTATCTTTTTAGGGTCGACTTTAATACCTTCAGATGAAACAATATGTCCTAGGTATTCAATTTGTGTTTGGAAAAATTCACTCTTTTTAGGATTAGCATATAATTGATTCTCTTTTAATAATTTGAAAACCAAAGATAAATGTTCATAATGTTCATTTTATTCTTACTGAAAACCAATATGTCATCAAAGAAAACAATGACACAATGCTGATGCTTCAAAAATATGTGATTCATCATATGATTGAATGTGGCTGGTGCATTAGTTAAGCCAAAAGGCATAACAAGGAATTCATAGTGTCCAAATTGTGTTCTAAATGCAGTTTTGAAAATATCAGATGTGTCCAATCGTACTTGATGGCATCCAGATTTAAGATCTATCTTGCTAAATATTGTAGATCCTTGTAGTTTGTCCATAAGATCATCTACCCTAGGAATCAGATATCTATTCTTAATAGTGATCTTATTTAGGGCACGATAATCAATGCACATCCTATAGGTATTGTTTTTCTTCTTCACTAATAGGACAGGTGCACCAAATGGAGAACTACTAGGTCTAATGAGTCCTCAGGTTAACAATTCTTCAACTTGGACTTGGATTTCTTTCTGTTCAATTTGGTTATGTCTATATGGTGCTTTACATGGTGGTTGTGATCCAGGAATTAAGTCTATTTTGTGATCCTTGGGACGTATGGGTGGTAAGCCAGGTGTTAAGCTAGCAGTAAAACAATCTTGAAATTGTGCGTGCCTAGGATGCATCTGATTTTCTTTAGCTTCAATTTCATTCACCATATTAAGTAGGATTTGCTACCTTTTCGTAATGCACGTTTAGCCTGTGTATGACTAAGTAATGGAAAATTATCGAAAGTGTGCATACCATGCAATGTGATTTGTTTCCCATTAGAATGAATCTTCATTGAATGCGTGGAATAATCTATATCGAGATTGTACTGATGACTCCAAGGCATTCCTAAGATAATGTCACTAGATTGTAAAGGCACAACTAAGAAATTTCTACATTCAACATAATCACCAATTTTAATTTCTAAGTCATGCACTTCTTGTGTTCCATTGTATCTAGTACCTAAGAATGCAGCCTTGATGCAATAATGAGTAGAAATAGTACGTAAATTCAATTCTTTGACCAATTTTGTAGAAATAAATTCATGTGTGCTCCTATCATCATGTAAAACAGTCTTTTCTTTACCATGCACAAGACATTTCATCGTTAATAAAGAATGGGGATTTGGGTACCTGGTAAAGTATCTGAAGTAGTATTGATATTGTCATCGTCTTCTGTGAAATCTAGCATTTCTTCATGTTATTCGTATTCTATTGCTCACAAATAGTTGATGTGAATAGTTGGCTTTTTGGATTGACAATTCACCGCTAGATGTTTAAGTTGATGGCATTTGTAACAGACTATGGGTTTGGCTTTAGACACATTATTGGTATTAGCTGGAAGTTTAGGAATGTTGGAATTTGACTGGAAAGATGGCTTAGGGTTTGGATTTGTGTTTGATGGTAAAGCAGGGGGTCATATCCAAGATTTACGGAACGAAGATGGAAGGAAACAATTTTGATTGAATCTTCGAAAATTTGAATTGAATTGTTTTGAGTCAAAGTTACCATTAGTTTGAAATTGTTGTGGTCATTTCTCTCATCCTCAAATTTTGTCTTCAGTATCGTGGGCCAAGGAAATTGCATCTTCGAGAGTCGTTGGCTTGAACATGTTCACCTCCGCATAAAAATGTCCAAGTAAGCCAAACATAAACTTGCATTTATGGGTTGCCTTAGGTACATCTTCGAGCATTCGAAGTTGCAATAAAGCATTCCAAAAATGCTCAGTATATTGTGAAATAGGCTCACGATTCCTCTGTTGCAGAAGATCCCATTGTTTGATTGCTTTTTCATGGAATTGGGGTGGAAGGAAATTCTGTAAAAATTTATTTTGGAAAGTCTCCCAAGTAGTAGGACAATCAATGCTTTTGCGGACAATAATCCATCATAGGGATGCTCTGTCCACTAGATGATTAATTTTGTCTTTCTTAGCATACTATTCTTCATGGAAATAATCATTAAATTGACTGATAAAAGCAAGTACAGTCTTTCCATCGCGTGACCCATTGAAAGTACGAAATTTGGAATTTCTTTTACTTATCTTTGTTTCTTTCCGAATAGATTGCACTTCAAGTGTTGCATCGATCGTACATCGTATAAGATCTTCAGATTGCGGTCCATCTTGGTTGGCGGTAGATCGTTGTAGATTGGCCAATTGAGCTTGCAAAGTTTGACGTGCTCTTCATTCCTCTTGAAGCTGCATCAGAATCAAATCCAGTTTTTGCTCCATCTTTGGTTCCGATAGATCACCCTCGGCCATGAGAGCTTCCATGGTTTGATTGGACATCCTGTAAAATTCCAAAAGACCTCACACACTCGAAATCTTGTTAGCGAGATGAGCGTAGCTCAAGGCTTATTTCTCTTTTTTTTAAAAATGGTTTTTTTGCACTATTTCTTCTTTGCGGATGCTGAATTTGATATCACGGTCGTCTTCTAAAAGGATATTCATGCGTGCAGACTGCATATAGCAATCTGTTTACTGGAATTTAGCTCTGTCAGTCCACAGGTGTGAACAGAGGCTTGTAGAAGATTGAAGACGAGTTCGTGTTTAATCCAGTGGGAACTGCCGCTATGGAGAGATTTGAAATTGAAATTTGAAACTTTGTAAAGTTGAAAGCTTTAAGCTTTAGGTAATTAAAGCTTAACTAATCGTTTTTTTTTAAAGGATGGCGGTAGCTTCTGAATGACGTCGATGGCAATCAGTACGTCCTGCCACCGCAGACGTTTGAATTTGTGGAATTTAAGCTTTTTAGAAAGCTTACAAACTTAATAAAAGTGACTTATCTGCTTCTCTCTGAGAAAAATGTTTTGCAAAGGAACTTCCCGAGTGGTCCTCTGCCTATAGAGGCTGGTCCTTCGCGATCCAATAGCGTAGCAGGGGGTTCTTTACTGCCATGAACACGCTGGTATTGACGGATTTCCATGAGACTGACTATAGAGCTCGATCATTTCAGGAGCTCCGCCTTCGCACGACATGGTAAGCGATTGGAAGCCCTCGATCTCAGCTTCGCTCTGATACCATTGGTGCATAGATCGGAAGCTGTGTGTGCGTACTGAGTGCTGGAAGGTCCCCAAGAACAAAAGAACTCTACTTTTGCACAAAAAACAAGAGAGAAGACTTGAACGACATGAAGCAAAAGACCAATTGTGTACAATCTCCCCCCATGCCTTGTGTGAGCGCTCCACAAAGTATGTATTTGATATATTATTCATCTCCAAGCTCAAAAAATAGCCCAATTTACAATTAGCACGCTTTAGCTTTTGTGTTTGCTTTTGTCCCACTTAAGAATTAAAGCGATTGGGCGCCCAAAGAGTCGGACTGTGCCCAAATACAATGTCCAATAACAAATATTTAAATCGATGCACGCCCATAAAAAATGATAATTTCTTCTAAATAACTTGAATACACGCTATCGCCCAGTGCTTCCCAACACCACCACTGCCTGCTCTACACATCAACTGAAGCATTCACAATTGTTAGAAAATAATAAAATTAAACTGACAAAAGTGAATACCTAGCAATTTTCAGCTACAAAATAAATAAATTGGTTAGAACTCAATCCTAACCCTAATTTATTACGAGTGCGCACTCTAAACGCATAAATGTCCATTAATTTAAATATGTATTTCGCAGAATCACCCGCTATGGAATCACCCACTTGCACATTAAATTAACAAGATGCCCGAAAAGGACAGGCATCCCCACCCATCGACTTTTCGCACAAGGAATCCACCTTGTGTATGAGCCCCGGTAATTTTATGGAATCCACCGCAAAACCTCACGGAATCCACCGTGGAATATGCCTCTTGGCATCACTCTCACTTCTCTAGACACAAAATAGGATTTTCAAGAGAAATCTAATCGTGAGGAACTAAAGGACCTAAGGTGCAAAGTTTATGGCATAACACATACATTTGTAGATTATCAAATGAGCAATGTTTCTTTCCACTGATGCACTCATGAGATTAGCACTAACACATTCATTCAATGAGTTAACTTTTGGCTCTCAAGATTAGAAACACAAGAATAGACTAAGATAGGAAGTACAAGGCTGCCAAGAAATCCAACAAAAATGGGTAAAATAAAAATGCGAAGAATAGATCCAAGAGAGAAGAAAAGGGAAACAAGGATGATGATATGGTAGTCACCGAATCATTCTTGTACTTAGAATGATGGGAACAATGACACTAGGTAAGGCACATGGGTAGAATTGCAAAATTCCTTCACTACCAAAAGTTTTGATGGATTTCCAAGCATGGATAGTAGTCTTTGATACAATTGAATTGCCTATGGCTGGTGTTCACTAGACTAGCCAAGGAAGGGAGACACAAAGGCAAGAGAATTCTTTGCAAGTAAATACCAACATTGCAAATAGATTTTTTAGGTCTCTTAAGATGGAAGATCCTCAATGTACAATAATCTGATTAGTGAAAAGGGCCAATAAATAGCTACTAGTACACCAAAAGGATACTTGGCCAACCACCTCCTTAGAGGCTAGCAAACAAATAAGAAATCTAGGGAGAAGTCAAGAATCGATCCGTAGAGATAAGTAGAGTAAGTAGAGAGTTTATCCAAGAATTAAGAACAAGAAACTTAAGCAATTAAAAGGGTTCTTTAAGTTCAAATTTCTTAATAAGAGTGTGGATTTGGTTAACTTGATCAATAGACAAAAACCTTAGAATCTAAGAAACCACTTGCCCATAGATTGCTCTCAAGAACCAAATAAATTTTCACAAATAGCATAGGACAAGAGCATCAGAAAGACAAAAACTTGTGGAAATTTTGGAAAGCACCTATGATGTTGTTGAGGGTTAAGAGGCATTTGGTTTTACTAGCATATAGATCCTCCCACTTCTCCATGTGCACAATAGGATTTCCAAGAAAAATCTAATGAGGGGGAACCAAAGGACCTAAGATGCAAAGATTATGACACAACCCATAAGTTTGTAGATTATGCAATGAGAAATGCTTTTTCCATTGAAACACTCAAGTGATCAGCACCACAAGACATTCATTCAAAGGGTTGAATTTGGCCTCTCAAGAATCAAAAACACAAGGATAGAGTAAGATAGGAAGTGCAAGGCTACGAAGAAATCCAAAAAAATATGGATAAATGAAAATATGAGGACTAGATCCAAGAAGAAGAAAAGGAAAACAAGGATGACAACATGGTAATGAACAAATCATTTTGTACTTAAAATGATGGCAACAATGATATTGGGCAAGGCTACATAGGTAGAATTGCAACATCCTTCAATATCAAAAGATTTGATCAATCTCCAAGCATGGATAGTAGTCTTTCAAACAATTGAAATGCCTATGGTTGGTATTGAATAGTCAAGGAAGTGACACACCAAGGCAAGATAATTCTTTAAAGCAATTAGTAACATTGCAAAAAGATCTTTTAGATCTCTTAAAATGCAAGATCCTCAAGGTACAATAATCTGACTAGTCGAAAGGGCTAATAGTTAGCTACTAGTACACCAAAAGGATACCAAACAAATAAGAAATCTAGGGAGAAATCAAGAATTGATCCATAGACATAGCTAGAGAAAGCAAGGAGTTGGGCCAAGAATCAAGAACAGACAACTTAAGCAATTAAAAGAGTGCTTTAAGTTCAAATTTCTTAATAAGACTATGGATTTGGTTGACTTGATCAATAGAAAAAAACCTTAGAATCTAAGAAATAAGACACTTGCATGTAGATTGCTCTCAAGAAGCAAATAATCTTCCACAAATAACCTAGGACAAGAGCATCAGAAAGACAAAAACTTGCAGAAAGCACCTATCATGTTGGGGAGGGTGAAGAATCATTTGATTTTACTACCATATAGATCCTCCCACTTCTCCATGCACAGTAAGATTTCCAAGAAAAATCTAATGAGGGGGGAAAAAGGACCTAAGGTGCAAAGACTATGGCATAGCACATAAGTTTGTATATTATATAATGAGAAATACTTTTTTGTTGAAACACTCATGAGATTGGCACCACAAGACATTCATTCAAAGGGTCACGTTGGGTCTCTCTAGATTCAAAAACACAAGAATAGGAAGTACAAGGCTACCAAGCAATCCAAAAAAATATGGGTAAATGAAAAATGTGAAGACTAGATCCAAAAAAGAAAAAAAGGGAAACAAGGATGATGACATGGCAATGAATGGATCATTCTTGTACTTAAAATGATGGCAACAATGACATTAGGAAAATTTGGATTTAAATCACCCTTTTAATTTCTTAAGTTCTTTATTCTTGATTCTTGGCTCAACTCTTTGCTTGCTTTAGCTATCTCTATGGATCAATATTTGACTTCTCCCTACATTTCTTATTTGTTTGCTAGCCTTGAAGGAGGTGTTTGGTCAAGTATCCTTTTGGTGTACTACTAGCTAACTATTGGCCCTTTCCACTAGTCAGATTATTGTACCTTGCCTACATAATCAAAGTTAGTATATCCCATAACTCTTGTATCCTGGCCACCATAGCATATGCACATATTTGATGTGCCCTTCATGTACCTCATGATATCCTTCATTGTATCCCAATGTCGCTTACCAAGTATAGCCATATAGCATGCCACAATTTCCATTGCAAATGCTATGTCAATACAAGTGGCTATCATGGCATACATCAAACTGCCCCCATTGTGGACTGTGGATGCATAAGGGATCTTGACCATCTCAACCCTCTACTCATATGATTATGGACAATTGGTGTGACTAATCTTCACATGAGATGGTAGAGGATAGCCAATAGGCTTACCATCCTACATATGAAATCGCTCAAGGACTTGTTGGATATACTCCTTATGTGACAAATAAACGAGTCCCTTAGAGTGATGATCACACATGATATACATCCCAAGAATATGCAAGACATGTCCCATGTCCTTCATCTCAAAGCTCTTCTTTAGCTAGGTTTTCAAGGCATCCACCTCATCATGAGCTCTCCCAACAATAAGCACATCATCCACATAGAGTACCAAAATCATAAGGCTGCCATAATGAGCCTTCGTTGTGTATAAACACAAATCCATGGCACTGCAACTATATCCCTATGAGTGTATAAAAGCATCAAACTTGTGATACCATTCCCTAGGTGCCTACTTAAGGCAATGAAGGCTCTTTCTCAACTTGCACACTAGGTGCTCCCTTCCTTTTTCCTCAAAATCCTTAAGCTAATTTATATAAATCTCATCATGCAAGTCCCTACCAATGCCGGCACCAAGCGTAAGGTTGTCATTTTGACCACAAGAGAAAAGATTTCATTGAAGTCAAGATCATATTCCACTTGAAGCCCTTAGCTACCAATATGTCCTTATAAGCAAGCTTGGGGTGTCCAGGGATACTTTTCAACTTCTATACCCACTTGCATGGTAATGCCTTTTTGCCACTAGGCAAAGGAACCAAATCCTATGTATGGTTTGTCTGTAAGGAGTCAAAATCCGACTACATAGCCTTGTCCCATGAGTGACTATCATCTTTGTGCATGGCCCCATGATAAAAGAGAGGCTCACCGAGGGCTCACCTACATATTCCATCACCATAAGATAATCCATTGAGGGCATAAAGTGCTCAGGCTAATGTCTAGCTCTAGTAGAGCGTCTCTCAAAGCAAGTTGATCCTGCACAATAGGCGGAGCCTAGGCCACGAGAGCATTAACTACTATAGGTTGGCTAGCTGGCTATATGGGAGCAGAAGACTCCTCCTGAAAGATCACCCTGCATACCTTAACTTCCTACTCAGGCTACTTATCCATCTTTTTCTCATGGAAAACTACATCATGGCTACGAATAACCCGACAAGCTTGTGGATCCCATAGGCAATAGCCCATCTCACCTCCATCCCCATGACCAAGAAAGATATATTTCACAGACTTAGGGTGCCCGCCACTTGTGGTGTACAGGTGTGCGGGTAACTAATACACGGTGCGAGTGTTGTCAGTGCAACTAATACATAGGTGGCTAGGCGCACGTGCCTTTATTCCTAACATATTTTTCAATGTAGACCTTCTTCATAATAGACTTTTGCTACTCAAACTATGCTTGATGACTTGTCGTGTAATGGAGAATTTCGTACGTAAGAAATTTAATATTACCTTAAAGTTTTTAGGCTAGGAGTATGTAGAAATCTTTACTTGTGTAAATAAGTATCCTACAATTTCTCTCTCATTGTGTGAGCCAGCCACACTTTACCTTTCGATGCTAACACTTTCTTCACATGGCACTATATCCTCTTTAAGTACAAATTTCTCATCTCATGAAGGAATTCTCTAGTCATAACATGACTTGTGTGATGTAAAGGTTATTGATATTGTTTGGCTATTAGAGGGATATGACCATTGCCTTTATATGCCTTCCAAAGTTCTACTACTATCTTTAGCTTCTCTTTCATAGCTACAATAGAATATTTGATGTCTTTTTAGATTTTCTCTCTTGTGGGCCCTTGTAATATCTAACAAACATTATTTAAAACATTTTTTGAGGTAAATCATGTGTGAGTTCATTGAGGAGGTGAATAGAAAGAAAAATGCAAGGTTAAAGAGCTCCAATACACTTATGGTGAGAGAAAGACCAAATGCTAGGGAAAACTCTCATGAGAGAGGCAAGTCAAGAAGTAGGTTATGCAACATAAATAATATATAATGCTTCTTTTGTAATAAGAAGGGACATATAAAAAAGAATTGCTACAAGTGAAAGAACAAGCAAAAAGGAAAATGAGGATGATGGCAAAAAGAAAGAGAAAAGCAAGATAAAGATAGAGCAAATTAATGCATGCAATATTAATTATTGTGATATTTTGTATGTATCCTCTTGGGTGATATGTTCTTGGTTTCCATGGATAATGACATGTTTCACAACTGGCTTTTGGATTTTGGAGCATCATTTCATGTTGCTCCACACATAGAGTGGTTTTTTACATATGATGACAGAAAGAGAGGATGCATTTGTCTATACATGCAACATTGTTGGCATTAGGGATAATATACACTCGTCACTACCAAATGGTTCTTCTTTTGTCTTGTGAAATGTATTACATGTTCCAAAATTTGCAGTGGATCTCTTATTATGGCTAATGGGCTGAAATCTAGTATTGAATATCCTTTGCATATTTATGATGAGAAGACCATACTATAGTTTTCACTGAACAACCATTTGTTTCTTTATGGCATTGTCATTTGGGCATATGTCACAATCACTAGAATGAAAGCTTTGTGATGTTTGCATTATCCTCAGTCTCTAAATTTTTTAACTTATGGTTTTTGTGAGCATTGTCTCTTTAGAAAGTAAACAAAAATGTTGCATAAGAGAGGTAGGGGCAGGGGAAGTTCAAAATGTCTTGATTTGGTTCATAGTAATTTGTGTGGGCTAGTACCGATAGTTTCATTGAGCAAAGCCTCATGCTTTGTCACTTTTATAGATGATGCCACTAGGAAGGTTTGAGCTTATCCACTTCATAAGAAGAGTGATGTGTTGGATGTATTTCAAAAGTTCTTGCCATTTGTAGATAATGACTTAGGCAAAAAGCTTAAGTGTTTAAGAACAAATAATGGTGGTGAGTAGACCTCTATGCCTTTACGACCTTTTGTGCAAGCCATGGTATTAAGAGAGAAATAATAGCTTCTAAGAATCCTACTCAAAATGATGTGACTGAGAAGATTAACATGACCATTCAGAAAATGGTTGATAGTATGCTCTCTAATATCAGTCTCACTAATGGTTTTTGGGCTAAAGCTATAAAGACAATGGTACACTTAATAAACAAGTCTCTAGAAAGCCATTGGATGGCAAGATACAAGAGGAGTTATGGTATAGCAAGAGAATTTGTTATGACTACTTATGTGTCTTTGGTTATGAGGCATTTATGCATATAGGTAGAGAGAACTAGAGTAAGCTTAATCACAAGTCCAAGAAATGTATATTTCTTGGCTCCATGAGAGTCAGGTAAAATTGGCTATCACATGTGGGACCCCAAATCAAATAAGTTAATGTGTAGGCATGATGCCATTCTCAACAAGGATAATATACATAATCAAGCTATCAAAAGGGTGAGATTTGTGGAGTGGTATTTTAGGAGGATGGGCAACAAGCACATGTGTAGATTGTATGACCTATTTCACATGATGCAAGGCTCGGAGAACTTACTAATGCTGAGGTGGGAGTACCATAGGATGGTGGGCGGACAGCCTCATGTCTTATAGGATAGACAGGTGGGATTGCCAAATGCTCCTATCAAGCTAGTTTTATGTAGGTTTGCACATTGTGTTTCTAGACCACTACATAGATATACTTTGTCTCTAGACTATGTCATGGTCATCAATTGTGGTGAGCCTTCTTGTTATGGTAGTGCTATAATTAGGGATGATAGTCATAAGTGGTAGAGAGCTATGCAGTTGAAGATAGATTTTTTGGAAAAGCATGCTACTTAGGAGTTAGTTTCTTCACTTAAGAACAAAACCCAAGGGTAAATATGCACTACCATATAAGCGGGTCTACAAGATGAATATACGTCCATCTAATACATTACTTAACTACAAGGCAAGATTGGTAACCAAAGGATTTAAGTAGGAGAACAATATTGACTTTGATGAGATCTTCTCACTGTTTGATAAGATGGTCACCCTTTGTACAATTCTTGCTTTAGTTGTTTGCTAGTGAGGATTTGGAGTTGGTGCAAATGGATGTAAAGACTACTTTCTTGCCAGAGGGACTTGCATGAGGATATTTACATGTAGCAGTTTAAGGGATTTGTTGTGAAAGGAAAGAAGCAATTGGTTTGTAGGCTTCATAAGAGTCTATACATTTTAAAATAGGCTCCCAAGGAATTGTATCATAAGTTTGATGCCTTTGTACCATCTCCGACGTACACTAGGAGAGTGAGACATATTATTGTATATACATTAGGAAGGGTAGAAATGGCAGCCTTATGATCCTAAATCTTTATGTGGATGACACGTTGATTACTAGAAACTTAGTCATCGATGTGGATGCTTTAAAGAAATGGTAAAGGTTCCTTATGCATTCACATTGGTAGCTTGATGTACACCATGGTTGCTACATGTCAAGACATTGTCTATATCATAAGAAGACATATGAAAAATCCTTACAAGAAGCATTAGGAGGCAATAAATAGTATTTTGAGATACTTAAAGGGCAATAGATCTATGTCCATATGATTTGGAAGGAATGGCACATTTATTTTTAGATATGTAGATACTAATTTTGTTGGGAATGTAAAATCTAGAAGGTCTACTATAGGTTTTGTCTTCACTTTCACATGGTGCCACTGAGGCATAGTATATTGCAACTACTAAGGCCTCCAAGGAAGCAATATGGCTTACTCACCTAGTGGGAGACTTGGGCATTGTAGAAGAGATGCCTACATTGCATTATGATAGTTAGAATTCCATTCAATTGGCATAGAATCCTATCTTTCATGTAAAGACAAAGCACATTGAGGTGAAGTATCACTTTATCATGGATTGCTCGAGGATAAGTGCATTGAGCTTGTCAAGATCCACATAGATGAATAGTTTACCTTTTGAGTGCTTTGTATACTATAGAGTGCTAGGGCATTGGATAGTATCTTCACTTCTTATACTCTCATAGCAGCACATTAGATCCACATAGATGAATATTTTACCTTTTGAGTGCTTTGTATACTATAGAGTGCTAGGGCATTGTATAGTATCTTCACTTCGTATACTCTCGTAGAGGCACATTAGTCTTTAAGTGGGAGGTTGTTGGGGTAAAGGCCAATGGCCTATAACTAGCAGGGCACCTCTTGTATAAGTATACACTGCACACTTATATGTAAGTGAAGATAACAAAGAATGAGTGTACG
Source organism: Lygodium microphyllum (assembly GCF_053477565.2). Taxonomy (NCBI): domain Eukaryota; kingdom Viridiplantae; phylum Streptophyta; class Polypodiopsida; order Schizaeales; family Lygodiaceae; genus Lygodium; species Lygodium microphyllum. The sequence continues at coordinate 113,144,903 of NC_141156.1, read as the reverse complement.
ATTCAATAGTACCCATATAACTCTCTTGTGTTCTTCTCTCTCTCTCTCTCTCTCTCTTGGGAGGGTCACTCATGAATATATGTATATATAACGTGAGTTCAAAATAAGGGGTTTTTAAAACTCCATTTTTATACATTCTTTTACATACAGAAGGGTGTCATATAAAGGGGTCACTTACAAATTGAATAGAAAAAGGTTGTGTTTTATTCAAAAAAAATTCACATATTAGAATATTTATAAATAGGCCATGAACACACATTATATAGAGGATATATATATAGTGACCCCCTCCCCCCCCCCCCCCCCCCCTGCGCGCACACACACACACACTCTCTCTCTCAACCCTCTTGCACTCTATAGAGTTTCATTTAATATGATAATGTTGACATATAATGCTAAGGCCTCCATATGGGTGAGGCCAATAAAGCTAGCTTATCCTTGGGATTGAACTTAGACATACTTCATAATTGTGTTACTAGCTTGCCCTTGAAGCCATTGGGACTTAACTTGATAGGATGGCCTTCTCATCTAATCAATCAAAGCATTAGAGTTTGGAGATTGTTAGCTTGGCTTGTGCTTGCAATCGTGTAACTAAAAGGGTTCCATCCTCACCAGCAGTGGTAAAGGCACCTTGTGTGTTGGGAAGAGTGATTATGATACACCTTGTATATTGTAAAAAGTAATTATGCCTTGACTTGGCTAGTCACCAAGATGGAAGTTGTAATGGACCACATGTTGAGTTAGTAGTCTAAGGGTTTGGACCCTCCTTGACTACAAGTATCAATGCAAGCCATAATACTCAATTAACAAGTTCAATTAGTACAAAAATCCCATTGCTATAAAGTTTAGGGTTCTAGACCTTTTTTTAGCTTTTCATTTTACATTGGGTTTCCTGTGATTAAAACCTAGGGTAGACGCTCAACAGGATGATGGATGCGATCATGGCGGAAGAGGTGAGACGAGGAGGAAGAGGAGAGCTCCGCGAGGAGGCGCTTCAGGCGAGGGGGAGGGCGCAGCAGGTACAGATTGCCTGGTTTCAACACGCAGCCCTCTGCGAGAGGCCGTGGCGGCCCCGCTCCTGTGCAGCACACAATCCTGTGCTCAGGATAATCTTTCAGGAGATCCGAGACCTCCATTGTTGAGTGTTTTCCTACATTGAACTGCACAATCCGACCAGTCGCTCCGTGGACGACCGTCACTACTCTCTCCTTCGCAGCAGCCATAGCTGTATTCTTTCAGGACGACGATGATGATGATGATGATGATGAGTAAGGAAATATGGCTATATTCTTTCAGAATGATGATGATGAGGATGGAGTTATGGCTGTATTCTCACGGAATGATGATGAGGAAGGAGAAGTTGCAACCACTTGCAGGGATTAAATGAATACAGAACCGATGTGGCAACAGGCTTCTCAAGCTAAAAATAGAGAGGAAATTGCATACATGATATTATGTTGCATCATGTAATGTTGATGATGATGATGACGACAGCCATAGTCGTATTCTTTCAGAATGATGATGATGGAGAAGGAGAACTTGCACTCCCTTCTAGGGACTGAAGTGAAGATAGAATTGATGTGGCAACAGGCTCTCTCCAAGTTATTAATGGAGAGGAAGATGCCCACATGACATAAGGATGATGATGATCTTCAGCAGGCTCTCTCGAGCAAAGCAGCCATAGCTGAATTCTTTCAGAATGTTGATGATGCGGAAGGAGAACTTGCAATCACTTCTAGGGATGGAAGCGGAGGTGGCAATAGTCTCTCTGCAAGTTAATCAATAGAGAGGACTATGCATACATAATATAATGTCGATAATGATGATGAGATGAGATGCAGTAGGCTCTCTCAAGCTAGAAAGTGCAAGAGAGGCTATGAAGAGAAGGGAGTTTATCCACAGGATGATGAATCATGATTATACGAGAGAAGGTGGGTTCTCTCAACCTAAGCTTATAAAGCAAGAGACTGTCAGAGATTGTCTATGATCTTCTTTCTCCCTTTCGTTTTTTTACTGCCTCTGCTGAGGTACTCCATGATTTGAAAAGGTCCATGATTTTGCACGTTTCAAATGCCATTTGTGCTAGACTGCGGTTCCCTTGCTAGGTCCCACAAGCAAAGGCAACAAAAGGGACTAAAGGTTTGCTACCTCTTGATCAATGCTATGAAAAACATTTTTGTTAGAGATACAAGCACCTTCAACTGAAAATGTCAAACGGATTTTGGAATCAGATTCCATGCATTTTAGCTATGGTCTTAAGTAGAATCCTTGTAAAGTTCAACATTAAAACCTTATTCTCTAAATTATTAAGGCCTTTTGAAGATTTTGCAATTCATTTTACACTAAACCACATTTTTTTGTGAACACTTGCTTTTCACTTAATTCCCATAGATGAATTGGTGGATTGTTTGCCCTACTTATATGGTGGACTATGAGAGTAGCAAATAAATTGTAAGTAATGACGTTGCATTTAAATAAACTCCACTATAACAAAGAAAATGCAAAGAAAGGGGTATATGTTATTTTAAATGCAAAGGAAGGTATGCATTTTCTTTTTTGCTCCTTAGTCACCTTTCAAAGAAGAGAAAAGAGCTAAAATAGTCCATCCACACACCCACTATGCAAACTTAATAGAGCCAAAACTACAAGCATGTTAAAAGTTTCCCATGCTAGATGGTGATTTGCGACTGAGAGACTAGGATACATGGCACAAGCTTGAGGTGAGGTGCTCAAGGCCTAAAAGCCTCAAAGCATGCATCGAGGCAAAGCCACAAAAAGTCCACATATAGAAATAGTTGATCAAAGTTGGAAGTCCATTGGATTTTAAGAGATAGACTAACCCCACATTTTCAAGAGATGAGGGTGTTTTGAGGTTTGCATAGACTAACTTGACTATGCAAACTTTCTTAAGCCCACATACACGATGCATGGACCGGCTCTAAGTAGGTGTGAATGCCACAAAAGTGACACCCCTAAAAACGAGAGAGAGCACATGGAATCTTATAATGTCTTGCTTGGTATACTCATCAAAACATTTTGGAGGAAAGAGCTTTCCTCCCAAAAGCCACAGAGTGGACCACATCATGATATTTCCAGAAGAGGGAGATTATGCAACTCTCACAATCTCCCACAATTTGAAGCTCTTTATATGAAGCTTACTATTATCCCTTAGTAGTTGCTCCTCCAACCAATGTTCCTATTGGTGCTACTTGTAGGGAATCCATATTTAAACTTGTTGCATAGTTTGCTAACTTTCACATGTTCTTAGGGGGACTCTCAAAGGGCATTAATGAGGATTCTTCATGCCTCTTGCAAGAAGGACAAAGAAGAGGGACAACCAAAATTTGTATCCATTTCTTCTTACCAAGCAACTTAACCTTTGGACACATTTGTCATGTTGGATGAAGTGGAAATTTTACATTCTTTTAACTCTCTTCAACTATTTTGGAGTAGCATACGTAATATGCTTTGACCAACTAATAGTAGTCCTCTCGATCCATTGATTCGTTCCCCTTTTGAAATCATACACGTGTCTTACCTTGTCCAACACCTTTCTTCTCATCTTTAAGACTCAGAGGGTGAGAAGAGTCCAAAGTGATTGAAGAAGACAATGATCTGTTCTCTACCTTGGTCAAATCATACCCATTTGTAGCACACCTAGATGAGAAAGGTCCATAGATGATAAATAATCTCTTCTTTGCTTTGATCAAACTATACCTAATTTATAGGATACCTAGATTAAATAAATCCATAGGTCACAAACACTAATGTTAATCCCAAATAGAGAACGATACAAAAGGATGCTAAAAATTGAAGTGAAAATTTGGGCTTGTTAAATCCTTCTTGCTTCCACCATTGCTATTATTGTAAGAAAGAAAGTATGTGAGAGAGTGAGAAAGAGTAACCAATGAGAGAAGCTCTCCTTGCTTCAATTCTTATCTACTTTACCTTGTTCTCCATCCTTGCATATCACATGGAGTGCATTTTGCCTCCATTGTCAGTTGAGAGAGTGAGGGAGAGAGAGTGAGGGACCAAGAGGGAAATGCCTCTTCTCCTTCTTTGTTGCTATTATTATTCTTTATAACAAAGAAAGAAATGGATTGATCATCGACTAATGGTTGGAGTATATTAATTGCAAGGAGACAATGACCTATAATTTTTCAAAAACAACATGGTTTTTGTAATATATTCCATCATTTCATCGAAAATTAGGCTCCCTCCTATGCAAATTGAAGTTATCACTTATATTAGCTAAATTTCAGATTAAGACTAAGGTCTAGAAGCATAGAATAGGAGTCATGTCCGGTCAAAAGGCCACAAAAGGGATAGGATGCCTAAGGGGAATAGGAACATCCTAATCCTAAAATTTATGTATAAATAGGATGAAAACTAATGGATGAAGCTATTTATATATGTGCAAAGTTTTCTCTCTTGATTTCTTGCAACCTTTGTGCCTTGAGAATGAGAGTGAAGGAGAGGGATAGTGAGAGCATATATGGAGTGAGGGATATGGTTGGGTGAAGCTCCTTGCAACTTATCTTCTTCTTCTCCATCCCATTTCATAGTGAATGCCTTAGAGAAAGTGTGTGTGAGAGGGTGAGGAGTGTAGAATCATAATCCTTCTTCTCCTCTTCATTTACTTAAGCTCATCATGGGTGTCTCCTCTCCATTGCAAAAATAAGAAGCGAGATCAAAGGTGAAGGAGCATGCACTTAGATTGTGGACGAGGTGAGCCCATATGATGACTAAAATGTGGTATGTATGGGTAAGCACATTCCACCATGCGAGTAGAGTAGGTGAGTGCTAGTCGTGTACTTCATGTGTTGAACTTTTTGAATCAATAAGAGTGCATCCAATGGTCCCGACATCAAGCTCGTAGATGCAACATATTGGTTTCTTTTTTCAGGACCAAGGATACTTTGGCTACGAAGTCACTCATATACACCATACCACAGACTAGGATATGATACTTGCATGCTAAGTTTGAATGTGGATATGTAGCTAGGTTGTAATCCTAGGTTTTATACTTAATAAAGCTATTCATGATATTTAAAAGAACTAATGAGTAAGGTAGAAGAATAATTTAAACATGCTCATGGAGAACATTAATGTGCTTGAAGAGGGTAATAGTGAAGAAGATTGAAATCAATATATATCGAATTTCTTGAGTAATTACAACTATGGTGGGTCATTTTTCCATTAGAGTGCGCATGCGAGCGCGCGCGCACACACACACACACATGCACGCACGCACGCACGGAGGGAGAGAGAGAGAGAGAGAGAGAGAGAGAGAGAGAGAGAGAGAGAGAGAGAGAGAGAGAGAGAGAGAGAGAGAGAGAGAGAGATCTTTATATGATTTTTTCTTTTTTTGGGCAATGTTTATATTCCTTTGTTTTCAAAGAGAAGAAAAAGAAGAAGGAAGAAAAGCATGCACAAGCTTTTCTAGTCTCCTTATTATCTTCAGCATCTTCCCCATCGGCATTCTCTCCAGGAGTGCCCTAGTTGATCGTGCATTGTTGAGCATCATAATTGATTTGTTGGCCATCATCATATCATCATCTGCATCAGTAATATGATTGTTTGCATTAACATCCATGTTGCTTGTTGTCCATGAATAGTTGCCTTGTTGTAGATCACACCTACTATGTGCCACATTGCCCTGGTCATCATCTTCATCTCATGAGCATCAACATAATCATCATCATCAACAACAATAGCAATAGTAATATCATAATCATCATTGTCATCATAATCACCATGCCATTTGGTGCTATCATGGACAACTGCCTTGATGTTAGTGTGTTTGAGCATCGTTTCCATCATCGCCATGAAATTGTGGCAACATCACCATCGTCGTAATCATCATCTTCATCATCAGTAGGAGTAGCATAATAATCATCTTCATCATAATTAGTAGCAGTAGTTGTAACATAATAATAATAATAATCATCATCATCATCATCATCATCATCATCATCATCATCATCATCATCATCATCATCATCATCATCATCATCATCATCAGCAGCATCATCATCATCATAATCATCATCATCATTAAGAGTAGCAGTATAATCATCTTCATCATCTCAATGATCTCTTGGTTCATCACATTGTGCTCACTTGTGCCTTGTTACCATTGTGTGCACCTTGTTGGTTGTGTGGCTAAATTACTTTTCCCCTAGCATCATAATCATCATTTGTAAACAACATGAAAAAGAGCATGGAAGAGCCACATTTTTTTGTGAACTACAATATTTTATGATCATGGTATTGAAAGATGTATAGAGAGATGGGCTAATGAGTAGCACTTGAGTTAGAGGCATGTAAATCAATAGCTCTGAGTGTATACAAGGAGAAGTAATCGATCAATTGACCAAAAAGAGGGCTGGAATATCAAAGGGGGATGGAAAAACCCTAACCCTAAAAACTTGTATAAAGAGGATGAGAAAGAATTGAACAAGCTATACTTGTGTGTGATAACTTTTGGCTCTTGCTCCTACTTTTGTCTTGTGGGAGTGAGAGGGAGAGAGAGAGAGGTTGAGATTGAGGGAAAGAGAGTGAAAATGTGTAGTGAGGGACTAAGAGTGAAGACCCTGCCTCTTCTAGTATACTCTCTCACACCTTATCCATGATCTCTTCTTGCATGATGAAGTTTGTAGAGGGTTTTGAGAGCCTAAGGAGTGCACCTTTGATAGTGGGGTATATAAGAGCATTCTTCATGTATGAAGATATGCCTTGTGCATTCACTACAATCAGATGCTGATTTGTGTGCAAGAGACTATGTGAGAGGTAGTTGTCGATGTAGTGGTTGAACCTCTTGAATCAATAAGAGGGTGTCCAAAGTCCCAACATTGAGCACATGGAGCCCAACATTTTAGTTCTATTGTCGAGACCAAGGGCATATCGACTGCAAAGTCACTTGCACATCATGCATTGTGAAATAGGAGGGGCATATGTGTGCTAGCTCTAAAACATATACACAATAGTTAGAATTGTTATTGCATGGTTTTATAAGATGTTTTGATTTACATTGGGTAAGATTGTGTGATATTTCTTTTGTTAGCATATTTGATGCTTATGGGAATGAGATCTAAGAAATGTATTGGATAAGGATGAATGAGGTTGCAATCAAAGAGGACACACACAAAATGGATGGAATGCATCCCATAAGCAAAGAGAAGGGAGAATGTCCAAGCTAAAAAGCTATAAAACAATGTTCTTGCTTCACTATCAATCGATCAATTATCCCTCTTGCATACATTCTTACTTTGAAGAGCTCTCTCTCATATCCTCCATAATTTCCTCATATGGTATCCATTTCAAAACCTTAAACATTAAGGTTAACAAAATTGCTTTCACAATTGGGTTCCTTTGTGAACCAGTTTTCCTATAAGCCACCATTCACACTAATACATCAAACTAGTTTGTACTTAGCCCTTGTTCACACTTTAGACTAATTTGTGTTTCTATTAACTAGTTCATTGTCAACAAGCACTATTCATCTACATTTAGCCCCTCTATAATTTGTTATTCTCTCTACTTTGTAAATTGGAGTTAGACACTACTATGGAAGATACCCAATCAAACCTCTCTAGTAAGCAAAATGTCAACTCAAGATTTAATTGATAAATTCATGGGGTTTGGATTCCACACTTGGTAATCAAAAATCATATATCAACATATGTGGAAGAGCTTATGGGGCATTATCATCTAGAGAGGCACAACAAGCTCAAGAGAGGAATATGGAAAAAATAACGAGAAGCATTTGGATACATAACAATAGGCTTAGGTGATGAATGCATACATCACATTGATGGTATTCCAAGTGCAAAGTTAGTATGGGAGGAGCTAAACAAATTTTTAGGCAATGAGTCCAAGCACTCCAAGGTGAAACTACTAACGCAACTTTATAATCTAAAGTTTAACCAAAAGAAGATCTCACAAGTCATTTGAACAAATATAAGGGCATTAAACAATAACTAACTATTCTGAAAAAGAACACTAGATGAAGATGAGGCCAAATCTGTTTTATTTGCAAGTTGCGATGTAGATGGTTATCAAAATCTAGTTGAAACATGATCTAATATGGAAGATTTGAAGGTGCATGACATTGAGATATACTTACTAGAGAGAAAGCAACATTAAATCCATTGGAAGCACTTCAACCACTACTTGTGAGAATGTCTTCATTACTACAAGAAACTCAAGGCTCAAATACAATCATTGTGGATTAACTAATCATGAAGAAAAGAATTGCAGAAACAAAGGTAAACATCATTGCACAATTTGTAAATAATTTGGCCATTTCGAAAGGAAGTACTACTCTAACCAAGCAAACAAATAAGCCACTTCAAACTCATGATGTACCTAAATCAAATGAATCCAATTATATATCTCCATTTGATGGACACCTATTCTAAATCCTATGATTGTAATGTCCACCATTGGCACTGATGATATAGCCAAGGGGACAATGTTCCAAATCAGTCAAAAGCTATTTGCTTATATCCTACCTTTGGTCACACCACATACTTATGAGTATGATAGGGGACTCAGGGGGGCATTAATCTTATTCTGTAATCATATCCTTGATGACAATTGTAATCAATTATGAATGACCATGCATCAAGAGGGGGTTTATTGGCATATTTAATGTGTATGGAAACTAGGTCTAAGAGATGTGGATGGATACGAATGGATGAGGTGGTAGTCAAAGGGACACACAAAAATGGATTTAATGCATCCCATAATCAAAGAGAAGGGAGAGTGTGCAAGCTGAAAAGCTATAAAACAATGCACTTGCTTCACTGTCAATCAATCAATCAATTATCCCTCTTGCATACATTCTTACTATGAATGGCTCTCTCACATATCCTCCATAATTTCCTCATCTTTTGGTGAAGAATGCAAAGTATACGAAGTAAAGGAATAGCATGAAGCCATGAAAGCATGTTTTTCTTTATATTTGCACAAGTAGTATAGCTCAACCTTGGAAATGAACAACCCCATATTTGTGACAAATGTATAATATCTTAAGTTGCATAAATGAAGGTGTTAATTAAAGATTCATATTAATTGGAAATTGTTGCAATGGAGAGGCAAACTTGTGGGAACATTGCATTTATTAATTTCGAAAGGAGAGTACGTTCTTTACATCTAAGCTCATGTACATTTGTGCATACACTAGGGATTGACCCAAGGATTAGATCCCCTTGCTTTTGTTTTTTATTCAAATTTAACAAAAGAAAACAAACAAGCATCCACACTGCTTTTGGAAAGCATGAGCTTTCCTTTCTTTACCCCCCACCTCCATCATTATCATCGTCTCCATCAACTTCTTCGGCATCATCACCATCATCATAAAGTTCTCATCTTTACACCCCCTCCTACAATAGCAACCCTCCTAACCCCTCCTGCAGCATCGCCACCTCCCTCCTTTGTCATTTTCATCCCCTCCTCACCTTCTTCGCCTGCTACTGTAGTCGACCACCATTCTTGCAACACCAAGTCACCATCCCTACTACAGTTGGTTGGTCACCCTCATCGGTCACCACCCTGTCACCTCCGTGCTACTTGGTCACCTGTGGTGTCCCTTGCGCCACCTTCATTACCTTTTGCTATGCCACACCGATCCTCAGCCTTTTGCAGTGCTGCATGTGCCATGACCTCATCCTACAATGGTGTCTTGACCTGCCATCAAACTCGTTGTCAAAGCCAACTCATGCTGCATTGTCTCACCATCTTGTCACCACCGTAGTACCACTTGCAGTCGGTTCATGTAGCTCCACCCTGCATCTCCTCCTTCGCCGTCTTCGCCTTTATCATAATAGTCATGATTATCATCATCATCTTTGGCATCTTTTGGAATGGCGTCATCTCCACCTCTAGCCCATCATCATCATCGTTGTCGTCATCATTATCATCATCATCATCATCATTAGCATCTTCTACTGCATCTCCATCCTTACTATTATCACTAGCTTTCTTGTTAAGGTGGTCACTGTTGTCATCATAATAATAATCATCATCATCATCTATGACACCACCTCCTCCATTAGACCACCCATTGTAGACCTACACAGCCATTATTGTTTCCACCTTTGCTCCATATCATCATCATCATCTTCTTCATCTTGTTTGTCATTTGCAGTAGCACATGGCTACACCATCTGCAGTGCACGATCATGTACACTTGAAGAATCATGCTTCTCCTCCATCATCTCGCTTATCAACATCGCATGTAGTACCTTTGGTACCATAGTAGCACATGCCTTGTGTTACCCCCATAGTGACAAGGAGAGTCCATTGATTGAGAAGACTAGAGCCACCGTCATTGGAGGATGAGCCACCATGAAGGAGGAGGAGCTACCTAGATCAAAGCACATCATGTCTGCCCAACAAGTGAGAGTGCACAATCCACGAGTGATCTCCCCCCTTGTGGTGGGGTGAGAGTGCACAACAAAAGAAGGAAAGCGGACTTGATAGTCTTAGATTGATAGGGCATGTGCATTGCATGATGAGTTTGAGCATGTTCTTTTATTTATTGATGAGCATGAGGAAGTGGGTCGATGGTTACTGAATGAAAGAAATTAAATTCATGTTCATGTATCATCAACTTCCCTCATTTGGTGCATTAATGAATGTCTTTGTGTTGAAGGGAAGGTGAAGGGAAGGAGCTTAATTAATTTCTTTTGGTCTTTTAATTCTTTTGCTTTTGGAAAAGAGTCTCTATTCTCTTTGTGTCCACTGTCAAGAATCGCGTGGTGGGGGGACTTGCTCAAGATGCTGTGCCAAACACACACAGAATACACAAGGAGAAGCTCACTCAAGAGATGAGAAGAGAGATGGAGGCGAAAACGTTTTCTTGCTGATTTCTTCTTCTTCTTCCACACACACTTTTACAATGTACACAAAGTATAGATAAGATACAACATAAAGGAAAGTGGCCTACTAAGTCAAACAATGCATAACCGACTACACTAGTTGACTGGCGCTATAACTATGCCAGCTGTAAGTAGGTGTAACAACCTGAATATAATAAGTAATAAGTCAGTGGCCATGTGAGAGTCATAATGACCACCGACATGCTAAGTATAGATGTGTGGACCCATCTAACCAGGCGTTCCATCATTAATGTACGCATGTGTTGAGCTTCTCATCTCAACACTCCCCCTCAAGCTCAACTGCATCTCTGCAACTCCAAGTAAGCTTCGAAACTTTTGAAGCTTCTTTGTACCCAATGCCTTCGTGAAGATGTTCGCTATTTGATCCTGTGTGCTGACATACACCAAGTCAATCTCACCTGCTAGTATCTTCTCTCTCACAAAGTGGTAGTGTACCTCAATATGTTTTGTCCTGGCATGGAACACAGGGTTCCTAGCCAACTGTATATAGCTCATGTTCTCACAATAAAAGACAATTGGACCTACCACCTGCACATCTAAATCAGCCAATAACTTTTGCAGCCATACTACCTCACATACTGCAACATCAACACCTCTATACTCAGCCTCTGTACTTGACAAAGCAACTATAGATTGATTTTTGCTGCTCCAAGTAACTGCTGCACTACCAAGAGAGAACATGTATCCGCTGGTAGATCTTCTATCAGACATACTACCAGTCCAATCTGCATCTGTGTATCCAAACACCTGTACATCTGTACCTACTTCATAGAAAAGTCCATAATGTAATGTGGACTTCACATATCTCAATATGCATATGACTGGATCCAAATGTGGCTTTCTAGGTACTTGTATAAACTGACTCACAAGACTAACAACGTAGCTCAACTCTGGCCTTGTAATGGTCATGTAGATCAAACTCCCCACTATCCTCCTGAACATAGTAGGGTCTTCTATCTCATCCCCAACATCAGCACTCAACTTTACATTCTGCTCCAATGGGACTGAAAGTGGTTTGCATGCTGTCATACCATACTTGGACAACATATCCAAGCCATACTGTTATTGGGACAGCCATATACCATCATCACATCTGATCACCTCAATGCCAAGGAAGTACCTTAGCTCACCTAAATCCTTCATCTCAAACTTCTTCTTCAAAAAGTCCTTGACTTCAGCAATCCCACTATCACTATCACATGTAATAATCAAGTCATCCACATAGATGACTATGATGACCAAACCTGCATCTCCCTTTCTCACATAAAGTGAGTGATCAGCATCAGAAACATAAAAGCCAATATTGACAAGATACTCTCTGATCTTGTCAGACCATGCTCTAGGTGCTTGCTTGAGCCCATAGAGCGCCTTCTTCAACCTGCACACATACGTGGGATGCTCTAAATCTTCATAATGTGCTGGCTAATCCATATACACTTCTTCCTGCAAATCACCATGCAAGAAGGCATTCTTCACATCCATTTGCTACAATCTCCAACCTTTGGCTGCTGCTGCCAAAGCAATCACACATCTGACAGTTGCCATCCTAGCAATGGGACTGAAGGTTTCTTCATAATCTATGCCATATGTTTGGGCATAGCCTTTTGCAACCAGCCTAGCTTAGTACCTACTAATAGAACCATCTGCATTGTGCTTAATCTTATAAACCCACTTACATCCAATAGCTTTCTTGCCCTTTGGCAATGATACTAGATCCCAAGTCTTATTGTTATGCAGCCATCTCCTCATCCATTGTTGCATCCCAATGAGTATGACCAACAGCATCCTCAAAGCAAGTGGGCTCAACATCCTCAACTAGTTTCACCATATAAGCATAATGGTGAGCTGCATAACCTTCAAAACCAAATCTTTTAACAGGGTATCTGACCTTGCTAGATCTGCGTACCACCGGATCACTCAATGGAGCCTTTGCATTACTATGAGCTCTCTGTACACCTGGTGTTCTGACAGAAGGAATACAAGCTCGTCATCCAAGCTCTCTGAGCCATTGAAGTCTCCATCAAGAACTGCATCAATGCCATCTAACACTTTATTCTTTCCTTTGTCTTTACCTGTAGTGCTACTAGATGCACCTGAAGATGTAGAGCTACTCCTTAGTCTCCTAGACCAAGGACTACCAGATGATATCTCTGGTCCACTAAGAATCCGTGATTCTTTCTTTTCAGCCTGCACATGAGTGTCATGATCATCATCATCATCCAATGCATCACCACTAGATGCATAGCAACTGCTCATTTAATCAAAGATGACATCCCTGCTCACTCTGAACTTACATGTGACAGGGTTATAACAGCGATACCCTTTCTGCTATAAAGAGTATCCAATAAAGATACATTTTTCTGCCTTTGGATCAAGCTTCTTCTGCAGCTCATCTCGCACATGAACATATGCAACATAGCCAAATACCTTCAAGTGCGATACATCAGGCTTCTTGCCAGTAAAGCATTCTTCAAGAGTCACCCCATGAACTGCAGCTGTGGGAGTTCTATTCATAATGTAGACAGCAGTATGGACAGCCTCGGACCAAAAATATTTGGGCATATTCTTTTCAGCCATTAATGCTCGTGGAACTTCTGCAATATGCCCGTTTTTTCTTTCTGCAACACCATTTTGTTGTGGGGTATACCTGCATGTGAACTGTCTCTTTATCCCATGAGACCTTAGAAAATCATTGAACTCATTCGAGAGGTACTCTCCCTCTCCATCTGACCTCAAGAACTTTACTTTCAAGCCTGTTTCTCTTTCAAGTGCAGCCTTGAAAGTTCTAAAGTGCTCAAATGCTTCACTCTTTTCCTTCATAAAATATACTCACAGCTTTCTAGAACAATCATCAATGAATGTGACAAAGTATGAACTACCTCCAAGAGATACATTTTGTGTAGGCCCCCAAATATCTGTATGCACAACATCAAGGATATTTCTGCTTATATCTCTATCATGTGAAAAGGGTTGTCTTGCTTGCTTACCAAACTGACATGCTTCGCATACCTTATGAAATTTTGCAACTCTAAATGTAGGCAACCCTTTGGACTACATTAATTTCAGCCTTTGTACATTTTCATGTCAAATGCGTTTGTGCCAAATTTCAATTTATGCAACAACACCTTTTCCTTTAGCATACATAGCAGCATTCATAGTAGGAATTCCAGCATCCAGAGTAAACATACGTCCAGACCTGCACTTGTAATTGAAGTCTTCTACAAAGCAGTCCTTTGCATTAAATCTGACTTGCAGCCCTTGCTTTACCATCTGACCGACTGACACCAAGTCTAATAGATGGCACATGTAATGCATCTGAAATACTCTTTATCTTACCATCATGCAAGGACAAGGGAACTTTTCCAATATGTGAAATTGGGTGGTATGAATCATCACCCGTCTGCACATAACCTGTATTTTGCAAATCCTGCATCTCTCCAAACCATTGTGCATGGCTGGTCATATGATTGGATGCACCTGAATCAACATACCAAACATCATCATGTGTTCCCTTTCTTGTAACAGCATTCATCATATGCTGCATAACAAACAGACGTTCATTTTTGTCTTCATTCTGTCGTGAAGATGATGCATAGTTTCCTTGTTGCAACTTACCACTGCAAATATCATCTTTCTTAGCATAACATTGGGCTGCAATATGACCTGTTTTGCCATAGTAGTGACACACAATACCAAAGTTGTTAGAACCTCTATTCTGCCATCCACTTCTTCCTCTAAAGCTTCCCCTGCCTCTAAAGTTACCAGACCTCCTGAAACCTGGATATTGCCAAATTGCTGATTCAATCTGTTTTGTTGGTTGTCACTACCACGTCCTGTACCACGGCCTCTTGAAGAGGATCTGCCAATCCCCTTCTTGAACTGGAGTAGAAATCTTGGATCTGTTCACCACTTTTTTTAGATGTCTCACTCTACATGTTGATCTCTTCAGTGATCATAAGGGAGACCAACTCATCGAAATCTGGAAATGGCTTTCTAACATATATGAAAGTTACAAAAGACTTCCAAGCCTTTTCATTGTTAAGTCCACCCAAGGTAGACGACACCAAATCATCATCATCAGGCATTGCATCAATTACTGCCAAGGCTTCTGCAATGCTCCTTACCTTCAGTGATACTCATTGATAGACATCTTCCCTTTCTTCAATGTATTCAACTCTTGCTTGAGTTGAATCTTTCGTGCCTTTGTATTTACGAAAAACATACTTTCAAGTATGGTCCAAGCTGCATATGAATTCTCTGCATCTCTAATATGTCCCAGCATATTATTGTCAATTACTACAGATAGCCAATACATGACCTTTTTGTCTTTTTCATTCCATCCCTTCCGTGCCTTTATCTCTTCTGCAGTTGGAGGATCACTCACCTCCAGCTCCTTTTCTTCACCTGAAACAAACTCGTAGAGGCCTTTTCCAATAAGGAAGTTCGTGACATGGAACTTCCATGAAGGATAGTTGTTCTTGTTGAGCTTCTCAATGATAGGGTGTCCACTGTTCTCTTCCATTATCACAAAACTAATACCAAACAATAAGCAAATCTTCTGCAACCCTCGACCTGTAGTGCACAGCAATACACCAGACAGCCTTTTTCACTGTTTGCTAAAAAATACATGCAATCTGCAACCAGTTTGCAGATAAACCTTGTGTTTATTTGCTAGTAAAAACCTTTGAACTTATAGATCTGAAATCTGTAACCTGTGCACCTATATACGACAAACACAGCTGAAACTGCAGGGTATCTCGAATTGCTGTCCGCAACCTTGAAAGTCTAAAACACGGCTTGAAATGACCTTGCGAGTCTGCAAAATACACAGCGCTCTTCGCGCACACCAAATCTCACTGCAATCTGAGATTTTTGCTCTGCCCTGCTTCCGGTGCCCCCACAAGCACTGTCCAAGAGAAGAAGTAGAGAATGGAAGAGATTCTTACCTGTTGCTTGCTTGCTCAAATTCTTGGCTCCTCTCCTTTGCTTTAGCCTTCAAAACCAGCCTCAATCAGTGGTGTAGCTCTAATACCATATCAAGAATCGCGTGGTGGGGGGACTTGCTCAAGATGCTGCACCGAACACACATAGAATACACAAGGAGAAGCTCACTCAAGAGACAAGAAGAGAGATGGAGGCCAAAACGTTTTCTTGCTAATTTATTCTTCAACATAATATTAGTGAGTTTGGGAATCTCCCAATCCCCATTTTTTGAATACTAAAAAGGTGGCACCCATATAACATGCCCATAAGTTTCTCAAACCAGTATGATGTGACCTATCACTGGAAAGTGCTTGAAAAATGGAATCTATTGAGCTATACAACACTCAATTTGGAGTTATAATGCTCAAGTTATGACAAATCCAAAGATTTGACCACGTGTCCCAATATTATGGGAAATTTCCATATTCCCCAATATGGTGTTCTTCTTCTTCCACACGCTTTTACAATGTACACAAAGTATAGATAAGATACAACATAAAGGAAAGTGGCCTACTAAGTCAAATAATGCATAACCGACTACACTAGTCGACTGGCGCTATAAAAAAGCCAGCTGTAAATAGTTGTAACAACTTGAATATAATAAGTAATGAGTTATTGGCCATGTGAGAGTCATAATGACCACCGACATGCTAAGTGTAGACTTGTGGACCCATCTAACCAGGCGGTCCATCATTAATGTCTGCATGTGTTGAGCTTGTCATCTCAACATCCACTCCTCCTCTCTATGTGCACTCATGTGCAAGCATCACATGTGCTTGCTTGTGGCTTGGGAGCATTAGCTTCACCCTCTTGCACACTCAACCATCCAACCTATTGGGAAGGAAGTATTGGAAGGAGTGGTAAGATGGGAAGGAGGGCTTGATGCACCACTACCACATGTGGGTGCACAGGGGCACAGATGCACCACATTAACACACATTGATTCACATGTGACACACATGCACCACATCTGTTTGTATGCTCACCTCGTAAGTATCTTTGCACCACATGCACAAATGATTGTATCCCCGTCCTCTTGGATGTGTAGAAGCACAAACTACACATGCATATATGTGCATGTAGGCACATCATCACAGGTGCATGCCAAGATTCCCTACTCCCTCTTACAAACCAAAATCCTTCCTATTGGGGAGGGAGGATCATAGGGAAGTGAGAGAGATAGAAGGTACTTGGGTTGCACTTGTGTGATACCCCTATACACTAGTGTGAAACACACATATCATGTATCTATTGACACATGCATTGTGCACCCATGAACACACATTGCATCTAGTCACTCACCCATATATACACATAATACAGTGCATTCATCGACTCATACACTCATACACTGTGCATCCATTTATACATTGCGCATCCACAACCCATTGTGTACTCATTTAGATACAAAGCATATCCACCTACACACATAGAAACACACACCATACATCTATACACATATATATGCACACATACACAATACACCCTTGCACACCTACCTCACCTACACACACACTATATGTCCATAGACATATAGTGCAGCCACAACCCATAGTGTATCCATCTACTCACACTTACATCCACATAGAGCATTCACCTATGCACTTAGCACAATTAATTTTTTTTGCATGAGGAGACTTTGTTTCTTACCTCAACTACCTTAAATCTACCCTATTGGGAAGCAAAGATTGAAGGATAGAGTGAGAGGAAAGTGGTGCCTTCACAAGTATACACACATGGTGCACTCACTCGTACACACATTGACCACTTATTTATATACACACATTATGCATTCACTTGGACACATATTCCTTCCATTGTGCATTGTGCATTCCCACACACACACATTCATTCATTAATCTCGCACACTAAAAAGCACTGTAGCCACTTGTGCACACACACATGCTCACACTGTAGGGAAGATACATGAGGTTGGTTGGTAGCCTCATCTACTTGTGTAACACTAGGCTAGATATCAGTTTTACTCTTGGTTTTTTAAGCAAGTTCTCAAACAAACCACAAGAAAGTCAATGGAAAGTTGGGATGGATGCTTAGATACTGGAAGCGAACTCTTGACTATGGTATCACATATAGTTTCAGAAGTACTCTTGTGGGGAGCACAATACATGTGTCAATAGATACATGAATATTCTCTTTAGGTTTATGAATATTCTCTTAGATCAATAAAAAGCAATCAACTATGGCATTGTCTTCTACCCGAAGTAGAGTACAAGGTAGGCTTCTTTGCTACATGTGAAGCAGTATGGTTATGGAGGATCCTATGGAATATGGAAGTACATGATGAAGGCCCAATAGTGTAATACGTGACAATTAGAGTTGCATCACCATTGCTAAAAATCTAGTTTTTCATACATACACCAAACACATTGAGATCTAGTATCGCTATGTGCGTGACTTGATCAAGGATGGGATAGTAGAGTTGGTCTACTATCCAAGGAGAAGAATGGAGTAGATATCTTCATCAAAGTTCTTACAAAGGATCTACTTTGAGTTCATCTTTAAATATTATGAGGATGTAGTTATACATTGAGAGGGGACATTAGATATGCTCAATGTCCCACCATCGTAAAGTGCCATTAATGATCCATGGTACTCTAGGTTGTAAGGCCCCCATTACGAGGAGAAGCTATGTATGAGCACAAATATTGGTTGGGTCTTGACTTGTATGTCAGATGACGTCTATGTGATAGAATGGAAAAAAGATAGCCTTTTTGGATCCATCCTTTACGTTAGATAGAGTAGTTAAGTTGGTAGCAACTTAAGGCACAATGCATCGAGTTGCAGGGTGTGGGAATTATCAGGGATCCCTATTTTGGGGTCCAAGGGCTGACTAGGGAAGGTTGATAATATGGTTAGACATGTCGACCAGGCTACCCTCTTGAGCTATAAAAAGAAGACCCCTCCAAAGCCATCATCAATCTATCTCTCACCCAATCAAAGTTTTGCTAGGTACTCTTAAGCTCTTTACCTATTATTTGTTTGGTTCACCATCTAAGCTTCATAGTGAAGTGCATATGTGGATAGAGACATCTTTGTATCAGTTCATTTGAAATTAAAGCAATTTCTATTCTTCTCATATTTGTTGTGTGTTCTCTACTCCTTGCTCAGATTCTATGGACTTTGCAACCAATAGAAACTTTCCCTAGGCATGGAACATGGGAAAATAATCTTGAGTGCTATCAACCAAGGATTAAATCCGAAACATAGCCTATAAGGGAGGCGCATGGGCTTATGGAGTGGATGTGAGCTTCAAAATCTAACCATTGGTAGAGACACTAGTATTGATTGAACTCTCAACCTTGAGAACACACCCCTTAGGCATCTCATCAATTAAGTAATTTACCTAGTTAATCAAGAGACCATGGGGACCTTATCTAGCAATATCAATAAATTTGGTGACTTTGATGACTTTTAGGTGCCAAAGTCTTAGCTTCCAGCAAGCTACAAGCTTTGATATTAGAAATATGGCTCCAGAAGCTATAGGATGAAAATTTGTTGAATTGTAAGCATAGGAGATGACTTCCCTCAATAGGTCAGTTGACCTCAATAATGATACAAAGTAGTAGCTTGTGATCATACAAGAAAAAATGGATAGCATTTGAAGGATGTTGTAAAATGCTAGAGCTATAGGCTCGTTGCAAGAATCCCTCTCGGATCTTATGCAAATGTGCCTATTTGATCACACTGATATGCTATGAGTAGGATATTGCACAATCTATTTTGAAAAGAATGGGAAACACATCAGGAAATAGAGACAAAGCAAAAATTCCCTTAGTAGTTAAGTAGTTAGAAAAATATCAAGTGAGTGATGACCCATATAGTTTCATAAAACAATTTGAGTAAGTCTACGAGGCAAACAATTTTCTCAGTGATTGTTCACAATGCAAGGTGATTGTCCTCACAAACTTGCTCTTTTCTATTGCTAAAAGATTTTTTCATCAATTGATTTGCTCTCAATTTTCTATGGGGATAGCCTCATAGCAAATCATTGATTGTTCACAATGCAAGGTAATTGTCCTCCCAAACTTGCTCTTTTCTATTGCTTTAAGATTTTTTCATCAAATAATTTGCTAAAGCTGGTTATGGGGATAACCTCATCATGTGGCTAATGAACATAGAACAACTAGAAGGGGAAAACATAAGGAACTACATCTCTAAGATCTAGAATACATTTAAACACATTCCACTTGTCGAGAGACCTATATCCAAGGCAATTACCATGGCCTTCATTAAAGGCATATGCAATGAAAGAATATATAGAACCTTAGCTGAGGACTATGAGCAAAAACACTTTAGGCTATCTGCATAGATGACCTCCATAGAGAATGAAGTAGGTACAAACGTAGAATGGAATCCCACCATGAAACTCGTGCACAACAAACTCATAGAAAGAGTAAATACATACTCTATTTGATTGTTGATGTTAAGAAGAAAAATCAAGAGTTTCTCAAGATGGATGAGTCACTAAAAATCTCAAGGCCATATCACCAAAACATGTAGTGTGTACATTTTGATGGAGACTACCCCCCCTCAAAATGTTCTTGACCACCAAGAATGTGCAATAATTTTGGATGTTTTGGCTATGAAGTTGCATACTAAAGAGACTCATGAAGGTTCCACCTAATTCTTTCCATTAGTAGTATAATCGGGGTGCTAACTATCTAAGAGAAACCCCACTTGCCCCACAATTGCCATTGCTAGCCCCTCTGAAGCATTGAGTAGTTGTACAAAGGGCAAAAAAAAATCCCTCAAGAATACCTAGAGCCCCATTCCAATAATCACCCATACGCCTCTAGTGGATATCCTCATCCACTTCATTGAGGAACCAATGGAGGGTGAAGAGTACACAAATCCTTTTGTCTCTTATGACGATGAAGGAAACCCAATCTTCATAGATTATAGAATTGTACCGATCACGATGTTGGGATGAGGTCGCAAAGAGGCATGCCTTCAACTAGAGACCCCATTGCTTATTGGACATGTGGGAAACCAGGACATGTTTCCTCAAGGTGTTGATAAAAACAAGAGCAAGACAATGAAAATGATGTTGACCAAGGCTGTATAGAATGTGGAGTCACACATGTATCCAAATTGTCCACAATGCAAGGCAAGAAATAATAAGGTGATCGTGCCTTCAGTATCCTTAAGCTTGTAGAGATGATTCATGATGAAGTTAGTTTTGAATTCTAGTGTATGCTATTATCTTCACGCAAAGCATGTGGGGGGAGTAAGCATTGATGATCCTCTGACAATGAATGGATCAGTAACTACAAAAAGGGTACCAAGTAAAGGAGAAAGAGAATTGAACTCAAATGTAAGAGCAATGGCCTCTCCTCGATACCAAAAACTGCTATTGTCTCTAGTATAGAAAGTGCTACAATGACACCTTAGTCCACAAAGGAAACTATTGCCACTGATAATTCATATCCTGACCTAGTTCAATAGCTAGCTACTATTGACAAAGTCAAGGAACAGGTAAATGCAATACAAAAAGAGCTATAGAAAGACCAAATAGCCTACCCAGTGTATCTCACATACCTAATGCATCTCTCCAAGAAAGGCCATCACTAATAGATGAGATCATAATATATCTACAAAAACATCAAACCTTCCATAATTGTAGCACTTGCATCAACTAAAGTTACCATCCCACTCTGAACTCTACTCAAAAGATAGTCTATTGATTTGGTAAGGAGGACTGAAAGCATGGATAGAAGGCACAAATCCTAATCGACCCCACCTTGCCCCACAACCTGGCTGTAGTGCACTTCTGACCCTAAGTGCCCTGAAAATTAACACATCTTGGGAAGGAGTCAAGCAATATGCGATTCTTCTTGTGGAAACCCTTGGAGACACTACATGATGAGGAATCATGGACATTAGAGTTGGTGTGAGTATAGTTAACCAAAGCATACTTTAGGCCTCAAAAAATCCATCGATTGAAGTAGTGCACTTTAATCTGACCATAGCCAATGGGTTCAAAGTTAGACCAAAAGATGGACTGGTAGATCAAGATTGTGGGGTTGCAGTTGAAGGTTAACTTTGTTATCACAAAAGGAGTTGACTATGACCTATTGCTCAGTCGACCGTGGATGTGCAATGCATGTCTCATTAAAGATTAGGGAAACAAATTAGTCCTTCTCCGTAATTGGAAGGAGGCCAACCTCATTGAGATGCAGTCTTGGAAAATATCCCGAATTGAATTAGATGCTATCTTTGCACTATTAAAAAGAGACTCTAATGATCCTCTGACCACTTGACCTTTGACTAGATATATATAATAGCTTCCAATTTCTTGACCAAAAAGGCTAAAAGATTTGGGCTCTACATTGACAAATCTTTTATTTTATCCAAAATTTATGTGCTATGTTTACATTCATTATATTTCATTGATACATGTTTTGGTGGATTGTAAATACTTGGTTTGGAGCTATAAAAGCCACTACCTACATCTTTTATTCTACAACCTTAGGGGACTTTCCTAGCATGCATGTAACACTAATGGCTCATACCTTAGCCCTTTTGTATGGTCAAACATTTGAATTTAATGTAGGTGCAAAAGGGTGCAATTTGGAAGTTCTTGGGAAAAGGTGGTTGAGGAGGTTGGAGCATGGCTGATTGTTGTGTCTCTTTATCTTCCCTCTTCCTTCTTTCCCAAAATCTCTTTTTTACATTCTCTTTTTTCTCTCCAAAATATGCAACAACTATGGATTCTTGGTGTGTGAGTTTCAAGGAGGAGCCACCCGATCTTGTCTCTTGGTCCATGTGGATATCTTGAGTCTTTTGTGTGCATGCATTTTTTGTGCAAGAGAGGTCGATTTGTAGGTTTCATGGTGAGAGAAATGCCTTGCTATTTGTATTGCAATGAATATTTCTATCATTTTTCTAGCATCAAGATTAGGAGGATCCAAAAGAGAAGAAATGATCCTCCTTTGCTACCATTGTCACACATTTGGATACAATGGTCATGGGTAATTGGAAATTCAACTTTGATCATTTTTTTCTCTTTGATATCTTCTTCCAAGAGGGGGTGTGTAAATTAGTTAGAATTTCAAGAAGGGAAAAAGAAGAAGTAGAAGCAATAAAAAGCCCTTCCAGGTTATTACTGATGTCTCCTTATGGTGCCCCAATATGCCACTCTCCACATGCCACATCGTCTAGTGACCCGCACAATTAAAAGAGAAAGAAAGAAAGAAGAAGATAAATCAAGGAGGTACAATTTGGTTAAGTGAAGAAGAAGACACCTCCTCACTCATACTGGTCAAAGAAAACAATGGCGATAAATGGCAACCTATTCCTTGCGTTCTCTTCCAAATCTCTAGTGACATGTTCTTCTTCTTCATGCTCTCACGGTGGCCTACTTAGCCATGCTGCCTCCCATGGTGCCAACATCAATGATCTCATGACAGATCTCTTTGGATTATTCTTCCTCCTTATACTTTCTTTCATGGTAGCCAATACGATGAGGAGAGAAACATGAAGACAAAGATAATATTAAAAGAAAAAAAAAGAAAAAAACCCTAAGGTTAATTAATTCCTTTGTCATGTTCGTTCATATGCAATGCATGTAAAAGAAAGCCAAATCATCTAAATCACATGGATGAGAGTACCTTAAAGCTCAATTTGATAAGTGGGAGTGCTTCTTTAAAGATCATTTTTGGGTTTCCAATGCATCCGAATGTCCATCAAGAAAG
The DNA here is from genome assembly GCF_053477565.2 of Lygodium microphyllum. NCBI lineage: Eukaryota > Viridiplantae > Streptophyta > Polypodiopsida > Schizaeales > Lygodiaceae > Lygodium > Lygodium microphyllum. Next base: position 113,121,298 of record NC_141156.1, on the reverse strand, counting down.
AAGAGATACCTATGCTAATTTGTAATTTTTGAGTGTATATACATGCATTTTGAAATAATAAGCATCTATACTAATGCCCACTAAGGGGTAAGAGATGATTGCACCTCCCCTCCAAAATTAGTTGATAGACTACTTGTATATTCTTGCATTGTAGAATGATTTTTAAACATGTATACACTACTCGCATTAGTAGAGATTTTAAACATGTATACACTAAGATATGTATACACTAAGATGTATACATATTAGTAGAGATTTTAAATATGTATACACTACTTGCATTAGTAGAGATTTTAAAAATCTCTACTAATGCCTAGTAAGGGGTAAGAGATCATTTTCAATCTCTACTAACATGAAAGAGATAGTACAACTAGGTTACCACTAACCATGACTAACTATTGTTAGGTCAACATCAACTTATTTAATGGCCCACACATGAGTACAACTGGACATAGGTGTAGATAATGTTGATCACACACACATACATATGAGCAGTTGATTTTGAAGTCTCAACACTCCCCCTCAAGCTCAAACTAATTGCTGAACTCCAAGTAGCTTTCTAAAGTAGATAAACTTCTCTTTACCTTGTGATTTGGTAAAGATATTAGCTACCTGGTCTTCGGTCTTCACATGCAATAAGCTAATCTACCTTGCAGGTACCATTTCTTTGATGAAATGGTAATGAACCTCGATATGTTTGGATCTAGCATGATAGATGGGATTGTTAGCTAACATCACACTACTGAGATTATCACAATGCAATCTGACTTTGCTATCCAATTGTATCCCCAAGTCATTCAGTAATTTCATAAACCAAACTCATTCACATTCCACTAATGCTGCACCCATGTATTCCGCTTCCATCCTAGACAAATCAATGGTAGGCTGTTTCTTACTACTCTAGCTGATCATATTGCTACCCAAACCAAATGCATAACCAATGGTTGACCTCCTCTCATAGGCACAACCAACCCAATCAACATTAGTGTAACCTATCAAGTCAAGGGATTTCCCATACTCATAAAATAGCCCATAATCTGTAGTACTCTTCACGTACTACATAATCCTCTCGACTGCATCTAGATGTGGCTTACGAGGCTTCTGCATGAATTGACTAATCAGCCCCACTGCATAATGCAAGTCAGGATGAGTGATAGTAAGGTAGATCAAGCTGCCCACCTATTGATCCAATGGTGTCTCCATAGCTTTACACTTCATCATGCCATACTTCTACAACATATCATGAGCATACTATTTTTGCAATAGCCATATACCTACGGTGTAGGTATAACTTCAATCCCAAGAAAATACTTTAACTCTCCAAGATATTTAACTTTAAATTCATCCTGTAACAATGATTTAACTTTAGCAATCCCTTGATCATCATCTCTAGTGATGATAAGATCATCTACATAAACCACCAGAAAAACATAACCATGATCTGTCTTCTTCGTGAATAGACTGTGATCTGCATGAGCTATCTGAAATCCATGCTACTGTAAATAATTGCTTATCCGAGCATTCCATGCTCTTGGTACCTATTTCAACCCATATAAAGCTTTTTTTAGCTTATACACATATGTCAAAAAATCATGATGAGCATAGCCTTCAGGGAGCTCCATATACACTTCTTCAAACAATTTACCATTCAAAAAATAATATTTAATATCCATCTGCCATAATTTCCAACCCTTAGATGCTATATTCTCACTGTTGCCATCTTGGCAACAACTGGATTGAAAGTCTCTTCATAATCCAAGCCATACTGCTATGCATATCCCTTTGCAACTAGCCTGCCTTTATATTGTTCTAGTGAACCATCTAACTGTTGGGATAAAGGGAAATGCCCATGCCACCCATAAGGGCTAGGTTGTACATAGTACATATACCTATCTAAAATCATTATCAATGTACACTCTTCAATACCACAAATTGTATGTCTCTATCTCTTCTCTCTCTCTCAACCTACATCTCTACACAGAAGCTCCATTGAAGCTAGCTCAACAAACTAGTATCGGAGCTTGGTTCAGGCAATTAGGAGCTTGGCATTTCTTTAAGTGTAGGAGCTTGAAGTTGAAGAAGAGTTCATTGTGAAGAGTCTACATGCAGGGCAGCAAGGTTTGAAGCTTTTCCTTAAAGTTTGAAGCTTCCCTCTTCATTCGAGCTTATTGGTAGCCATTGTTAGCCACTTGGGGACCCTCCCTATCATCTCCAACACTCGGGCCAACATTCTAATCTCTTCAGGGCTGAAGGTACCATCAGCATAGCATGGGTATGCATATCTGGTTTTTAGCATGCTCAAGTCATACACAAGTTGCTCCTCTTCATTTGCCATCATGGTTGTGCTCCAAACTTTGCATCTAATACTTAGCATTGAGTATTGAAGTGTAGTATTACACTTGGGACTGATGTACATTCAGCTTTAGGTCTGAAATACAAAGTACTCAGATATGTAATAGACAAGACATCACATATCTTTGTGTGTTTGGTGCATACAGATCATGCTCATTTGATAGCTATTTGGATGTATCTTGATGCTCAATGTTTCACGGATCATGTGGCATTGTCTTGAGGTGATTTGGAGATAATCTTAGCAATCATTTTGTTCAATCTGCAAATTTTCTTGTGGCTGGAATACACAGTCCACATCCTGCAATTTACAGGCAACTCTCTGTCCTTTAATGACATTAGTTCTTGGACATGCATGTTGATTCTTATACATACTCAAGTGATGTCAAGACACTGAGGAATGATATGCCTATGTATTGAAGTGCATTTGGATTGATTTTGACTGAGATTTCACTTAGTTTTGATAGAGATTTGGCTATTGGAATAACAAGGCTGAATGGCATTTTGAATGCGTATGCATCATGTCTTGCTTTTAGACTTGGTCTCGTGCATTCTATACCATGTATTCATGCTTATGGTTGATGTTACATGCTTGGATTTGATTGCAACATGCATTTGAGCAGTGATTAGAGCTCATTTTTGGATTAACTTTACTTACAGGTCTATTGTTGTACATTCAGGACAGTTTCCTGAATTGCAAGATAGCTACTTGTATTGTCAAGAACTTTGGACTACACTCTTGAATTGCAGGATAGCCACCTATATTGTCAGGAATTTCTGGACTGCACTCCGAAATTGTAGGACAACAAGTGTATTTTCAGGAATTTCAAGAATTCTAGAATGCACTCCGGAATTGCAGGACATCCACTTATATTGTCATGAATTTTTGGACTGCACTCCTAAATTGCAGGATAGCCACCTGTATTGCTAGGAATTTTAGGACTTCACTCTATTTTTGTCAGGAAATTGGTATGTTTACTATCATTGAATGCTTTTGAGGCATGTTGGGCAATGAATTGATGTATGTTCTTGATGTACATACTTGGGGATATTCCTAACATGCTACTGAGTGGATTTTGGAGCTTTCATTGCTTGGCATTAGCTGTCATTTACTGTCATACAATTATTTGGTTGTGAATCATGGCTAGCATTAGTGACAATCATCTTATGCATATCAAGAAGCTTGAAGGAGCACACAAATTTGCAGCTTGGCAAAAGCAGTGCTACAATATCTTGTTGCAGAAGAAGTAAGCAAAGCCGATTAAAGTAAAGGGAACAAAACTAGCTGATGTAGATCATGGTGACTGGGATGAGTTGAATGAGCTTGCATGCTTGACCATTGAGCTATCGATTTATGATGCTTTGATGTTTAATATTAAAGGGTTGGATTCTGCTTATGATATTTGGAAGTGATTGGAAGAGTTGTATGCCCATAAGAGTGCTACAAGCAAAGTCTACTGACTAAAGAAACTCATGGATTTTCATATGAAAGAGGGTACTACAATGTCTACTCACCTTAGTGAGTTTAACTCCATTTTCAGCTAGCTTGCCACTTTGAAGTTCAATATTGATGACGAGTTCAAAGCTATGTTCTTGCTTTTCCCTCTGCCAGAGATCTGGGATACCTTTAGGACTGCTATGAGAAATTCTAATGCTATGCTTTTGTATGTTGATGTAGAGAGTGCTCTACTCATGGAAGAAATGAATCGACAGAACAATGTGTCCAGTAAGTCTTCCGGTGCTTTGCATACTAGAGGTAGATCACAGCAGAAAGGCAAATTTGATAGCAAGGGATGCAATAAATCACATGGTAAGAATGTTGAATGCCATCACTGTGGCAAGAAGGGTCGCTTCAAATGTGAATGCTATAAATGTAAGAAAGAGAAAGGGAAGGGCAAGAATACAGATGATCGTAAGGAAGAGAAGAAAGAGAGTCAACCTACTAAGAATAGTAGTGTAAAGATCAAAGAGGTCAATGTAGGTAGCCATGAGAGTGACAATGGGAATGATGTACTCTTTATCTCTTCATGTTTCAGTGCACATGCTTTGATAGCCAATACGGATGATGACATGCACACTTGGATTTTGGATTCAAGTGCCTCTTTTCATGTCACCCGTCACCATGAGTGGTTTATAGACTATATAGGAGGTCGACATGGTGTTGTCCATCTTGGGGACAATTATGCATGTGACATTGCATGCATTGGTAGTGTGCAACTGCAATTTCAGCATGAATCTGTCTTCACTCTTCAGAATGTAAGGCATGTACCATAGCTCAAGAAGACCTTGATTAGTACTGGTCAGCTAAACGATAATAATTTTCATACCACATTTGGTGATGGGAAATGGAAGATCTATAAGGGATCTAGGGTTATTGCAAGAGGCTCAAAGAGCAATACTTTGTATCCTCTCCATGTATCTAGTGTGCATGACCATGTTGTTGTTGTGACCAAACAGCCAAGTTTTCCATTATGGCATGGTCGATTGGGACACATGAGTCAAACAAGAATGAAAGTACTTTCTCGTTTGGGTTACTTGCCTTGTCTTTGTTATGCTGATTTCAGGCACTGTCATCATTGTATTTATGTTAAGCATGCACAGACATCTCATAAAAAGTCTCTTTCATTGAAATCTTTGCCTCTAGAGTAAGTACATTTTGATGTATATCAGATGTTAGGGTTATCTCTAGGAGAAAAGAAATACTTTGTCACATTTGTCGATGATGCTACTCGGAACGTATGGGTTTACCCTATTCATAGCAAGGACGAAATGCTTGATACGTTTAAAAAATTCTTGGCATTGGTTGAGAACCAGACTGATAAGACACTTAAGTGTCTTTGCTCTAACAATGGTGGGGAGTATGTGTCCAAAGCCTTTTAGAAATTTTGTGATAGCAAGGGGATAAAGAGGGAGCTCACCACCCCTCATAATCCACCCCAAAATAGAGTTGCAAAGTTCATGAATTGAACCATACAAGATAAGGTCCGTACGATGTTGTCTTTGTTGAGATGGCAAGCTCAACACATGCGCACATTGATGATGAACCGCATGGCTAGATGAATCTGCACATCCACACTTAGCACGTTGGTGGTCATTATGATACTCACATGGCCACTGACTTATCACTTATTATATTTAGTTTGTTATACCTACCTACAGCTGGCAAAGATATAATGCCAGTCAATTAGTGTAGTTGGTTATGCACTGTTTGACTTAGAAGGCCACTTTCCTTTATGTTGTATCTTATCTATACTTTGTGTACATTGTATAGTGAGTGGAAGAAGAAGAAAAATCAGCAAGAAAACGTTTTGGCCTCCATCTCTCTTCTTGTGTTCTTGAGTGAGCTTCCTCTTATGTATATAGTGTTTGTTTGGCGTAGCAGCTCAAGCAAATCCCCCCATCACGCGATTCTTGTCTCATGCTGCATTACACCATGGCTTTTGGGAAAAGGTTGTTATAACAACTATTCATCTGATTAATAGGTCATCAAATAGGTATTTGGAGGGGAGAGTCCCTTAGGAAGAGTAGTTGGGCAAGCCATCTTCTTATACTCATTTCCGAGTGTTTGCGAGGCTTTTGTGCACATACGAAAAGAAAAATGTAGCAAACTGGAACCAAAGTCCCGTAAATGCATATTCCTAGGATATGGTGACAAGGGTGAGATGGGGTATAGACTTTGGGATCCTAAGAAAATAAAGATAGTATGCAGTCAATGATGTCATCTTTCATGAAGATTGCATGCATAAGCAGCCCGAGAAGATTGGGGAAGTTAGAAGGGTTATTTTTAGGTAGGATGTACCTTTTAGATAGTCATTTGTGCCCAGTGGTGGAGAATAGCGTATACCTACTGTAAATACTCCTAAAAATATAGGAAATGGTGTTGGAAATGACTAGCAAGGTATTTCCCATGATAGACCACAGTTTTGTTCTGAAAACATGCAGTTAGGATAGCCTAAACTATCAGGACAACATGCTAGAATTTCAGGACAGCAACTTGTATATGCAGAATTATAGGCTCGTATTTCAAGACAACAACCTATAAATACACATTTGCAGGCCCAGCAGCCAGCAAATGCTGAGCCTTCACTCTGTAGGTCGACTCCACCATCGAAACCACCTGACAAGTTTGTTCCTAGTGTGTAGTATGCTATAGATTATGTCATATTGAGGGATTGTGGTGAACCATCATGCTTCAAGGAAGCAATGACTAGACTAGACCACAAGAAGTGGTTCAGGCCATACTGTTAGAAATGGAATCACTTGATAATAATGGTACTTGGGACTTGGTGCGGCTGCCTAAAGGGTAGAAAAATCTTCCATGCAAGTGGGTTTACAAGATGAAGGTCACTTCCGGTTCTTTGCCAAAGTACAAAGCACGATTGGTTGCAAAGGGGTACAATTAGAAACATGAAATTGTCTTTGATGAGGTCTTCTCTCCTGTAGTCAAGATGACTACCTTGAGAACCATTTTGGGCTTGGTTGCAGCTGAGGATATGGAGCTCATGCAGATGGATGTAAAGACTATATTTTTACATGGTGATTTGCATGAGGACATATATATGCAACAGAGCCTGAGGGTTTTGTTGCTAAAAGCAAAGAGAAAATGGTCTGTAAATTGAAATGGAGTTGGTGTGGGCTGAAACAGGCACTGCGAGAATGGTATCATAAGTTTATACTTTCATGCAGTCTCAAGGCTTTCACAAAAGTTAAGTTGATCACTGCTTGTACACTAAGAAGGCAGCAGAGGGCAGCTTGATTATCTTGGTCTTGTATGTTGATGACACACTGATTGCTGGTAGGGATACTCATGCCTTGGATTCATTTAAGCAAAGTCTTCATGGTAGCTTTGACATGAAGGATCTTGGTGATGCCAATCACATTCTTGGGATGTGGATACTGAGAGATAGATCAAAGGGGTTACTCTATCTATCTCAACTAGAGTATGTATCCAAGGTTTTGCAGCATTTCAATATGGAGGGGGGAAGCAATCAAAGTTCCATTGCCTCCATATGTGAAACTCAGTGCAAAGGACAACCCTACATTTGATGATGAGAAGGCTGAAATGGCTAAGATTCTGTATGCTTCTGTAATATTTCCACACAATAAAAGTTAGTTAGTTAGTTTAAAAGTTAGTTAGTCAATTAATAAGTTAGTAAGATTACTAACTAAAGACTAACTAAGGTAAAAACTAACTAACATTAATTATTAATATTTTTTATTTAATTTAAAATATTTTATTTAGAAAAATCAAGAGTCGTAAATTCGATATTTTTCTCGGATTGGCAAGGACTGTAGCCACCTTTCACGTAAGTTACAACGTGAACGAAACTTATGAGTTATATTAATCACTGGGATAATGTGTATAGTTTGGATGGTCTAAAAATATTAGATTTTGGGCAAAACTAGTATATTTTAGATACTTTGGATATTATCCTAAAAAAAGATATGGAGATTTTTAGAATTGGATGTCATTAAAAAAAAAAAGACAAGTGATATTTTAGTTAGTTTGGAGATTTTATAAAAAGAAAAAAATAAAGAGAGGATTTGCGAAATCACGCGTGCCACGATCGCAGTACACAGGCAGTGGATAGCACTTTGAACAGAGAAAAGAAGAAGGAGTGAACCAAGAGCTTTCTAATCAAGTGTCTTGGAGTTTTACCCCCCTTTCGGAGCCAATGGAACCATTAGATTTATGATCTGAGCATCAGATCACTGATCTTTCCAAGGTCCCCCTCCACAAAGAGCTCCACTTCTCAACCACAAGCCCTCTTCTCTAATTCACTATAAATATGAGCCATGGGAGAGGCATAAGGAAGCATAAGGAGACCCTGAAAGGCTGCAAGAGAGAGGGAGAGAGAGAGTATACCCCTCCAAGAGATTGTGAGTGAGAGCTTGAGAGAGAGAGAGAGAGAGAGAGAGAGAGAGAGAGAGAGAGAGAGAGAGAGAGAGAGAGAGAGAGAGAGAGAGAGAGAGAGAGAGAGAGAGAGAGAGAGAGAGAGAGAGAGAGAGAGAGAGAGAGAAGAGTCACCTCGAGAGGCTGCAAGGAAGAGAATTAGCTCAATTCCCTCTATCTCGATCCTTGACTTAACCATCTTCTCTTACGCTCTCCCATCTTGAATCTATTCCACCTTCTTAATCTCTTGAGTTTATTTGTGGACGATGGCTTCCAAGAGAAGAATGTTGCGTGCGGGTGACAATCGTGCAACCAGCAACAAGGCTTCGGGCAAAGGCATCACTATCAATCCAACTGCAGTTCCAGTCGTAAGTAATGTATTTTCAAATTGATAGATGCTTGCTTTGATTCTCGTATGAGATATGTTAGGCCCCATACTATGATGCACAAGTATAGACCATCGGAAATGATAAATTTTATCTCACCTACTCGAAAGATGGAGTTGTGAAGTGCATATATCAAGGAAAGTTAATTGCACCTAGTTACATATGACTTATTTGCTAGTAGAGCAATTACAAGGAAGAATTAGTCAAGCGTTATAAATGGCATAGTCATTAAAAAAAAAGACATTAAAAGATTGTGCATATAAGTGCTAGATTAAAGTATAGTCAAGGGTTACAAATAGCATAATTACTAAAAGAATATGACATTGAGAATCATGAATAGAAAGTACTAGTTTAAAGTTTAAATACTTCAAAACTACTTAGCCTAAGAGCCCAAATATTAAGAAAAACTAGATTCTAGCTCAATGCAAGGCCTATTGGAGTCTAATTACTTGAGATCATCTCACACTTATCTTATTAAGTATTCACACGCTATGCCTATAATATTTTTGATATATGAGGATAATTTTCTAGCTGCCTCATGACTTGACTAAGAACTAGTACAAGAAATTAATCATAAGGGTTAAAACTAAGATGTCTTGAGATCCATCGAATAACGATGACTTTTGCCAATCCAAATTCAGGGTTGGGTTATCAATCAAGGTAAGTGACCTATAGAACTTACATCATGAATAGTGTTTGAACCCTTAACATATGCCCTAACCGAAGGAAGGAAGTGTTAAGAACATTTTTGCATAGTATTGCTCTTAGATCCCAAGTGGGAGAGAAAATATGCAATGGGAATTATTATATCATCTACTCTTGCATTGTTTTGGAAAGAATGCAATTGGTTTTGTTGGTTGATCGAACAACATCCTAAATGCTTTGACATTCAACTGGTTGTTAGTTGTTGTTTGCATGATTATTTCAAGTGCTTGTGATTTATGGTAAATGCATAGCAAGGGTCTGTGATGACAAGTCGCCATGGGAATAAAGGAATGTTTTCTTGGAGAATGATATTAGAGTTGAATGCCTTGTTTGTGCTTGATTCTTAAAGGACTTAATTAAGGAAGGATATATTGCACGGGTGGATCACCTCCATGATTGCACTGTGGATTAACCCGAGAGGGCACTGCTCGATTCATGGGCCAAAGGTCGAGTGGTGAAAAGGCCAACCATGGGAATGATGTTTCGCTCCTAGACATCTTGCGGGTCAGTTGGAGCTCTGGACACCCCTTGCTAGGTCTAGAATGGAGTTGAAGACCTCAGTGGCCTCCAACATCTGGGCATAGCATTGCACTCTCATAACTAACTCTGTTTTAATTATAAAATTTGGTTGAAAAAGGGTTGTTGAATAACAAGAGAGAAGGAATTTGCGGCAAATCCTTCATGGATAATTAGGAGAGAGGGGGGCTAAAATGTCAATCTCTATTTTTTTTGTCTAACAATAGAGAATGAGCTAACACTCAACATTGATGCATATATCATTATATATACAAACATTGTGAAAATAACTATATACGATTAAAGCATTACATTACTATATTCTCGTAGATATAGCAGTATAATTGCATCTAGTTGTTCATAAGCACATCAACAGACCGATCTCCCTAAAACCACTCTAGTACATCAAAGAGAAATGTTTTTTATTATTCACAAGGTCAAGCAAACATGCATGGATAGTATGATAATATATGTAGCTCAAGAATTGCTACATGATATTTATCAAAACCTCTACTCTAGTAACACTTTCTACATACAATAGCAACCAATAGAAAAGTTCAAACTGTGACATTTGTAATTTACAACTTATATCAAACAACTTGCAACATGAAATTGCTTGTTTCTAACAGTTGCCACTAGTTTTACCAATGCCTAGTAACCTATATACAACATCTCTATAGTGGACACTATAAGCCTTGACATGTTTTATAAGTTTTGAACAACATATGTGAAATTGTAGAATAAGATGGAATAGGCAGTACAACACTCACATGCCAAAAATGGAGGCCAAAGTAGCCTCTAATAAAAAAATGGAGCTCAAAATAACCTCAAATTTGTTGACCTCTTTGCACGCATCGAATCTCATTCAATGGTTACGAAGATTTCTATTGGGCTGCATTGACTGGGGACTCCTACCCACTTTGATGCAAATTGTTGGAGCTACAATGAGAATGGAGATCACACACACACACACACACACACACACAGAAGATGTTATGTTTGTGATATCTTGAATAACTCTCTTGTGAGTATGACCTTATTATCTTATCACTCAAAGAATAAAGGATGTGTGTGTACATATAGTTAGGGTTAATGAGTAAGATAGGTGGCTGCCCACATTGGATTTACACCAATGACCATGAGGAAGTCAATTCTATAACAACCTCAAGCTCTCGATAAGAGACCAACTATGCAAATGAAGGCACCACAAAAAAGCCATAGACCATTACCACCATACACATGGATGACCATAATGGCAAAGAGAATATCACTGAACAACTACAACCTGTTCTGATTTTTTAACAATCATTGTTGCTGATGAAAATCCAAGTTTATCAAAATAGCAAAAATCAATGGCTAACCTAGCGACACACTGACTACCACTGGTAATGAGCAAAAACCCAAATCAAAGAAGTCTACATCCACTGATGAAGAGGTAAAACTAATCAAGAGTCCATCATCAATATTGAAGATATTAGGTAACACTAATAAGTAGTATGTACCCACACTCACATAGAATTTGCACAATAAACCTATGCCTAGTTTGGGTCCTTAAGTGTGGAACAATAGTTTGAGGTTTCTTGGAACTCAACTCATCTCAAAAACTTTTAAAAAACATGTCCTATACACTTTTATAAAAAACATGTTATCATCTTCCCTAGGAAAAAAAGACTATCACTTCCCCTAGGAAGAGAATGCATGTGTGTTTTTTTGTTGCAGGAACTAAAGAGATGGAGAATCCTAAGCCTCCATGTATCCCTCCTCTATGACCTTCAACCCAACATGATTTACCAATAATGCTTGTCTAACAAGAAAAACACTAATCAAGTGTAAAAACATCAATATAAAGATGTTGCCACCACTACTCCAAGGCCAACATCTTAATGTTCCAAGCATTCCACATCTACATTGAAAGATGAACCATGCTACCTATAATAGTGAGTGCCAAGGCATTGAAATCATCTAAGAAGGGTTAATGTTAAACTTAAAGGATGTAAAAGTCAAGTAATTCCAAGAGGAAGCATCTAAATTAAAATATTGAAATTATTTTGGAAATGATTTTTTAAGGGTTTCATCATAATTTGGGTGCTATCATCCATATTATGCAACTACAATGTGTTCCAATTATCTTATTGTATTATTATGTTGAAATATTATTTGAGGCTCAAGATCACTCCCATGCAAATTATAACATTCCTAGAGTTAGTTAGGAAGACCTACAATGGATGAAAGGTTGTGGGTATAAACTTCTATTCACTCTCAGTGAGAAGAGGTCCAAGAGCCTCAAGATATATGCATAAATCAAAAGAGGACTAGTTAAAGGCCTAAAAGATAGGCATGCTACTCAACTTTTGTAGGGAATCCTAAACTTAAATCATTTATAAAAAAAGGCCAAAAAGTGAATAGAGGAGCTCATTCTTATTTGTGCAAACTTGAGAGCTCTCCTATTCATATTTTCATCCTATCTTCTTGTGCATCACATTGAGTGTGAGAGTGAGGGAGGGAGTAAGGAACTTGGAGAGTGAAGCTTCTCTTTGGTCTCATATTCTTCTCTTCTTTCCCTTATTCTTCCATAGTTTAGAGGGCAAGAGGTGGACCTGAGGTGAGGTTGGGATATCCCTCCTTCTTCTCTATGTTTCCTCTCTCCTTTGGAGCACTTCATGAGTGGATTGGTTGCAATGAAGTGGTGAAATAGATAAAGGGAGCTATTTTTAGAATGGGATGCCATTGTCCAGCCTTCAAAGTCACTTGGAATACAATGCATGAGGGCTCTTGGCTATTTGTTTTCTTGCTAGCTTGGGATAGTGAGGTGTAACGTGTCTGCTTGTCCACTTGTGGGACACGTCTTAGCAGCCCATCGGGAGGGGAGTCTAAAAAGCGTCACCTGGCACTCACAAGGAATGTCATAGGGTTTGCGATCTAGGTCTTCCCAAGTCTGCCCGAAGTGAAAGTATCTGACCGTTCACACTTAGGACCGACCTGAAGTCAGAGTTTCTTTCCTATCAGCCAAGTCTCTAGGAAATAGCTAGCGTCGAGCTCCAGATGAACCACTTTGTGTAGGAACAACAGAGTCGAAGTGGATTTATGCTGCACTTGGTTCATGGAGAATGGAAAACGAGAAGGATGTGAAGCTCAACCTCTCTGCCCATAAGGCATAGTCCCATTCCGCTTCCCTAAAACAACATAAATCGGGATTCTAACTCTATTGACTCTAGGTCTTTACAGTTTTGTTATTATGTCTTTTGAGAAAAATTCCCAGCTAACCAGGACCACCCTTTTGTAGGATGGACCCAAGTCACATCCATCACACTTTCCTCGATAGCTTTTGTTGTCTAATTAGGTCCTACCACATTTATGTGTGACATTTAAAATCAGCTTCATTAATTAAGAATTTTAGGGCACAGAGTTCATTCACGTAATTTACAACACATGCGCAAAAACAAAACAATCAGTCCTTTTATCAAACAAGTTCCTTAACTTATCTTTAAGTATTTGAAAATACATTACTTACAACCGGTACTACAATTGGATTGATAGTGATGCCTCTGCCCGAAGCTCTGTTTTCTGGTTGTAGGATTGCCATCCTTACGCGACATTCTTCGCTTGAAGTCCATCATCTGCAAGTAGACTCAAGAGATTAAGAAGGTGGAATAGATTTGAGATGGGAGAGTGAAAGAGGAGATGGTTAAATCGAGGATCGAGATAGAGGGAAATTGTGCAGCCTCTCGGGGTAACTGTTCTCTCTCTCTCTCTCTCTCTCTCAAGCTCTCTCTCACAATCTCTTGGAGGGGTATACTCTCTCTCTGCCTTTTTCTTGCAGCCTTTCAGGGTCTCCTTATGCTTCATTGTGCCTCTCTATGCCTCATATTTATAATGAATTAGAGAGGAGGGGATAAGTCTGAGAATAAGAGTGGAGAGGCTCTTAGAAGACTCAGTGATCTAATGCTCAGATCATAAATCTGATGGTTGCATTGGCTCCAAAAGGGGGGTAAAATTCAAGACACTTGTTTAGAAAGCTCTTAGTTCACTCCTTTTTTTTTCTCTATTCAAAGTGCTGTCTACTGCTTCTAGACTGCGATCGCGGCGCACGCAATTTTGCCAGTCATTTTTCTTTATTTCTCTTTTTATAAAATCTCCAAAATTAACTAAAACATCACTCGTCTTTTCTTTTAAATGAATTTTAGTTCTATCTTTTTAGGATAATATCTAAAATATAATAGTTTTTTCCCCCAAGAATCAAATATTTTTGAACCATTCAAACTATACACATTAATACTAGTGATTAATATAGCTCATAAGTCCCGTTCACATTGTACTAGTGAAGGGTGGCTACGGTCCTTATCAATCCGAGAAAAATGTCAGATTTATGACTCTCGATTTTTTTAAATATATTTTTAATTGAATGAAAATTATTAGCTATTAATGCTAGTCAGTTTTTACCTTAGTTAGTCTTTAGTTAATAATCTTACCAACTTATTAATTGACTAACTAACTTTCAAACTAACCAACTAACTTTTATTGCGTGGAAATATTACATGAGGAGAGAGTAAATGGCTTTGAGAATGGAATTTGAGTAATAACATGTGAGATGTATTTGATACAAGAGTAGTGAAGATCCTAAAACAATGGAAGTTCCATCCAAGTCTAGACTAATTTAGAATTATGGGATATCATAATTAGGAGGAATCCCAAATGTGGCTGCATGAGAGTACTTAAAACATGACTGGTAAAAGAAATTTCTCAAGTTAGAATGGAGTCTTCTTCGAGAGTATCCAAGGCTTAGGGAATCAGCATTTCAAAGGAAAAACTTGAAGGCATTTCTTTGGACACTAAAGCTTCCTTTTCAAGATTGGGTATTTGTATGGTGTTTAGTCATGGGTGCTATATTGATAGTAAGCAATGTCAAGATTGTGGGAGAGAAGGAAGGAGTCTCACTTGTAGCTTTCTTGCTTGCAAAATGGGGGAATACACACAAGGGTGGAGGCTGAAAACAGTTTTCCTCTTTTTAGTTGTGTAAGCCAAAAGAACTCTAGTACAAAAGAAATAGAAGAACCCTATATATGGGTCTCAAACCAAACTCAACTAACTAAGGTGGCATACTAACTAAGCCACGAACTAGAGTAGATAAGGATAGCTGTCATCTAGCTATTATTCATGGGCAGTGTACCAACCGCATCTGCAACTAACAAGTCGGTGATATAAATGCACAACAATCACCCTGGCATATCACGAGTGGAGCTCGATATCTCAATACTCCCCCTCGAGCTCAATCCCAATTCTTGCACACCAAGCAGGTCTCTGAACTTACGCAGCTTCTCTGTGCCCAATGTCTTCGTAAATATGTCAGCTACCTGATCCTCTATGCTAACATAAACTAGATCAATAAGACCTAGTAAAACCCTCTCCCTCACATAGTGATAATGCACCTCAATGTGCTTTGTTCTAGCATGATAGACTGGGTTATTTGCCAAGTGTATACTACTCATGTTGTCACAATAAATGACAACTGGCCCATCTGTAGGCTGATGCATATCATAAAGTAGCTTATGCAACCAAGCTACCTCACATGCAGCCATTGCTGCACCCCTGTACTCAGCCTCTGTGCTCGACAAGGCAACTGTAGGCTGTTTCTTGCTGCTCCAAGTGACTGCAACATTCCCAAAAGAGAACACATATCCACTGGTAGATCGTCTATCAGAAATACTACCAGCCCAATCAGCATCAGTGTATCCATGCAACTGTATCTGAACCCCAGTCTCATAAAATAGTCCATACTGCAATGTGGACTTCACATACCAGAGTATGCATCTAGCCGCATCCAAATGCGGTTTCCTTGGAGCCTACATAAACTGACTTACCAATCCAACAACATAGCTCAAATCTGGCTAGGTAATAGTCATATAAATCAAACTTCCTACTATGCGTCTGTACATAGTAGGGTCTTCGAGAAGCTCACATGCATCTGCGCTCAGCTTCACATTCTGCTCCAAAGGAACTGAAATAGGCTTACAGCCTATCATCCCATATTTGGACAGCATGTCCAATCCATAATGCCTCTACAAGAGCCGTATCCCACTTGGTGATCTAATCACCTCAATGCCCAAGAAATAACGCAGCTCTCCCAAATCCTTCATCTCAAACTTCTGCTTCAATAACATTTTCACATGAAGGATATCTTCATCACTGTCACCTGTCATAATCAAATCATCAACATAAATGACAAGTAGCATAATACATTTCTCTGTTTTTCTCACATAAAGTGAAAAATTTGCCTTGGAAATCTAAAAGCCAATAGTGACAAGATACTGTCCTATCTTTTCAGACCATGCTCTAGGTGCTTGCTTCAAGCCATACAAGGCTTTCTTCAACCTGCAAACAAACTCAGGATGAACAGCATGCACAAAATCTGGTGGCTGCTCCATATAGACATCTTCTTGCAAATCACCATGCAAGAAGGCATTCTTTACATCCATCTGATGTAAATACCATCCCTTTGATGCAGCCATAGCAATGACTGCTCTTACGGTTTCCATCCTTGCAACCGGACTGAATGTTTCTTCATAATCAATGCCATATGTTTGTGCATACCCCTTGACTACTAATCTTGCCTTGTATCTGTTCACAGAACCATCTGCATTGTGCTTCACCTTATTAACCCACTTACAACCAATTGCATTCTTATCTTTAGGCAAAGGTGCCAATTCCCATGTAGCATTTGCTTCCAAGGCATCCATTTCTTCATCCATGGCTTTCTCCCATTTTTCTTTTCCCATGGCTTGCTCAAAAGAAGCGGGTTTTAGTTCTTGTATCACTTTGACTATATATGCATAGTGAATGGCTGTAAATCCATCAGATTTCAACCTATCCACAGGATACATATCTCTGGTAGACCTACGCAAAGTAGGTTCATTCCCAGGTGCTCTCAAAACATCCCTGGTCTTCCTTACTCCAGGTGTAACAATAGAAGGAATACCCAACTCATCATCAATGCTCTGTTCTGAGCCACTGGATTTGCCATCCACATACGAGTGACCTGCATTCACATCAAACATGGGCTGATCTACCTTCTCTTTTCCTTTTCGTGATACCTGCATACCACTATCTGCATTGCTTGAGAAGATTCTCCTGATCTCAATCTACATGTCCATGGCAAAGAATGTGAACCACTGCTAGAGGACGCTCCAGGCCCACTAATATCTTGTGACTGTTGCTGTGAATTCTGTGCAGCATTACCATTTTGTGCATCTACATTATCAATCACATTTACTGGTTTATACCAACTACTCATCTCATGAAAAACAACATCTCTGCTCACTATAAACTTACAAGTAGAAGGGTTATAGCATCTATACCCTTTTTGCTACAGAGAATAACCAATAAAGATGCACTTTTTAGCTTTTGGATCCAACTTGGATCTCAACTCATCTGGCACATGAATATAGGCAATGCAACAAAAAATTTTCAAATGAGAAATATTTGATTTCCTACCAGTATACCTCTCCTCTGGAGTCATGCCATGTATTGTTGTAGTGGGAGTCCTGTTCATTATGTAGACTGCTGTAGCAATTGCCTCAGCCCAGTAAAAGTCTCTGGCAGGTCTTTTTCATTGAGCATGGCACGAGATACCTCTCCAATATGCGTGTTTTTTCTTTCTACAATTCCATTTTGCTGTGGGGTATGACTACCTGAATATTGCTGCTTTATGCCATGCTCTTGCAAAAACCTTGCAAACTCATTTGAGAGGTACTCTCCCCCTCCATCTGACCTTAGGCATTTTATTTACAGGCCTATTTCTTTTTCAACCACAGCTTTAAGAGTTTTGAAATGCCCAAAAACTTCACTTTTCTTTTTCATAAAATACACCCAAACTTTTCTGCTATAATCATCAATAAAAGTGACAAAATAATGAGAGCCTCCAAGAGATGCAGCTTTAGTAGTCCACACATCAGAGTGGATTAATTCCAATGGCTTCTTACTCTCTTGAACATGTCTAGGAAATGGTTTCCTTGCCTGTTTTCCAAACTGACAGGCTTCACATACCTTATGCATTTCTGCAACCTTGAATTTTGGCAATCCTGCAATAATATTTTGGGCGTGCATTGATTTAAGTCATTGTACATTAACATGACCAATGCGTTTATGCCAGATATCAATATCTACAACTACACTGGTCCCATATGCAAACATTGCTGCACTCAATTCAGGCATGTCTGCATCCAATGTAAACATTCTACCCTTCTTCTTTCCTTTTGCTATCAAGCGACTTTTATTTTTCATATCCTCAACAAAGCATCCATGGGAATTAAATCTGACCTGCAGCCTTGCTCAACCATTTGACCAACAGAAACCAGGTTCTTGGTGATAGTCGGAGCATGAAATACATCCGACATGTTATTCTTTTTCCCATCCTGCATAAACAAAGGAATATTTCCAATCTGCACAATAGGATGTGCAGTATCATCACCAGTCTCCACAAATCCTGGTTTTTCCATTTTCCTTGCATCCTGCATCCATTCTGCATGACCTGTCATGTGGTTTGATGCACCTGAGTCAACATACCACACATCGTTACTTTCTTCTGCACTTGTCACAGAATTGGTCATGTGCTGCACCATAAACAAATGCTCATTTCTGTCATCATCCTGTCTACTAGAAGATACATAATTCCCTTGTTGCAGTTTTCCATTCATGATGTCATTCTGCTTTTTATAGCAGTCTTTAGCCATATGACCCATTTTACCATAGTAGTAGCATTCAACATTGCTGTTTGCATTTTGGCCTCTTTGCCATCCACCACGACCTCTTTGGCTCCCCCTGCCTCTAGAGTTACCACGTCCTCCTCCATAGGACTGGTTTTCTTGAGTTTGCTGCATATTCTGATTTCTAGCACGGCCTCCAGATCGGCCTCCTCTATCTTTGCCTCTACCTCTTCTAGTATTTGAGTAGAAGACAGCTTCTTTTGAAGTTCCTCCTGAAGAAGATGCACCACTATTTCTTTGCTCCTCAGAAATTAGAAGAGAATCAAGTCCTCAAAATCAAGAAATCTTTCATGGACGGAAATGGATGTTCAAAACTGTGCATAATCCTTTCCTAGACCATTCAAGGTCACAAAAAACTAAATCATCATCTTCCACTGATGACCCAATGGAAGCAAGTGCATCTGCAATCTTCTTCACCTTCATGTGGTAGTCATTGATGCTCATACTTTCTCTTTGCACATTGTGCAACTCTTGCTTGAGCTGCATTTTCCTGGCTTGCGTATTTGTGCTATACATTTTTGACAAAGTATCCCATGCCTCCTTTGGCGTATTTGCATCCTGAATATGCACAATCATAGAGTCTGAAATGCTGATAGACATTCAATACATAACTTTCCTAGCTCTCTCATGCCATGCTTTAAATGCCTGCATTTGATGTTGATTGGGAACATCAGGAAGAATTGGTTCTTCTTCATTTCCTACAACAAATTCCCAATATCCTTTTCCCATAAGGAAATTCGTCATTCTAAACTTCCATGCTTGGAAGTTGTTCTTGTCAAGCTTTTCAGTGACAATCTGTGAAAGAGAATCGGGCGCCATTACAGAACATTGCAAAAAATTCTGTCACTGCAAAGAACACAGCTTCAGCCTCACAAGGGCAAATCTGCAAAACTGACGAAAGTGGTATTTGACCACATAGTCACTTCCTAGTGACGATTTTGCATCAACAGGCAACAATGATGATTCTGTAACTCCCAATGTCTCTGCGCACAAGCATACGATGCAATTTCTACAGTAATTTTTCACCGACCTGTAGAACAGTGGTCGCACAGCACAAAACAAGACCTTTTCCTGAGTGTGTGCAGAAAACTTCCGCCTCCAAAACAGGCCCCGAAATGGCCTCAAATAAAAAAAACAGAGCAACCAAGGGCCAAAGCCCTTTCCCGTAGCATATACTGCCCTCTTGCTACACCGCGAAGGGTGTCTCAATCTGAGACAATGCACTCTTGCACTTTCCGACTATGCTACCTACAGAGACTTGCTCCCAAAAACAGAAGAATGAAAGCAACACTGGTCCTCTTACCATAACACCGAGAACTTGGCTTGCTTTCTTGAGCTCCTTACCACGAACAAGGCTCTGATACCATGTCAAGATTGTGGGAGAGAAGGAAGGAGTCTCACTTGTAGCTTTCTTGCTTGCACAATGGGGGAATACACACAAGGGTGGAGGCTGAAAACAGTTTTCCTCTTCTTAGTTGTGTAAGCCAAAAGAACTCTAGTACAAAAGAAATAGAAGAACCCTATATATGGGTCTCAAACCAAACTCAACTAACTAAGGTGGCATACTAATTGAGCCATGAACTAGAGTAGATAAGGATAGCTGTCATCTAGCTATTATTCATGGGCGGTGTACCAACTGCATCTGCAACTGACAAGTCAGTGATATAAATGCACAACGGTCACCCTAGCATATCACGAGTGGAGCTCGATATCTCAACAAGCAAGCTCAATGATAGAGGTATGAGGAATGGATGCTCTTGTGGTGATAAGGAAATATTAAGGCTTTTTTTTTTTGGACCTAGTGTGTGGAAACCCAAGCTTGGAGAGAAGTCATGCTCCATATTTGGTTTGGTATTTAGCCTAGAGAAGAAATACAATCTTGTATTTTTAGTGTGTGTGAACCTCTCAATAGGAAAAAGCTAATGGTCTTCCATGTAGTCAATGTTACAACCCTCAAAGAAAGGTGACCAAGAATATAAGTCTATTTGAGAGGGTGACCAAGAAGGTCAAATGGAGTAAAGTTTGTTCAAAGGTATGATGGTTTTGGAGTACATTTAGTGTCACTAGGAAAATTTAAAAAGAGGATCAAGCTACTATCTTCAAACATATTAACCTAGTATCATCCCTCTTATTTATGTAATTGTGTCTATTATTTAATAGCAATATTTTATGGCATCTAAAATAGTTATGTGTTTTTTCCAAGATGGATTCTATGAAGAATCATGGATATATAAAAATTGATACCTTGAGTAGTAAAATAATGTTCTTGGACTTGTAAATCCAATGCCCTTTCCAAATTGACCTATGAATTAACCAACTCAAACTAGTGGTTTAGAATATGATCAAGAAAATGTTGTTCTATGTATTGCAAGCACTATTGTCATCTATCTTCACCTTGTAAACTTTCTTCAATATCAAACATTGATCTTTATGACATCTTATTGCCAAAATATCCAATTTATTCTCATAATCGTTACCAACATGCTATTACACTATTAAGACCTTTATACAAGTAGTTTATACAAGGCACAAAGGTTGCACAAGGTTGTGTGCTAGGCTTTCTAAATTTTATCCATTGAAGAGAAAATTTATAAAAATAATAAATGGCCATATAAGCCTTCACTATGGAATTTCATAAAAGTTTCCATGTGTCAATTCTACACCTAACAAGTTGCTAAAGTTAGACATAGATCGAGAACCTTTTTCTTTTAAAAACCCTTATGAATACATTTAATCTCTATGTGCTTAGAAGCTCTATATTGTGTTAAAGCCAAGGTCACCATTGCATATTCGTTTTCCAAAAAAGTGCATAAATGTGGTGCTTTCATTGTATTTCAACTATTTGGAACATTAAAGTAGTTAAAAGGGATTTGAATGGGATAGCCTTTGGAAGACACACACTATCACATGTAAGTGAGAATCTACCAAGGCACCTACATCATCTCTATAAGGTATAATTTGTTATTTGTCCTTGTTGGGTGATCACATATTACTTCTTGGATGCGATAACAAAATCCTTAATATATGTGTGATAATAGTGGCTCGAGATTTGTTTACTATCAAATGTTTGCCTAATGAAAGATATATATGTAAATTATTATTATGGGATATAATGCATAGAAATATGATGGTTATTTACCAAATCTTTATGTCCATTACTACTCCAAAATAATGAGTGCCAAAGCTTATGAAGTTTTTAATGTGATAATGAGAACCTCAATAATGAATACTTGAGAAAATATGATGGACCACATGACCAAATTGTGGCATTGATACTCCAAAATATTATTTACCAAATCTTACACGCTTTTCACCTTAATTTCTAGTGAAAGGAAATATATTGCATTATTAAAGTTTACATATTTTTCAATGTGATAGTGATATCCTTTTGATAATGAAGACTTCAACATGTGTTTAATTTGACATATTTGTCTTGTAGCAAACATAGAGAATAGTTGTTTCATACATGACGTATAAAATTTTGTTTATATTTAAAAATTTCATACATGTGGATATTTCAAATTGATATGTTTCACTTTACCTAGGTTTTCCATGTGATAATAATACCTATGATGTAAGGTCATAAAACAAACTTTAACAGTATATGCTCCCTTATTTACACATGTGGAGTATATAGATAACTCCTATTTTGCACATGATTTTCTAAGAAACTGGCATGTGCCTTATGATATTGATATTGACATGCAATTGAAAACTATATGGCAATTAGAGTTTGCATAGAAAAATGATATGTTGTGAAAAAATGAAATTGATATTTCAATCATTCACCAAATTTTGGATGTGAGGGGGTCAATATATCAAGGACACATGCCACGTCTTCTTTGGGAATTCATATGCACATGCAACATAATTAAATGGAAGTTTAATGCGATTCTTACTACATATTCACTAGCATGTGAATGAGGGTTCCCAAAGAAACATCATCAAAACTCATCAACTTCAACTATTAAAGGTTCCGAATGATTAATCTTTATTGAAAATTTTCTTCTTATAATTGATATTAGAAGCATGAACTAGCCTTGTTGTATTAGAATGGGAGCTTATAGTTAATTCATGCATATTACATAGCTTCTAGTTTGTTGTTTTATTATTTCCTCCACCTTTTCAAATCTATAAATGTCATCTGAGTTTAGGATTTGGAAATTTATGGTCTAACAAACTTGACATAATGGATTTAAGGATTTTGATCTCTATACAACTTTATATGTTATTTTTGTTTATTTGCATATATAATTGCAAAACCTTGCCATGTTTATGGAAGTAACTATAGCAACTTATATGTTAAGGGCTTCCCTAGTTATGGTATACTTAGAAATTTTTTCTTAGGGAGCTCCTTGCCACCCTAATAAGTATAATTATATCAATGTAATACCCATGAAAAAAGCTAAAAGTGAGAATAGCTTCTCTCCACTACTCTCTCTCTCTCTCTCTCTCTCTCTCTCTCTCTCTCTCTCTCTCTCTCTCTCTCTCTCTCTCTCTCTCTCTCTCTCTCTCTCTCTCTCTCTCTCTCTCTCTCTCTCTCTCTCTCTCTCTCTCTCTCTCAAATCCTCTTATACTCTCAAGCTATGGAAGTAAGAAGCAAATATACAACTTCACTCTCACTATTTCCCATTGTGCTCCAAGCACCAAAGGGGCTATTGCTGGTCACAACAAAGATGTAAGTCTTTTCTTTTTCCAATAATAAAAATTTGTATTAATAATGCCTTGGATAAAACCTTGAGGCAAAATACAAAGTACAAGCAACTTTGTAATGAGTTATAAGTACATCACATATACAATAGTTGTGTGATCAACTAATCCAATGGGCTATAATGTCAAACCATCTAAGGGGTAGTATGGAAAAAAAAAGCTTGAGTCCTAAGGCCACAAGAAGGCCATTCTTCTCTTCTTATCCTCTTAGAGCTGCCTTGTGATTTCTCTCATCTTCCACAGAGAGTGTGGATGATGTATATCCAAATCCATAATAGAGAATCCATAGTGGATACATCCTAAACCTATAACGTGACTACATCTTGCTATTTAGAGGTACTAGGCTATGTTCTGAGCACTCAAATTCCATTTGTGATAGTCTCCTTGGGGACTATGCTTGAGATAATCTAGATTATGGATCCTCAGATGCTATCGAATGATGAGTAAAGAAAAATCTCCCCTAGAAATCCTCTTAGCCACATGTTGGGCCTCTATCTATGACTTAAGCAATAGCCCCCTAGGTCCCCACAATAGTCTATGTTATGCCATCAAATATCATCCTAAGGGCCCTTCATACCTCTTGGGATCTAGGGAAATCCCATAAGAGTATCATGAGCATTGTCTCTATGTCTCCTCTAGCTCGCCACATCTCATGGATGCCAATAGGTCCCTTTCATATCTAAAATGCCAATCATTAAGATCCTATGAGCTACAAGCCCTAGGAAGAGCTAAATTTATCATGTAGCCTTCTCTAAAAGTTACATAAGACTAATTTGAGATGCCCTCTTTGTGCTAGTAGAAGGTGGTTGTGTTGGATGTGCTCTAATCTTGCTGATATGAATCCTCCTCCCCAGCCTAGTATTGTATCCAAAAACAACCATGTCACATCGCATCCCAAGAAATGGATCCCTCTATACCTACTCTTTTGGGTCCTACTACAATCTTGGAAGAGATATCCTGCCCAAAATCTCCATCCATCTATTAAGTAGGTCATTGGATCTGGCCATTGTACTACTTTCTCTCATAGTGTGCCGCTACTTAGATCCTATGTTTGGAGCATCCAATGAGCCTTGTCTCATCAAAGTCCCCAAGATGGTGACTATCCTCCTCAACCATAAAAGTTAAATGTGTTATCTCTACTAGTTACAATGACCACTAGAATAATGTCCCATCTACAGAAGAGACTAATCCAAGTTTGAGAAGTGCCTATATCTATCCACCACCAATCAAGTGGAGCTCCCTCTATCTGAGACTCAATCATAGATCTTGATCCATGAGACCCTATAGTCTCAATCTTTGAGTCTTCTATACTAGCTCCTAGACTGCAAATCAATCTCCTGATTGACACAACGACCTATAAATAGAATCTTCCCATGACAAGTATGTCCTCTATCCACCAAAAGTGTAGCTTGACTCTAAACTCATATCATTATTGAAGGAAAGAGGTTGCCTCCTCTTATCTTTGGCTATAGTCAAGGGTAGTTGGTGAATGCTAGATGAAACAGATCTCAAATCTCTAATAATGATAGCTACTATGGTTTTAACTTCAAAGATCCTCCTTAAGTCTACTTCTGATCTCTTGAAAAATCTAGTGAATCTTGGGTTACCATGGTCTTGCATTGTAGGTGTCTAGAGCTTAAAAAGTAGTTACCAATCTAGGATGAGTGAATATGAAGAAAAGTCTATTTGATTAAAATAGGCCTCGTAATCTAGTATGCGTGCAAGATTTTTGGAAGTAATTAAGCCTCAAAATAAATCCCTCTAAGGTTGAGCTCTATCATTGTCTAAAAGGACCTAAGACAGAGAGGGAATGGGCTTAGGACTAAGAGTTGTGAAATTAAGAAGAAGATAAAAGAAACTCTCAAGTAAATTTAGATCTTGATGATAAATCATAAAATTCATTGATTGAATGACAAATTCTTACTATTGTTAAAAAGGGGAAGTTGTTAAGGAAGCAATAAGACTTTAGTTGAAGGATATCTTAAAGATTGTCTTTTGACCTAGTAGAATGAGGCAATTGAGATTGAATTATATATATGATGTGGATGTTTCTTGGTTGATGCCTAACACTTGTATAGATGAATTGTTATGCCATGATTATAATAATGCAATTACATTATTTTGAAGTGGATTGAATATCCCAAAATGACTATTTTGTACCTTGGCATGAACATTTTTTGGTCGATGGTTGTGATTGATAAAGTTTCTATGAAGTCCATGAACTTTAGCTAGATTTAAGTGATTGGATGACATAATGTTGCACCTCCCAAGGTCTTTACTAGGGCTCTATCATCTTAACTCAAAGATATAGTTTCCTAGAAAAATGAGACCAATGCTTAAGGCAAGAGATCATCCATTGGAAAGGTTCACACCTATGGTAGCATGAGAACCACTAGGGTTTTATTCGAGTGAATAATCCCCATAACTAGTCCTAAGATGGAGATTAGTCACTCAAATAGAACCCTTGAGATGCAATTGGAAAGAGTTAACCTTGAGATGCAATGAAGAAAAACAAGGATACAAAGAAAATGTACAAAAGGGCCCAATAAAAGTGTCAAAAGTTATTCTTGGAAAGAGGTAAATTTTATTGAGCTTCATTGTATTAATGTATGTGCCTCTCATCCATAAGGTGCATTTGTAATTTATTCAATTTGTTTTTAATGGATGAGATAATATTATATATTTCTAACTTTAAGTGAGGGGATCACTTTTGTGCAACCTTTTTTCTATTTTACTCAGACTAGGACCAAATAAGATAAGTTGTATATAAAATTTTGAGAGAGGGACCAATCAAGAGATACAAAATGGGTTGGCTACTCAACTTTAAGCAGTAACCCTTCATCTTAATGCTAATGTATATAATGTATAAAAATGAATAGAGAGCTTATTCTTACATGTGAAAATTTTGAGCCTTTACTCTTTATCATTTTTTCTAACATCTTGTTGTACCATTTCTTTTGAGAGTGAGGAAGAGAGAGTGAGTAAGAGTGTGAGCTTGATCAAAAGACTATTGCGAGGATGAAGCTCATCTTTACCGATTTCTTCCTATATCTTCTTTCATAATATAACCACACCTTTTTCTTTAGCATACATAACACATTTATAATAGGAATTCCAATATCCAAAGTAAACATGAAACCAACTCTGCTTACTTTTGCAATTGACCTACACTTATTATTAAAGTCTTCAACAAAATAGCCTTATATATTAAATCTAACATATAGCCCCTCCTCTACTAGCTAGCCCATACCAAATTATTTGTGATGGACAAGGCATGTAATACATTTGATAAACATTTTGTTTGACCATCATGCAAGGACAAGGGAACTTTTCCAATATGTAAAATTAGATGGCCTGATCTCATCACCCATCTCTACACAACTTGGATTTTCTAGATCTTGTATCTCTCCAAATCATTCAACATGATTGGTCATATGATGAGATGCACCTAAATCAATATACCATATATTATCACATGTTCCCTTTCTTGTAACAACATTCATTATATGTTTCTTTACAAACAAATGCTCATTTTTGTCATCATCTGATCTTAAAGACAATGCATATTTTCCTTGCTACAATTTACCACTATGTATGTCATCCTTCTTTTCATAATAATGTATTGCATTATGATATGTTCTTCCATACTATTGACAAACAATACCTGAATTTCTAGAATCTTTGTTCTACCATCCACCTCTTCCTCTAGAGCTCCCCTTACCCCTAGAATTACCATGGCCTCTTGAATTTTGTATGTCACCATATTTTTAATTTATCATGTTTTGTTGGTTACTACTAGCATGACCCATACCATTGCCTCTTGAAGAGCATCTTCCACATCCCCTTCCTAAACTTCAGTAAAATTCTTGATCCTACTCATTACTTCTTTTTTATGATTCACCATACGTGTTGATTTCTTTAGTAATTATGAGAGAGACCAACTCATCAAAGTCTACAAACAGCTTTCGCACATGCACAAAAGTGACAAATTTTTTCTAAGCCTTCCAATTATTGAGTGTATCCAAAATAGATGAAACCAAATCATCATCATCAAGCATTGCATCAATAGCTATTAAGGTATCTATAGTGCGTGTTTCTGTATTTATCTCAAAATATATTTTTGAAGGTTGTCTAAGTTGCATGTGAATTTTCTACATTTTTGATATATCCCAAAATAGTATCAACAATGGCTATAGATAACCAATATAATATATTTTTGTCTTTTGTATTCCATTCTTTCCAAATCTTTGATTCTTTTGCATTCATAGGATCACTTAGCTTTGGTTCCTTTTTTTCACTCGAAAGAGACTCGTAGAGGCATTTTCCAATAAGAAATTTTATTACACAGAACCTTCATGATATGTAGTTCTTTTTTTCTAGCTTCTCAATAATAGGATTTCCGTTGTTCTTAGCAATTATGACACAAATGAGTACAATAGCAAGTAAGTCTTCTGCAATCTTTCACAATATGTGCACAGTAATAAACCAAGTAGTCTTTCTCATTGACTACTCATCAATAATACAGATAATTTGCAATCTATTTGTAGATAAACCTTGTGTTTGCTTCCTAATAAATATCTCAAAATTGATAGCTTTGAAATTTGCAATCTATGCATTAGAGAATGGCCACCATAGTCCAAATTAAAATATGCATGAAAATTGTTGTCTGCAACCTTATACAGCTAAAACGGGGCCTAAAATAGCCTCCAATGGCCAAAATTACTACGAAAAAGACAAAAATGACTAATTTGCAAAATCACCATTCTACTTGCACAACAAATCTTATAGTAATCTGAGATTTTTGCTCTGCCCTACTTCTGATGCCTCCATAAGTACTATGCAAGGGAAGAGTGAGAGAATGGGAGAGCTTCTTGCTAGGTTTTATTTTTTCTTCCTCACACAATACAATGCGCAAAAAGTATAGATGAGATAAAACATAAAGAAAATCAGCCTATTAAGTCAAACAATGCATAACTCACTATGCTAGTGCTATAACTATGCTAGTTGTAGGTAGGTATGACTAACCAAATATGATAAGTGGTAGGTCACTAACCATGTGAGAATCATAATGTCCACTGACATACTAAGTGTATATGCGTAGATCCATCTAACTAGGTGGTCCATTATCAATGTCCACTTGTGTTAATCTTGCCATCTCAATAATGCCCTCTTAGTTGCCCATATATTGTCAAGATTGTGGGAGAGAAGGAAGGAGTCTCACTTGTAGCTTTTTTGCTTGCACAATGGGGGAATACACACACAGGTGGAGGCTGAAAATAGTTTTTCCTCTTCTTAGTTGTGTAAGCCAAAAGAGCTCTAGTACAAGGAAATAGAAGAACCCTATTTATGGGTCTCAAACCAAACTCAACTAACTAAGGTGGCATACTAACTGAGCCACGAACTAGAGTAGATAAGGATAGCTGTCATCTAGCTATTATTCATGGGCGGTGTACCAACCGCATCTACAACTGACAAGTCGGTGACATAAATGCACAACGGTCACCCTGGCACATCACGAGTGGAGCTCGATATCTCAACATATATTGCATACATTGTGAGGCTCACTCACCTGTAAACATAATAATAGTTAGAACTTGCACAAAAGTGAGCTCTATCCTCAGTTTCATATTGACAACATCCTTAAAAAGTTAATTGTCACATGTTGTAACATAATCAAAAAGATTATTGCACATCATGTGAGGATGTTTCTACTCCTTTATATGCTTGCTTCTTTGCAAGATGAGGGTTGACATTATCCCCCTCCTAGACATATGCTATGTCAGGAATCTTGTGACAAGGGGACCTACTTGGGCTATTATGTCAAACACACATAGTATATACTAGAGAAAGCTCACGTAAGTACATATGAAGAGAGATGGAGACCAAAATGTTTTCTTGTTAGTTTTTATTTCTTCTTTCTCACACAATACAATGTATACAAAGTATGGATAAGATACAATATAATGTATACAAAGCATGGATAAGATACAATATAAAGAAAGATAGGCTACTACATGAAACAATGATAATTTTCTATACTCATTGATTAGGGCTATAACTATGCCAGTTAGTTGTAGGTAGGTATAGCTAATGACCAATGACATGCCAAGTATAGATGTGTGGACCCATATAACCAAGCGGTCTATCATCAATGTCTATGTGTGTTGAGCTTACTATCTTGGCACTTGCCCTCAAGCTCAACCTACAACTTTGCAACTCCAAGTCAGCTCCAAAATCCTTGAAGCTTCTCTATACCCAGTGACTTTGTAAATATGGCAACTATTTGATCTTGAGTGCCGATATACATTAGGGCTAAAAATTCTTCAAAAATTATATACTTGTTGATCATGGGATTAAGAGAAGAGCGAAAGAGAGTTTACCACATGGAAGAATATGGTATTCTTGTATGGAGATAATAGAGTCCATTTCATAATTCTCTCCTTTTTAGCCAAAATCTCCAAAGTCTGATATGCTTTGCTAGTCTTAAAGTCCTTATTTACTTATAAAGTTTGACAAAAGACATAATAAAAATGTAGTACCCAATATATTTTCATTAGTCCTTGATGTTCCTTTTTATCTTATTCACCTATCTCTTTGAGCTTTTTTCTCCATGAGTTCGTTCTTTTTATGGCATCCACAAGGCACCCTTCTCATTTAGTAAATTCTTGCACTATCTATAGCCAAGGAGCTAACGAAAATTAGGAGCCCAAAACCTTTAGCATAAATGATTGGGTTACCATGTTGCCCTCTTGCAAAGGGCTCTCACAAGGTGAAAAGAAGAAAATGAGATCATATAAAACATCATTGGAAGGGACATATCAGTGCCTTCAAAATTATGCTTGAAGGCTGGTAATTTGCAATTGTCAAGTCTTTCATCTCTAAATTGGGAGATTCTTAACAAGGTAATGGTGTAGAGTTTTAAATTCAAAGCATCTCAAGATATTCAAAAGTCCATGATAGCTGGGAGGATCTCAAGAAGAATATGCCTAACATGGTTTATACCCTTTCATATCTTCGTGGCACACTTCAAAATAGTATATTTGCAAAGGATAAATGTATCTTGGCTAACTATAAATTTTGTGGAAGAGGATAGACAACATTATAGAAAGGATTTGAAAATCTAGAGAGTATGATCATAAGGGCGATATCATGAGGTGTAGTATATGCCCCAAATCCTTGGTTTTGTCTTACAATATCACCCAAGAAACTCTTGCTTTGAGCTTTGATTACAGAAGAATATACAAAATTAGACTAGGTATTTGGATTCCCTTGGATTTTCATACAGATTACATGCCTTTTAAACTTAAGATGCAAGCTATAGCACATGAAGAAGTAAAGCACGTAAATGCTACTTCCAATTGGAGTCTAAAGTATGTAAGGGATACCTTGGAGCTACTAGACAATACAACCCACCCTTGGATATAAGTTCAAAGTCAATGGTACAATAATTGGAAAAAGAGTCAAATGCTCTTTCACTTGTATGAGTTGTTTGCCTCCCACAATTGTAAGTTTTGAGCCATAAATATGAAAACTTTGCAGGATCTCATCTTTATATGAGGTGTCTGCCATGCTCATTCCAAGGCACACCTTTTTATAGTCCATTAGTAGGCTTTCCAAATGACACCGACCAGTGCTCCCTTGAAACATCACAGGGTTTGTCACTTAGACCCCACTGAGTCTACATCGCAATGGAAGTGTTTTGGTCGAATCCACTAGGATAGACCTAAATTTTCAGGTTCCTAAAATCAGACAAGTCTCCTAATAGCTAGCTAGCATCATTAATTTCAAGTCTCCACTTTCTACAGGATTACTCAAATTGAAGCGGACTTGTCATTGCACTTGGTTCAAAGAGAATGGGAGATGGAGGGGATATATTCCATCCCCCTAAAACAATGCAAGTCGCTTCTACCTAATGACTAGTTGGTCAATTTATCATCTTCCTATTTCTATTGCGGATTTGGAAATGCTCCCACCTAACTGGAACCACCCTACCATTGGATGGATCTGTCAGGGGTTACACCCACCCGCTTTCCTTTGATGATGAAATCATCTTTAGTTTTTTAATTACCTAAACAGTACATTTATTGAAACATATACAATCGACTTCCTTAATTAGTCCGTTGAATCACAGGTTCCTTCACATAATTTATCTCATGGACACCTTACAATTCAAACAACCCTTGAGTAAAACAAATTTCTTTATTATATTGGAAGTTTATTACAATTTCCATCTTTGTGGAAGATATACAGGATTCCATAAAGGTATTCTACCCACCAAGATTCCACCCTTGTAACTAGTATTTAGGGTTGCAGGATCCAATCCTAGGTCATGAAGAGGCTCATCAGTTTCTAGGAGTAATGCAGAATTTACTGCAAGAGCCCCCTCTGGCAACACCCACATTTCCTACTGCTCGAGGCTATCCCTACGGACGGAACTTTCACTACTATGGAGCTGGTCTAAGCTTCTCAAAGCGATAATCATGATCCCTTGGAGTAGGGTCTCGCAGCTAGCTTGGGGGTAGCCTGGCGCAATCTTTCCTTTTATCTTGTTTGTCAATGTTTTTAATCAAAGATCTAGATTCTAGGAAACACAAACAATCCTTTTAAGAAATGACAATCACACCATCGTGCAGTTCACATCTTCCATAGCTAAGGTAGACCTTATTCTAAGGTAACCTTACATTCTAATGAGGTTTCTCCTCTCCATAAAGAAGTGTTGAGTATATCTCTTACAACATATTAAGCAAGACATGATTTTCCCATTTGGGGCTAACTTACCCAACATAAGTGAATTTTCTTTAGAAAAAATATTGTGTTAATAATTTTAACGAGATGATTTACAAGACCCTTAAATAGACATTCACTATTCATAACAAGTGTTAATCAAACCTTAACCTTGTCACATTGACAATATATCGAGTTATTTTATTAATCTCAAGTGCACATATAGTCTTTTACTCATTTTGTGCAATATCCTCTTGCAGCTATTTCCATCATGATCTTACGAATTATAATCTTTATTAATCTAACTACAAATCATAGGTAGTAGTTAACCATTAATGCAAGTGAAATAAATGAGTGTATACTTTCACAATCAATAAATGAGTGTATACTTCCACAATCAATAAAAACTTTAAATGATTTACCTTGATGACTAGCTGGTGTTTGTATTATCGAATATTGGCGATTTGGGCCCTTCTTGTGGAATGCAACATGAACATTTGCTTTTTCAATATCTTCTTCCATAGTAGGGCCTTCCTTATTATTAATCTCTTTTAGGGTGATATTTTACGTTCTTCCTCTTGCCATAGCTACTTGACCACGGCCTTGGACAGCTCTGCCTTGATCTCGAAATCGGCCTTGGTGGTAGTTTCCACTAATCTTTGGATAATCTCTCCTGAAATGTCCTAGCCCATTATAATGAAAGCACCTAAGACCATCCATGTTTCCCTGGGTAGGAACACAATTTCCAACTGCATTGGATTTTGCCTTTTTTTTCTAACCTTAGTGAAATTGCCCTTGGGTTCTTTTTGCTTGACCTTTTTGAATCCTCCTTTGCTCTGATTATTGTAGCTCCAGACCTTATTATTTTTAGGCTTTGATTGTACTTTCCACACAATAGGAGTAGCTCGAATCAAAGCATCTTGGAGGTCTATTGGGGTGCATTGATTTCAAACAAGTGTTCAAAGGAGAATCTAGCCCATTGTAGAACTTGGACACTTGTTGAGCAATATCCATGGAGGGTGCATATTTAAGAAGTGAAACAAACTTGGAGTAATATGCCTCTAGGTCAATCCCATTTGCTTCAAATTAAAGAACTCATTCATCTTCTAGGTGTGATAAGCTGGAGGTAAATATCTTCCTCTTACAGCTTCTTTCAGCAAATCCCAAGTAATGGTATTTTCACCTTGATCTCGACACCACTGCTTCCACCAGAGTCAAGCTTCGCCAATTATTTTTAGCTTAGCTATCATGGCTTGGTTGGTTGGGACAGTTCCTCTAGTAGTAAAATATTCTTTCATGGATTTGATCCAAATTTCTACATTGGCTTCCACATTCTCATATTTTCCGTCAAATTCCAGAGGTTTGAATTGCTTCAAAAGATTTATTTTCTCTTGGGCTAGATTCATTTTCTCTTCATTGAGAATTATTGTGGATGCAAAATTGTAGGAAATTTACAACAATTTCCAAGTTAAATTTTATGAAATTTATATAGTGTTAATATTAGAGTTCAATACTCAAATTATTTCTTGCTTAATTTATTGAAACAATTTCAATTAAAGCTCTTTTCCCATTGCTAAAGTTAAACTAAAATTTCAAGGGAAAATAAGGTTTCATTATTTCTTTGATTGATTGATAAGGTATCAATCAATCTTTATTACAATGGATATACAAGGTAATCAAACGGAAAGAAATACATTATTCAGATAGCTCACAAGCTCATCTTATTTTTTTCAGAAAAGGATTCCCTACTACAATCGAAGCATGACACTCAGATACATCCTTTATGAAGTAACTTGGATTCTGAGAGTAGATATCTAGGAATCTATACTTTTGAGGGAGTTCAAAAAATCCATCCTTTTTGTAGTTGCGGCAGCTAAAGCGACCTATGACTTTTATTCTATTGGCTGGAAGGATCTTCGTAACTTCCTCATAGATATATTGGTTTAGTTTGATATTCTTGCCTCTTGTATAAGGATTGATGAGTTTACACTGGCCTCATAAAATAGATAGATCTCGGTAACTTTAAGATCTTCTATCCATTTTACCATTTTCAGCTTATTCTGAAGATAAGCTAGACGACTTGTATCGATATAGCAGTATCCTTCACTAATCATCCATCGTCTTTATATGATATAAAGACAAGGGGTTGTACAACTGATCTAATATCTGCATCATCTGATTTCTCCAAGAAAAACTAGATGAATGCATAGCTGACATAAATATTACTCAGAAGATCAAGAATCATTTCCAAGATTCATTATTCTACCATAATTCAAAAACATACATTAATGAAGAGAAGAAAACATGTCCTAGACTGTATTATATATATATATATATTCTTAAGCTTACGTTGTATTCTATACTAAGATGCGCTCTAATACCAACTGTGAGGTGTCTGCCATGCTCATTCCAAGGTGCATCTTTTTACATTCCATTAATAGGTTTTTCAAATTATGCCGCTCAGCACTCCCTTGGAACATCACGGGGTTTGCCACTTAGACCCAATGAGTCTACATCGCAAGGGAAGTGTTGCGGCCAAACCCACTAGGATTGACCTGAATTTCCAGTTTCCTAAAATCAAAGGGTCTCCTAATAGCCAGCTAGTGTCAGTAATTTTGAGTTCCCACTTCCTACAAGATTACTCAAATTGAAGGGAATGTACCATTGCACTTGGTTGAAAGACAATGGGTGATGAAGGGGAGTGCAGTACATCAACCCTCCTATCCATAAGGCAAAATCCCATTCCAGCCCCCTAAAACAATGCAAGTACATTTATTGGAACATATACAACCAGCTTCCTTAACTAGTCTGTTAAATCACAAGTTCCTTCACATAATTTATCTCACAAAAACCCATACAATTAAAACAACCCTTAAGTAAAATAAATTTATTTATTTATATTGAAAGTTTGTTACAATTTCCATTTCTTGGAAGATATATAGGATTCCATGGGGGTGTTCTGCCCACCAAGATTCCACCCTTGTAACTAGCATTTAGGGTTCCAGGATCCCATCCTGGGTCACGAAGGGGCTTGTCAGATTCTAAGAACAATGAGGATTTAGGGCTAGAGTCCCCCCTGGCACCCACATTTCCTACTGCCCGAGAATATCCCTACGAATAGACCTTTCACTACTACGGAGCCGGTCTAAGCATCTTGAGGCAATAGCCATGACCCCCTTGGAGTAGGGTCTCACAGCTAGCTTGGGGATAGTCTAGCGCGACCTTTCCTTTTATCATGTTTATCAATGTTCTTAATCAAAGATCTAGATTCTATCAAACACAAACAATCCTTTCAAATGTGTATCAAATGATGCAATGACAATCACACCATCGTGCAATTCAGAGCTTCCATAGCCAAGGTAGACCTTATCTGGTAACCTTACATTCAAATGAAGATTCTCCTCCCCATAAAGAAGTGTTGAGTACATGTCTTATAACATGTTAAGCAAGGCATGAATTTCCCATCTGGGCTAACTTACCCAACATAAATAAAATTCCTTAAAGACATATATTGTGCCAATAACTTAACGAGATGACTTACAGATCCCTTTAAATAGAGTTTTACTTTTTAAGTGTTAGTCAACACTTTATATCGAGTTATTTTACTAATCTTGAGTACGCATAAAGTCATATGCGCAATAACCTCTTGTAACTATTTTCATCATGATTCCATGATTTAGAATCTAACTTAATCTAAGAGATCTAACTACAAATCATAGTGATTAATTGTTTATACATGTACTAGTATACTTTCTAGATGAAGTTATCAGTTCATGTAAGTGAAAAATATGGAAGCTAATATCTTATGCAAAATTTCAGTAAAAATCCTTATTATTTTAAGTGGAAAAATAATAACCTAGTAGTGAATAACTTGGTTTGACACGATGACATTGAAAATTTTGTCTTTGCTCGCACTTGCATTCGCCACACCCAATGTTTTATTTGGTAGTGGCAACTTTGGAAACCTTGGGCACTCTCGTATCTCTGGCAATACTTGTTCCTTGACCGGTTGCAGTGGTTCCCATGGTCTTTCCACCTTATCGCTTTAGAGCCATTGTATGCAAGTGGATTCAAGAGATAAAGGAGGAATGGATTTGAGATGGGAGAGCATAAGAGAAGATGGCTTAGTCGAAGACCAAGATAGGGGGGAATTGAGCTAACTCTCCCCCTCACAGCCTCTTGAGGTAACTCTCTCTCTCTCTCTCTCTCTCTCTCTCTCTCTCTCTCTCTCTCTCTCTCTCTCTAGCTCCGTCTCGCAGCCTCTTGGAGGGGTATCCTTCTACGTCCCTCTCTCTATCTCTCTCTCATATCCTCTCAGGGTCTCTTTGTGCTTCTCTAAGCTGCTCCCTATACCTCATACTTATAGCTAAATTAGAGAATAAGGGTACGTTGTGGTTATAAGAAGAGCTTTTTATGGAGGGGATCTTGGCAAAATCAGCAATTTGATACTCAAATCACAAATCTGATGGTTCTGTTAGCTCTGAAAGGGGGTAAAACTCCAAGACACTTGATTAGAAATCTTCTAGATCACTCCTTTTTCTTCTCCCTGTTTGAAGTGCCATTTGATGCATGTAAACTGCGATCATGATGCGTGCAATTTTGCCAATCCTTCTTTTTTTCATTAAATATCCAAAATTATCTTTAAAAACCACTTGCTTTTTTTACTTTGACATCTTGTTCTAGAAATTTTCATTGATTTTTAGGATATTTTGACCAATAAATTAGGAAATTTTCATAGATTTTTAGGATATTTTAGTTTTTTAAGAAAAATTTCATAGATTTTAAGATATACTAGTTTTGTCCAAAAATCTAATATTTTTGGACCATCCATACTATACACATTGACACTAATGACTAATATGACTCATAACTCTCATTCATATGGTAACTTCCGTGACAAGTGACTATAGTCCTTGTCAATCAGCAAAAATATTGAGTTACGATTTTTAATTTTTTAAATAAATTAAATAAAAATTGTTAGTTATTAACGTTAGTTATTTTTTGGTTAGTAACCTTACGAACTTATTAATTGACTAACTAACTTTTGAACTAACCAACTAACTTTTAATTGCAAGGAAGTATTACAAAAGCCAAGGAAACATTGGACATCATGAACACATGTGGGTGTCTCCTAGTCATGAAGTTTTAAGCTTCTTGGGGTCCATGAAGATTCCTCTCTAGAAGACATTGTACCCCGAGAATTCTTCTTTTGTCTGATGGGAAAAACACTTCTCAAGTTTTGCATGTAGTCCCTTTTCTCTAAGCTTTTCCAAATCTAATTTTACATGGTGCTCATGCTCCTTTGGATCTTTTGAGAATATCAAGATATCATCTAAGAATATAACTACAAAATCATCTAGGTGCTCTTAGAAGATATCATTCATCATATGTTGAAACACTACAAGAGCATTGGTGAGACCGAATGGCATAACAACATACATGAAGGGACCATACCTTGTGTGGAAGGTTGTGTTCCATTCGTCTCCTTCTCTGATCTATACAAGATTGTAAGCCCCTCGTAGATCAATCTTTGAGAAGATCTTGGATTTTCCAAGCATTTTCCAAGAGCTCTGGCATCAATGGCAAAGGGTATCAATTCTTGAGTGTTATCTTGTTGAGTCTTTGATAATGGTGCACAGATCGGATGCCGTAAGCGCGCGTAGTGAGCGTCAGAAGGTCCCCAAGAAATAAAGAACTCTACTTTTTGCACACAAATCAATGTAGAAAGCATGCATGACATGAACAAGAGACCAATTGGGTACAATCTCTCCCATGCCTTGTATGAGCGCTCCACAAAGCATGTATTTTATGTATTAATAATCTTCAAGCTCAAATAATAGCCCAAATTACAAAATAGCACGCTTTTGGCTTTTGAGTTTGCTTTAGTACCAAATAGAAATAAAGCTAATGGGCGGGCGCCCAAGAAGTCAGGCATACCCAATACAATGTCCAAATACAAATATCTAAATCGTGCGCCCATGCGCATACAAAAATAATAAATAAATATCCAATGCCTTGATAAATAGGCGCGACAAAATATAGGTGCCATGCCTAAGGTATGCACCCATCAAAATATAGATGATAACTCGAATACACTCTATCCTCCAATGCTTTCCATTGCCATTGCTGCTATCTCTACACATCAACTGAAGCATTCACAATCGTTAGTAAAATAATACAATTAAACCGACAAAAGTGAATACCTAGCAGTCTTTAGCTACATAAGTAAATCCATACACATTCAAAGTGACCCATTTCTTCTTCACGAATAGAATTGGGGCTCTAGCAGGAAAATTTGAGTGCTTAATGAACCCCTTGGCTAAGTTCTCATCAATGTTCTTATGTAGTTCAGCTAGTTCATTAGGGGATAGCCTGTAGATGGGTCCAAAAGGTGGTTGAGCCCCCTCATGGAGTTCTATAGCACAATCATATGGCCTGTGTTTGGGCAAGAGATCTATATTCTTTTTTACAAAGACATCTTGGAATTCTTGATACTGTCTTGGTAACTTGACTGACTCATTCTTACTAGATTCTTAAACTTGTATATGATATATCATGTAGGTCAATTCGTGCCTTCCTGTGTGCATAAAGGCTTTGGCTTCTAGATATACCAACTTTCCTTGATTTTCGTGATGTATAATCTTTTACTTAACCTAATCAATTTCTGGGTTGCGTTTCTTTAGCAAAGGTATCCCAAGGATGATTGGATTTGTAGGACTTGATATGACATTAACGCATATGCAAGATCTGTGAGATCGCTAAGAGTTACCATGAGTGGTTGGGTTTCCTTGGTAATATCTCCAAATGCTAGAGGTCTTCCATCCAGGACTTCAGCTATTGTAGGATTGGTCTTTTGGAGTATTGGAATCTAGTATCCATTCACAAAGCCATTATCAATGAAACATGCGAAGGCCTTGGAGTCGAGCAGGCCTTTGAGGTAAAGGGTCTTTCTTGGTAAGATCATCTGGACTATGACAAGGAAAGTTTCCATGGGTGTGGATGGGATTAAGAGACCCTTTCTTATATCAAGGTCTAGTTATACGGTCTCATTTACAATTGGAAATCCTCCTTTTTCTGCTTGAGGATGGTTGTAGCAACTCTTGGGGTTCTTGCCCTCTTATTTATTCAATTTAGGGTAATGTGTCTAGGGTTTCCAGAATATAGATATAGAAGATTCTCTCTTCATCTTTGCTTTTTCTTGTGGGGTCAAGGGCTAGAATTTGGTATTATCTATTTGCATCGATTTGGGCTTGGTTTCTTCTTTGATTGGGGATGGGTTCTATTGGTGAGGCATTAATTCTTCTTGCTTTTCTTACTTTCTCTCTAACAATCTATTATCACACTAGATGGCTTGCATGATATAATCATTGAGTGTTTTTGCCTTAGGCATAGTGAGCATGAGGTCCTTGATGTCATTCAAAGACCCCATCTAAATTGTATGATAAAATACTCCTCATGCCAAGTGAGGTCACATATTAATTACCTATATTCAAATGTATAAGTAGTGGTAGTGCAATTACCTTGTCATAGTTTCTGAAGTTTTGTTTTTGCTGCATGACCATTGTTTGCATCTCCAAATGTGGAAGTGAGCTGACAAAGAAATGCCTCATAGTTATGAAGTCCTGCCATATTCTTTTCCAAGATCGAAGAAAACTATAATAAAGCTCGACCACAAAACAAAGTCCCAATGAATCCCACCTTGGAAGCATCATCTGGATACCTATCCAGTTATATGCGGATATAGGGCTTTACTTCTTGCAAGAATCCCCTAAATTTTGAATGGTCACCATTGAAATTCTCTAGCATACTGATCTTGGATTCTCTTGTTGGGGATTGATAAACATGTGGAATCATCTCATCACTCCCTTTGTTGTTTTGCAAGTCTCGGATCTAGCCTTGCATCTCTTGAAGCGCAGGGTCTAGATACATAGGGTATTCTATTTAAAGTTGCACTAATCGTTCATTCAAGTCTTGGATATTTTGTTGGAGGTTTTGAAGGGAGGTTGCGATCCTTTCAAGGGTTGCCTCCATGGTACTCAATAGGGCTAGAAAGTGGTCTTACCAAACTATTATGGGAGCACTAGACTGTGCTCAAGAGACTAGACTAGATGCAAGATTTATTACAAAAATTCTGATTGCAAGATAATCCCATGTGGGAGACACAAGGTACAATGATAACTTAACAAGATACAAAAAAATACCACAACCTGGGACCATAGGTATGGATACAAGATATCAAAATTACAAGATCTCTCTAAATAGGGATGAACAAGATATAAGACTATACTAGACAAGATCTTGTACTATGAGATTATAAGGTAACGAGACAATAGGATTATAATGGAAGACAAGACATGACTAGATACCATGACTAAATAAGAAATAGAACTAGAACTAGAACTTTAAGTTACTTACTTGGAGGTCTCCACTCCTTGATCTCCTAAGACTCGTATTGGCAAGACTGAGGAGCTCTATGGTAAGGCCCCCTCTTTTAGTGTTGGAGGGTGGATAAAGATCTTCTAGAATGTTCCATGATGATATCATTGATGATGCAAGCAATGACATAGTATATATTTTAGAAGGTTGTATGATGACATGCCAAGGGTAGGCTCGCATGGTTGGCTTGAGGATGTTGTCTTAAGGGTGCATTCACATGGGGTGTGAATTCATATGGCATGAGGAAGAATTAATCCATACACTTGATCATGGCATGTTTGTGACAATAAGAGAGTCTAGATTGATCATTTGGCTAATCAAATGTCCTTAGGGGTTTGGAACCTTGCCAGTTGGAGGAGAGGACTGTCTACCCGGTCATCAATGGATGTAACAAAATAATTACTATCACCAAGAGCTACATTCTCTATAGATCCCCAAACATTTGTATGCACAACAAGTATATTCTTGTTGACATCCCTATTATGCGAAAATGGTTGCCATGCCTGCTTCACAAACTTTATGTAATTTTGTAACTCTATATTCAAGAAAACATGTAACCAACCCTTTGCATTGCATTAATTTCATCCTTTTCAAAATTTCATGCTCGATACATTTGTGCTATATTTTAGTGTCTTTTCCTTTAGCATACATAGTAGCATTTATAGCAAGAATTTTAGTATCCAAAGTAAACATGTAGCCAACTTTGCTTCCTTTTGCAATCAACTTGCACTCTTTATTAATGTCTTTAATAAAATATCCCTTCACATTAAATCTAAACTACATCCTTTACTCTAGCATTTGATCAACAAATATCAAATTCTTTATAATGGATGACATATGTAAAACATCTGACAAACACTTTGTCTTGCCATCATGCAAGGACAAAAGAACTTTCCTAGTGTAAAATCAAATTAAAAAAAATTATCACGTGTTTCTACATAGCCTAGACTTTGTAAATCATGCATCTCTCTAAATCATTTTGAATGACTAGTCATATGATTAGATAGATCTCAATCAACATACCATATATTACCACATGTCCCCTTTCTTGTCATAGTATTCATCATATGTTACATGAATTCTTATAACAATAATGGGTTGCAATATACCCTATTCTTATATACTAATGACAGAAAATACCAAAACTACTAGAACCTCTATTTTGCTATCCACCTCTTCCTCTAGAGCTCCTCCTACATCTAGAATTACCATAGCCTCTCAAAATTTGCATATCAACCTTCATATCAGCTTGCTTTTTATGGACATCCTTCGCAATATGCCCATATCTTCTGCAATGATGATAGCCTTTATCAATGTTAGACTGCTCATGTGACTGCCAGGAGCCACCTCTGCCTCTAGGTGATCTCCCCCTGCCTCTAAAGGCTCCAGATCCTTGATGTCCTTGCATATTTAAGCTATGCCAAGCATTTTTCTGCTACTATCCATGTGTGTTTTGCATGTCTCCTCAACCCTAGAAAGCTCCATGAGCTCTACTACCTCTGGCTCACTGACTAGAGTAAAAGACAATATCTCTGCCCTTGATATGTGCTTGAATCTATATTTAAGCCAATATTTACTTCTTCATGCAGTTGCAGTGCAAGTAACTCATCCCAATCAGGGGGTTTTTCTCTCACAGAAATGGATATATCAAATGCATTATCCTCCTTGCCTAACCCATTCAGTGTCACTGCAATCATATCATCCTCTGAAATACGAGATCCAATAGTAGCTATCTGGTCAGCT
Organism: Lygodium microphyllum; assembly: GCF_053477565.2. Classification (NCBI taxonomy): domain Eukaryota; kingdom Viridiplantae; phylum Streptophyta; class Polypodiopsida; order Schizaeales; family Lygodiaceae; genus Lygodium; species Lygodium microphyllum. The sequence continues at coordinate 113,079,077 of NC_141156.1, read as the reverse complement.
ATGGAAATTATTTCCGTCCGTGTATGCTTGAATGCTCCTACCATTCCTAGACATGTTGTTGAATTGCTGCTTCAGCTACATCTTCCTTGCATGCGTGACATTACCATAATTCTTCATGAGTGTATCCCAAGCATCCTTCAGGGAATGGAAATTGGTAATCTCTGCGTAGCCATCGCATTAGAAGTGCACAAAGAAAACCAATGCAGTACTTGAAAGGTGAGAAGGATCGAAGCTTGCACACGAGCTATGGCGGGAGAGCAAGAGCAAGAAAGAGAGAGACAAGAAATGGGAACTCCAACAGTCACAATGTGTGACCGGGCCTTCCTTTATTTACTAGCCACTAAAAAATGAATGTAAAGAATAAAGTGACGTGACGGACGCCCGCCACTTGCAGTGTGCAGTGGCGGGTACTGTCAGTGTAGTAATACACGGGGCGGCACGGCGGAGGCGCCTTTACCCCAACTATGGTGGGAGAGCAAGAGCAAGAAAGAGAGAGACAAGAAATGGGAACTCCAACAGTCACAATGTGTGACTGGGCCTTCCTTTATTTACTAGTCACTAAAAAATGAATGTAAAGAATAAAGTGATGTGACGGGCGCCCACCACCTGCAGTGTGCAGTGGCGGGTACTGTCAGTGTAGTAATACATGGGGCGGCATGGCGGAGGCGCCTTTACCCCAACAACCTCCCACTTAAAGGCGAATCTGCCCCAGTGAGAGAGAAAGAAAAGAAAAAGACAGTACAACTGTACATAGGTACAAGGGATGAGGAAAGGCAACATCTCATCCAACGCCCATCAATCTCCTGAGGAAGGCAAAGCGCTCAGTAGTGAGGCTTTTCGTGAGAAGATCTGCAGGATTCTCGTCAGTGGAGATCTTGACAAGGTCAACAGACTTGTCCTCCACGACACCATGTATGAAGTGATACCTCGCCTCAATGTGTTTTGTCTTCGCATGGAAGACCAGATTCTTAGCCAACTGAATGGCACTCATAGAATCCGAATGCAGTGTAGGTATAGCATCAATCCCAAGGTCAGCAACTAGACGGCCTAGCCATATGGCCTCCTTGCAAGCCTCAGTGGCTGCAACATACTCGGCCTCAGTGGTAGACAAAGCCGTACACTTCTGAACCCTGGACATCCAAGAGACAGCACCTCCAGTATAGGTGAATACATAGCCAGAAGTAGACTTCCTACTATTTGCATGTCCTGCATAATCGGAGTCACTGTACCCCACGACCCCTGTATCCTGGCTGCCATAGCAAATACACATATCTGTTGTGCCCTTCAGGTAGCTCATGATACCCTTCACGGCATCCCAATGTTTCCTACCAGGTGTAGCCATATAGCGTGCCACAACACCAACTGCAAAGGCAATATCTGGATGAGTGGCTATCATGGCATACATCAAACTGCCCACGGCTGAAGCATAAGGGATTTGGGCCATCTCGGTCCTCTGCTCATCTGTCTGCGGACAATCGGCCTGTGATACCTTCACATAAGAAGGCAATGGACAGCCAATAGGCTTTATGTCCTACATGCGGAAGCGCTTAAGGACTTTATGAATATACTCCCTCTGTGACAAGTAGAGGAGTCCTTGATGCCTGTCGCGTCTAATGCACATACCAAGTATGTGAGAGGCCTGTCCCAAATCCTTCATCTCAAAGCTCTTCTTCAACTGACATTTAAGAGCATCTAGCTCATCATGAGCTTTCCCTGCTATCAGCATATCATCCATATAGAGTACCAAAATAAGCAATGAACCATCACGGGCTTTCTTCATGTAAAGACACGGATCCATAGCACTCCTGCTGTAGCCCTGTGACTGCATAAAGGCATCAAACTTATGATACCATTCCCTAGGTGCCTACTTCAAGCCATAAAGACTTTTCTTCAACTTGCACACTAGGTGCTCCCTGCTAGGTTCTGCAAAGCCCTTAGGCTACTCCATATAGATCTCATCATGCAAGTCCCCATGTAAGAAAGCCGTCTTGACATCCATCTGATATAGATCTAAGTCAAGCTGAGCAACCAAAGCCAAGACCAAGCGCAGGGTGGTCATCTTAACCACAGAGAAAAGACCTCATCAAAGTCTACACCATGCTCCTGCTTAAAACCCTTTGCTACTAGTCTAGTCTTGTATGCCGGCTTGGGGTGTCCAGGGGTACTTTTCAGCTTGTACACCCACTTGCATGGCAAAGCCTTCTTGCCCTTAGGCAAGGCAACCAAATCCCAAGTCTCATTCTTATGCAAGGAGTCGATCTCAGATTGCATAGCCCTCTCCCAGGAGTGATTGTCACCCCTGCGCATAGCCTCATCATAAGTGAAAGGCTCTCCTGCCTCTGTAACCAAAATATAATGCATAGAGGGCTGAAATCTATCAGGTGGACGTCTGTCTCTAGCAGACCGTCTCACTGCAGGCTCTGTTGCTTGCCCAGCTGCCTGTCCGACACCCTGACCATGAGCATCTGCTGCAGCTGTAGGCTGTCCAACTGGCTGTGCAGGAGCTCTAGGGTCCTCCTGAAAGATCACTCTGCGGATCTCAACCACTTTCTCACGCTGCCTGTGCATCTTGTCTTCATGGAAGACTACATCATGGCTGCATACTATTTTCCGCGCCTGCGGATCCCATAGGTGATAGCCCATCTCTCCTGAATCACCATAACCAAGAAAGATGCATTTAATGCTCTTTGGATCTAACTTACTCCTCTTGTCCTTGGGCACATGGCAGAATGCCTCACATCCAAAGACACTGAGATGCGCATAAGAGGGTGGCTTACCAGCCCAAACTTCCTTTGCAACCTGGAAATCCAATCCACTAGAAGGCGATCGGTTTATGACATGAACTACCGTACTAACTGCCTCAACCCAAAAGCTCTGTGGTAGGCCTAACACGCTCCTGAATAGTCCTATTCATGCGCTCAACCAAACCATTCTGGGCGGGGGTGTAAGGGGCGGTCAACTGACGCTTAATACCCCTGTCATCACAAAACTGCTCAAAAGCACGTGAGACATATTCTCCCCCATTGTTAGTCCTAAGGCATTTCAACCTATACCCATTCTGGTTCTCAACAAGAGCAAGCCAACGCTGAAAGGCTGCCAAGACATCGGACTTTTGCTTTATGGGATAAGCCCACACTTTCCTAGAAAAATCATCAATGAAGGTAACAAAGTACTTCGCGCCACCCATAGACATACACGACATGGGCCCACAAACATCTGAATGCACCAAAGCCAAGGGCTCACTCATGCATGGCCTACTCGATTTCTTATGCGTAGACCTATTCTGCTTACCATAAAGACAATGATCACACGAGTCAAAACGTGCATAGTCCAAAGGCGGAAGATACTGCAAACCAGATAACATTTTCATTCCCTTCAAAGACATATGCCCCAAACGGGCATGCCAAAGTGATACATGTGGGATAGAGCCCACTGCCAAAACATGGTCTACAGAAGACCCAGATACAACAAGAGGATAGAGGCTGCCAGCCTTGGCGCCTCTAGCAAGCACAAGTCTGCCTTTGGTAATCTTCCAGGCAGAATCCCCAAAACAGACATGAAACCCTGCATCATCCAACTGTCTTGCAGACATAAGACTGCGCGTAAGCATATGTACAAGACGTATATCCCTGAGCAAAAAGGAACTGCCAGTGGAAAACTGTAACTGAATATCTCCACAGCCCACAATATCAAGAGACCTGTCATCTCCAGGTCTGACTAATCGAGATACAGTACGGTAAGAGTGAAACCACTCACGGTAAGGCGTCACATGGAAGGACGCACCTAAATCCAATAACCAGCACTGTGCATACATACTAGGTGTCTCAGTCAAGTGTGAAGCGTCAGAAGAACTAGCTGCAAGTATGAACTCATCACTACCATCAGAATCCTCAGTCTGCATGACATTAATTTCTTCAATCTTGATGCTAGACTTCGTAGGTACTATGCTGCGATCAGAGGACTTCTCCTGCACTTTCTCTTTGCCCTTATCTTTGCGCTTCTCATTGCGCAACTCATGACACTATGGTCTGATATGGCCCTTTTTCCCACAATGATGACAAGTGACATTAGCGTTGCACCCACGGGACTACGCGGCTTTCCACGAGATTTAGACCGACCCTTCTGCGAGTCACGACCACGGTTATTACCACGATCATTCCTGTCATTCCTGCCTCTAACTGTCAAAGCATGTGAAACACGAGAGGCATCCAAGTTTTTGCGATTAACCTCTTCCTACAGAAGAGCACTCTCAACATCATTCAGTTTCAGAGTAGCACTAGAGGCACATAGGGCAGTGCGGAATACATCCCATGACTCATTCAGAGTCCCAAGCAAGAAAAGAGGAGTTACTTCCTCTCCAAAGGTGATATCCTGTGAAGTTAGGTTCTTCAGTATAGCATGGAACTGGCTCAAGTGAGCAGACATTGTCGCATTATCCTTCATGCGCAGATCCATAAGCTGCTTCAACCAGTACATTTGACTCGCCGGACTTTTCTTATCATAAAGATTCTTGATCTTATTCCATAGATCCCATGCACTCTGTGCTTCCTCAAATACATTATAATGTACCTATTCAGTGAGAGACAATACAATCGTGGACTTGCATAGCTCATCAAGTTCAAGCCAGTCGTCATTGTCCATAGTTTCAGGCTGCTCTCCACTCAACCGAAGTGGCTTAATCTAAGATTTCTGCACCAAGACCTGCCAAATTTGACTCTTCCAATAAGAGTAGTTGGTACCATCCAACTTTGTGATGTTAAATATGGCATTATCAGTCGAAGAGGATGCCATAATGCAGGCTGGAAATGCACAGACAATGTAAAACTACTGGCTGTTTTACTACAGAAAATGCCCAAAATCCACTGAAATGAGCTCCAAATGGCGAGAAAAGTGTGCCAAAAGATGCTGCCCACTTAGTACTAGGTGCGGTACACCAAATCAGGATATTTCAGCATAAAAAATACTGCTCAATCCACCAATAAATGCTTGCTGTAATAAATTTCAGAATTGCAATAATGAGAGCAAACTGTCCCAAAACTGGATCTAATGTCAACTAAACAATGCTAGGTCCAAAGCCGGCATAAAGAGGACAAAGCAAAGCCAAATGACAGTGAAAATACATGAGCATAACACCGAGAGATGTCAAATAGCATCTGCCAGTAAGAGGCACACCCCAGACAATCTAGGCAAAATATAGAACCAACTGCCAAAACCTGACACAAATAGGTGTGTGCTCAAAAGAAAGCGGATCCAAAATTGAGACTCAGCTCATAAGCATCTTGTGAACCAAGACATATACTCAATGCAACATCCAATTGTCGGAGTATAATCCCAAAATCTCAATACATCCATAACTGCTCAATGACATAGACTGCTCCAATAGTATGTAATCCCTGCTCAAGGGTCAAGTAAGCATGCAAGATGCTCCCACTGGCACAAAAGGCGTACAATCGAGTTAAGGGCTGAAGCAACCCAAGACAAAGTACCAGTGACAAGTGACCAAGTCAATGCGTCATACGCTTCCCAAGAGCATGACATACATGAAGCAACTGATGTAGCAACCACTAAGCAAGACATAATCCCAATGGCAAGATCTTTGTCAAGTCAATACATCCAGTAGCAAGCCAAAGTCAATATCCCTGTGAGTCAGAAGTGCTCAAAACATCCAAATCGGAGCTCCAAAATATCTGTCAAGCATGGACGAACTAAGAGGCATCAACACGGACCAAAGCATGTAATGCATAGAGCTTATCCGTCAAGTACAGACAATAGGCATAAGAGGCCCAAATGCCAGTCAAGTTGACCAAACTGCCAATGACAAACCAATAACAACGGAGCAAATGTGATGCTCAAAAGCATTCTGGAATCACGATCATGAGTTCGAAGTCGATCCCCAAAGTGTAATACATCATGACATAACCCATAGCATACATCCGGTATCGATAGAGAAGCAATACATGTGACAAATGAGCTTCAGCCCGCTCATGTACAGCAGCTCTCAACAGTCCAAAACTGTCAATTTCCAGCCCAAAAACAATGCCAAATCATGGGCAAATCGAATGCATACATTCCCAAGACATTGGGCATCATGTAGACCGCATACGGGCATCAAACAAGGTAACCGGAGTAGAGTATAAGCATCAAATGCCAATGCCAAGTGTGACTGCCCTGTTTCCAGCACTGTATAATAGTAAATAACAGTCCCAAATTTGAAGAAATCAGCCCCGAATGATCAAGACCAATGCCCAAAGCTTGAATGACATCAAACATGAAGTCTATAGCCCTCTTGATCAAGGTAGAGAGCAAGAAGCAATGGCCAAGTGTGGAGTTGAAGTAGACGAGTGCTAACAACCTGGGAAAAATGGTGCAATCTGCTTTGTTGGTGTTGAACTTGCTGCTGCTCCACATGGGCTGAAAAGGGGGTAATGGGGGGCTCAAGAAGGGCCTATCAAAGGCCTATGACAAGCCTCTTTGAGCCTTGATAGGTGTAAGGCACAATATGAGGAGAATAAGCTTCAACGGTTTGAAGCCATGGCTTCCCTTGCTGTTTGCAACCTGTAGACTGAAATAAAACCTGAAAGAATGATCGAATACCTCAGTATCAATGCCTTGAATGTGCCTCAATAGGCCGGGAAGGTGCTCGGGAAGCCGGGGAGTGACGGGAGCTCGGGGAGATCGGATATGGCTGCCGGGATGGAGATCCAATGCGTGAAGGGAGTTGATGCGAAGGTAGAGAAGCACCGAGTCGAGCTCGAGCAAGAGGAAGCCAAGCTCTGATACCAGTTGAAAGGTGAGAAGGATCAAAGCTTGCACACCAGCTATGGCGGGAGAGCAAGAGCAAGAAAGAGAGAGACAAGAAATGGGAACTCCAACAGTCACAATGTGTGACCGGGCCTTCCTTTATTTACTAGTCACTAAAAAATGAATGTAAAGAATAAAGTGACATGACGAGCACCCGCCACCTGCAGTGTGCAGTGGCGGGTACCGTCAGTGTAGTAATACACGGGGCGGCACGGCGGAGGCGCCTTTACCCCAACAGTACTTTACTAACTCTTTTAGACAACTTTTAGTGAGCTCTCTGTTGTTCGTGTGTCAGATTTCATTTAGATAATTTGGGTTCAGCTTCAACCCCTATACATAAATCCCAATAACCTCTACTAATCAAAAAGTTATGCATCATGAACCTCCATAGAGCAAAGTTTTTGTTGTCGAGCTTCTCTCCAAGACAATTTGAGTGATGTTGTCAGTGCCTTGAGCATTTTCCATATTTGCAACTAAGGTATTCAATGCTATATGCAATCTGTAACTGCTTGACTCCCTGCAGTTCAGGAATAGACTTTCTGCAGTTTAGGAATAGTTTTTCTGCAATTCAGGAACAACTTCGCGACAACCTACTTGCTGTGAACTGTATTCTAGAAATTAAAAAATACAGTCAACTAAGAATAAATCAAGCTCAAACCAATTCAAAAAATTCTATGGTAGTGGAAAAACATCCCAACAACAAACTATGTCCATACAACAAGCCTCAATAGATGCATAGAACTAATGCTGACATTTACTAGACTTTTCCACAGTTTATGATAGGCAAGCAGCCTGCTATGACCAGCAGCATAAACTATGCAATAATCAAGGTATTCTTAGCTCAAAAATATCCTTAAACCACTATAGACATGTCCTAGTACATTGGGGATTCAATATGTGACCAAACAAGCATCAATGTTTGTACTGTATGCAAGTAGCAGTGTCAAATACTCTTCCCATAGGTTGTTTAGAGCCAGTCCACTACTATAACTAGAAGTATTTCAGCCTAGATTTGAGCATTTAATGCTCATTTAGATCCACCAAAAATCTTATATTCATGGACCAACATGCAAGCATCATATGTAAGCTATCATATATTCAGGACATCAACCAGTTCACTATTTCCATCCTACAAACAAGCTCCAAAACTAAGCATTTAACACTCCAATCTCATGCCCATGTATACATAAGTGTTGCTATAACACTTGCCAAGCATCTAGGATGATTGTCTGCATCATTCTCAAGCCTTTCTTGATCAAACAATGCCATTAGTGCTGGAAATTCTAGGGCAGATTTCAACTCACATTCTAGATAGATTTCAACCTGCTATTACCATTTAAATTCAAGTGTTGAACTCTTAAAATCCATGCCCAAATGCATGAGAGTAAAGGCATATACATTGCCAAGCATCAATAGACATTATTAGAGGTCAATATAGCTCCCAATGAGCTAAAACCAAGTAGATATATGATGTCCTGTATGATTAACAATAGACCTACTCTATTTTCTAGCCAATGTTTGATTCAAACATCCCACAAACAAATTGAGAACCATGATACCAATGCTTTAGCTTAAAGCTTTCTTCAATCCTTGAAAATTTGTTTATGTCTATTAATGTATGAGTTGGAGTAGGAGAAGATGACCAACAAATTGGCGCAATCTGTGCAGGTCACATTTTTGACATTGTTGTTGTTTTTGACCTTGCTACTATTTTTTCCCTCAATGTTTGTGCAACAAAGCTCATTCAAGGGGTAGAGAACCCCTCTAGGAAGCCTCAATAGTTTGTGAATTGAGAAACCACAAGAAGCATACCTTCCAACTGATCTAATGACTGCCAACACATGAACTTGTGCAGGTCACAATGTAGCTCCTAATTTTAGGCTCCAACTCTTGCAAAGCCAATGCCAATGCCAGTACCAAACCTTCAGGCTTCAGGCTCTTATACCATGTTCAAGATTCAGAGTTAGAGAGAGACAAAGAGATGGAGTTGTAAAACAGAGAGTAGTGAACTCTCATTTTTCTCTTCTTCTCATTATTCCATAATGCTTACTTAAGTCTAGTCACACATAACTGAAAGACACACTAGGTCACTAACTGACTATACCATTAATTGTTGTTGAGTCTGATTGACTCAATTACTACAACACACATGGAGAGTGAGAGTTGTCTAGATAAGGTGGGTGGTCATGTCCGTGGTACTGATCATGAGCTTGATTCTCAACACTACAGACTAAGTTTGGCATTGATCTGCTTTAGTTTGAGTTGAATTGTGAATGCAATGGCTCAAGGACCAATGCTAGTTAAGCTGATAGGTGATTTTAGCATTGAATTAGACTAGTCAATCCTTATGGGTTTTGGTGAGAACATTCTATTGCAAAGTGGGCTCAAGAACAAGTACAAGGTGGCATTACTTAAGATAATCTCTTGATGGACCACTAAATCATGTCATTGAGGTTTCCTCAATGAGGCATGTTACACAATGAGGTATGCATCAATCCTATCTCTCCCCTAATTATCTCCAACCCTTCCAACCTTGATTAGGCCCTTTTCTAGTAATTTTTAAGCTTCCCAATTGACCCAAGAGGATCACCCATAGTAGAAAGATCCCTAGGAGTAGTTCCCATAATTTTGGACACATTTTTATTAGGGGCTTCCCTACTACTCTCTCCATTGCCACTCTGCTTGGTGCTTTGCCCAATATTTTTGGGACTTTCTTGCTTCCTTCAAGTTTGTATTCAGCATTGTTTGAAGAGCTTTGGATCAACCATTGCTTTATAGTTAAAGGCATGTGTGTTGTTCATTGTTTGGAAATTAAACATTTGCTTGGTTTATTCTCCACTAATGCTTATGAAGCATGTTTCTTATTCCTAGATTATGTATTGATGCTTGAGAAAGGATTTTGGACTGATGAGAGCTTGTTTAGCTCAATTCTTGAAGGGTACTTTTCTATAATATCCTATGGACAGCAAGCATTCACTATGAAATCTTATGTATTGAATGCCTATAGATGATTTGGGGATGCAACATTGATGTATTGATGCTTAGCATTGGTTACTATGTCACTTGGATTTGCTTATATTGAGCTCTAGGCTTTGCTTTTGAGCTGCAGTTGTTTCATATTAACAGTGGCATTCTGCTTCAATGATTTTCCACTTATGATCTTAAAGGCCTATTGTTGGGTCCATGCTCTCGGATGTATTGCTTTATGTCATTGGGAACTCAAATGCTATGAGGTATATGTATTAAGCTTTTCTTTGCTCTTGTATGCTTAGTTGGTTATGCTCTACATTGTTCATATAGATACTAATGATTATGTGATAATTTAGCTTTCTTTTGTACCCAAGTACTTCCTTTTGTCAGATGTGTTTGTTAGCTTTGGATGCACTCTTGGTTATATACTTGAGCTTCATTGTTCATATGTAGTGAGTTAGTTGTAGGTTTGGATGCACTCTTGGTTATGTACCTGAGCTTCATTGTTCATATGATGTGTTTGTTAGCTTTGGATGCACTCTTGGTTATGAGCTTCATTGTTCATATCTAGTGAGTTAGTTGTAGGTTGGTGGATCTCTATCACTTTTGAAAGATCTCTTATGCACAATTTTCTTATGTACATGCTACTCCTCTATTTGGTATTGCATCTATGACTCTAACATCTTTAGGTCTCTAATAGCATTTGGTACCTTGGTGGTTTGTGCTCTATTTTGCACTGCTAGTTGTATTATATATTGTGATTGTAGCCCAAATATTCTTGCCAATGGGAGCTTTTTTTTTTGCTTATTTGCCTATAGTTTACCTTCATTTATTAAATATCTATGGATAGCCATACTGAAGTTTAGTTTTGAGCAGTTTCTTTGAGAGAAAATACTTATATTCAATACTCTAGTGCTTCCTACTTGTGGCAATGTATTGGCTTAGCCGTCCTCTTATTGCATGCATTTTGACTCAATTTTGGGGCTAATTTACTGTTGTCATACCAGCCCACATTTTCCTTGGTTGGAAAACATAGTGGAAGATATTTCAAATGCATCTAATGACAATACTATCTTAAATATAGAGAAGTTGGATGGCAATAACTTCTAGTATTGGAAGACTTAGATTTGGCAATATTGATGCAAAAGAAGCAAGTGAGGCCATTGACATCCAAGGGGATAAAGTCAAAAGATTTCCATAGAGATGATTGGGATGTGCTTGATGAGTTATATGCAAGTCTATTATGACAAGTAGAGTCTTGCTTTACACTCATATTGGTTGAAGAAGTTTGTAAACCTTTGCATGAAGGATAGCACTCTTATGTCTACTCATTTGAATGACTTCCACTCCATTTTAAACCAACTTATCTCTTAGGGCATTCAGTTTGAGGATAGCATAGAGTATTTGTTCTTGCTCGTCATACTACCTGAGTCTTGGGATACATTTTGTACTATTATAAGTGTAAATTATTTTGAAGATGACTTCAAATGCTCCACTATAGAGAGTATATTTATTACAAAATAAGTCAAGAAGAAAAACATTGGTGCAATGCGTACTTGTCATGCACTTATAGTTAAAGGCAGCAAACATGATAGTAGAGAGAATAATAACCATGGTAGAGACTCACACCCCAATAGGGGCAAGTCTAAGTCTTGTGGGAAATCATAGAGTAAATCTCGTGGTCCTAATAAGTTCCCTCTCATTTGTCATTCTTGTGGGCAACAAGGTCACATAAGGCCACAATGCCATAAGATACATAATGATAAGTGCAAAAAAGGCAAAGCAAAAGCACAAGATAATGCCAAGTCTCCTATTGATGATCGTAGCATTATTCCTCCAATGTTGAGATAGAAGAGATAAATGACTTGGATTATAATTTAGATTATTATATCTCCACTTGATGCTACTCAATTACTTGCTATTTTGCATATTTACTCTCAATGTTGGCTTCTTGATTCAAGGGGTTCCTTTCATGTTACCTTGCATTGCCCTTGGTTTTATACCTACTGCACTACTATAGGTTTAGTCAAACTAGGTGATGATCATGTATTTGACATTGTTGGCCTAGGTAATGTGAGATTTAGTTTGGTACGGGTGCTCCATTTTTACTACATGCTTTATCTCATCTGGATAATTGGATGATGAGAAGTATCATGTATCTTTTGGTGATTTTTTATGGAAAAGTATACATGGGAACCTAATTTTTTTGAAAGGTGTCAAGGTTGGAAACCTATATCCTTTACTTGTATCTAGATATGCTAATCATGGTTTGGTTGTTGTGACTCATCTTCCACATATATCTCTTTTGTGTCATTGTCTTGGGCATATGTACCTTAAAGGAATGAAAGTCCTCGCTCATTTGTAGTATTTAGTATCTCTTGACTAACTTTTTGATTCATGTGATCATTGTTTATATGGTAGGAAAACTTGTAATTCACATAAAATGTCTAGCTCTATGTGTTGGATGAACCATTGGTTCTTGTGCACTCAAATGTTTGTGGTCATATGCCTTGTCAATCATTAGGTGCTACTAAGTATTTTGTGATATTTATTGATGATTATTTACATAAGCTTTGGGCCTATCCCATCAAGAAATTTTAAGTTTTTCCTACATTTTAGTGCCTTCTTACTATGGTTGAGAGTCAATTTGGTTGAAATGCTTATGATTTGACAATGGGGGTGAATATGTCTCTAAGACATTTGATGAATTTGTGATGAGAGATGTATTAAGATCGGTTGACCCCACCCTAGAATGGTATGCAAGAGCACATGAATAAGACTATTTAGGAAAGGGTCTACAAAGAGTCTATAGTATGCTTACTCATGCAAGCTTAGCACAGTACTTTTGGAATAAGGTAGTTTACGACACAATTCATTTGATTAATAGGTCCTCATATATTGACCACCCTATTAAAAAAATTTAAGATGATGCAAGAGGTTGATCAAACCCATGCATTGACCCTATCATTTAGGTCCTCACAAATGCATTAAGAAAATTAGGCACGTTGTTTTATCTTGCAAAGGAGAATGTTTGCTAGCAAAAACTTAAGATAGGAATCAACACCAAAACTTGTTATTTGGATGAGGCTAAACAATAAAGCTTCATTTTGTTATTCACTTAGTTGGTCCCAATTTCAACACGGATGGTGGTTAAGTATGACCAAATAGTTAGAGATAAACTATTGTGAGGATTGTGGCACATTGACAACCTGGCTATATACATATGTAGAGTTATTATTGCACTAGATCCTTATTTAGAGGCCCTCTTGTAGTGTAGCTTTTCCAACAAGCCTTCTTGGGAGGATGTGTGGAGGAAATCGAGCCCATGTTTGTGAGGGTCCAGGGGGCTCATATCCCTTGATCTAAAAGACCATTATGCTAAATGTTGTGCATAATTTATGGACCTATTGAATATACATTTAGTGTCCAAATTTGGTCGGATGCTTTAAAAAAGCATGCATGCAATCCTCTATTTGGGGTACTGGTCTATGGCTTAATTTCATTGCTATACCTATGCTTTTTTGTATACATAGTGTTTGCTCCCATATATTTTCTATGTATGTTATCAAAACTTCCTAAGCACATGGCAGGGAAGTATTAGCTATTTATTATATTCATTGTTCACTATAAGAAGAAATGTGCAACGTGAAAGCAAAGCATGAAGAAGGAGCATAATCTATGGATTATTATCCTTAATAACACGCAATGTACATGAAGTTGTTGCACATTTGAATTGCCAAGAGGTCATGTCAAATGTATTACTTTACCATGTGAATCTATAGATCAAGCTTGATCCCCTATGACTTATAATGTTGGAATAGACTCTTGTGGTAAAACCGCAAAGGTCTATTCTATCCTCACCATAGGAAAAGCATTCAATAAGAGATTATGTATCTTATGGCCCAAAAGATTGGCCGAATGCTTAAGAGGGATGGGAAAACCCTAACCCCAAAAAATCAGATATAAAGGATAAGAATGAATATAACAAGCTATTCATGTGTGTAAAATTTATACGCTTGCATTCTTTCTTCTATTGTGGAAGAGAGTGTGAGGGTGAGAGTGAGAGATTGAGAGCAAGAGAGTGAGAGAGTGAGGCTGAGGGACTAAGAGGGTGAAGATCTTCTATTCTTCTCTTCAAGCACTCTCTTTTTTCATGCCTATGCTGTCTCTTTCTTGTATGGAGGTAGAAGAGGTTGAGGGATGAAGGAGCACTCACTTGGGTGATAGGGTGTGCAAGATGCATTCTTCATGGGATGGAAGGCTATGTCACTCTCTACAAATAAATAGCTACATTCATATGTGAGAGACTATGTGAGAGGTAGTCATTGATAGTGTGGTGGAAGCTCCTAAAATCATAGGAGTGTATTCAAATGTCTCAAATATTTTAAGGGAGTATTTCCCAACATTTTGGTTCCATTTTTGGAACCAAGGACACATCAATCATTGAGTCACTTACATTCTTCATGGATGTGGAATAGGAGGGGGCACCCATGCTAGCTCTAAAACATGTCCAAGTTATTATATTTATGTTTAGATATTTAAATATATATTTATATTTTTTTAACATTTACATTTTATGATTGATCAAGCATACGAGATATTATTAAAATTATGATAGGATTTTTAGAAAGAAAGATGTAAAGAGTGAGCTAACATATAAGCTTAATGTAAAGAGTGATTTAACTTAAAAGCTTGGTTTTAGGAGAAAATAGTGATTTTAATGAAAATTTATTATTATAATTTTAAAACTCTCATAGTTCTCAATTTGCAACACTTTTAAAGGAATAACCCATGTTGGAGACCTTGTTTCACTCAAATTGCAGTTCGAAGCACAAAGTTATGGAGATTTTTAATTGCTATCCTGAAGCTATTTTGAAAAGATAGATATAGAGATGATCGGCATGTCTACTTTATGAATCTTCATGAAGAAGATATGCTTATCATAGAGTCACCTCCATTTTTGCTATTTATCCCTTGCTTTTTACAAAAAGCTTTAGGTCCATCTTTGTCTTTTTCATCTCCTTATCTCCATCAGAGTAATATTCATGGTCTTGAGCCTCTTTGGAATTACCATCGGCATCAACAAGAGTTTTCATATGCTTCATCTCTCCCACTTGTGCTTTTTCTCTCACCTTGTTTCCTTCACCTCTATTAGATCACTCGTATTATTTCCATCTCTAACACCGCCATCCTCTTCTTTCTCTTCATCCTTGGATTGAATCTTCCATGCACCAGCATATGCCACCACCAAATGAAGGAGAAACATCATTGAGAGGGATGAGCTATCTTTATAAATGAGAAGAGGTGCCATGTCACCCCTAGCATAGCCACCACACTACAGTAGGTATGCATCAAAACCTCTTGTGTAGAGCATTAATTTTATAAATTCAAGGAAGTAAATGACAACAAAGAGGACTCCCAGCAACCACATGTGACTCAAACCGCTCTCCTAGTGGAGAAAGATTGCACTCTGAGAAGAAGGGAAGGCATCTAACAGCTTGTGCACTGCACATGGATAGTCATTAATTGTGGCATGTGTGGTTATTTGAATTCAATATGTGGACTAAAAGGAAAAGATTTATTTTACAAAGGTTTAATGTGCTAGCATCTACCTTGTGTGGTACAAATGTTGGTAGTAGGACTCTCTGGTATTAAAAGTTTTTTTTTCGATTTGTTTTCTAGCAATTAGAAAAAGAATATTTTCTCTTATTGGTGTAGCATCATCTATAAGCATCCATATGCACACAAGTGTAGTCATGTGAGCATAGAGCCCACCTTATCGCACACTCGGCCATCTAACATACTAGGAAGGAGGATTGGCAAGAGTAGTAAGATAGGTTGAATATTTGATGCACCAATGCCACACATAGGTGCATGCAATGCACACAACACCTTGAATATCTTGGATACACTATCTGTAGAGATGCATATATCATGATACACCCTAGATACTATCAAGGATTCACCCCATTGTAATGCACATTGCAACACATACCCACACACACATTTGTAATTGTTTGTATATACTATATGCACATAAAAAGCACATAGGCAATTGAATGCATTTGGAGACATTTCTCCTTCTCCACAAACTGACATCCAACCTATTGGAAGGAAGGATCGTATGGGAATGAGCCAAGAAGAGGGTAACTAGTGAGGCATCTATGTGATACACACCATAGGTTCACTGCATTGCGCATTCATCCATTGTGTACATCCACCCACACACAATGCATTCACCCACACATTGTGTATCCATAGGAGCCTTCATCCTCTACATAACCCCAATCCAACCTACTAGGAAGGGAGGATAATGGAAAGTGAGGTAGGAGGAAGTAACCTTAGAGACAGAGGTGGATGTGTGCATCCTTGCAAGCACAACCACACACATTGTGCACTCACTTAATTGATTCCATAGTGCAACGTGCATCCACCTAGACATAATGCATCCACTTGCACATAGTATATCCCACTGCACACAAAATACACTCACCCCACATAGAAGCACGCATATATAGCACTATCCATCCCACTCATTTGCATAGTGTATTCACATATATGCTTTATGCAACCATGAAACCACACTGTGTGCATCTCCCTACACACTATGTGCATCCACATGCACACTGTGTGCATCTTCCTACACATTATGTGCATCCACCTTGTTACACTTAGCTCCACACCTAATTGATGTGCATAACCACTTAGTGCACCTATTTCACCAAGCACCATAGTGCACATTGCATTCTCACATAGCCTAGCTACACCTCATTTGTACGCAAGTGCATCACAATATACTAATGCACCTTTTTGCACATAGTTCAAGCACACACACATAGTGCACTTGCATACTACGTACACTTAGTGCATTAGTGCTCTAGAGGCCCATCTAGGTACAATTTGTACTTGAGCATCTTGTACCCCCATCTACACACACCTAGGCATATCACATAGTCTAGGCACAAAAACCAAGTGTACTAGGCACATCTTAGGATACTTAGCATGCACACACATACAAAATAGAAGTACCTTACCCTTGCACCTTAATTAATGCATATTTTTCATTATAATGCATTGCACCATTAGCTACACTTATGCTCTCATAGCACACCCTTTCATCTAGAGCACCCAAGTGAGCACGTGCACCAAATGCACTCATCTTGCACAATTTTACACACCACCTTGCAGTGCACCATGCACTTGCATTGGCACTCACACTAGCAATTTCACTTAGTCTACATTGCATCTAGGGTGTAGTGCACCTAGCCTACATTGCATCTAGGGTTCCCTGCACCCTAGATAAGAACACATACATCCATGTACCTAAGAATACTGGTACACCTCAAGTGCACATACTGCACTCACACCTAGAGCATACACTACCATCCATCCATTGTACACCACCACAATCATGATAGATAGTGAGAGTAGATTTTAAAGTCGGGATTTACGTGCAAAAGAACCTCAAGTCTCGTAAAAGAGGCATTTTTGGTGCAAAATGAAATGGTTTTACAAATCAAGGAGCTAGAGTTCTCCTAGATGCATTTTGATGCTAGGAACTCAATGCAAGTGTCCCTTTGTCAATTGAGTCCATTTAACCCCCCATTTAATAGCTGCAAGGTTTGGTGTTATACTAGAACCAAAAGCTGGAAAGTATGTGATGGAGACCAGGCTAATAGATTTTGATGCCAGAAAGTCACCCATCCAGTTAGATCAAGATTCTGAGGCTGTTTGCCCCCTCAACTAGGTTGAAATCACTTTGCACAAGTGGGAAAATCCAAAATGGAACTAGTTATTTGTTGGGTTAGGCTTTAAAACTTGATTAAAGAAGAGCCAAGCAATAATAAATGAAACGACACAGGGAGGGGTGCATTTTTTCAACACCAATGATTTTTTTGGGCTGTCATCATCTCCCTCCCATTCTTAGGCACCAAATGCTTTAAGTTTGTGCTCTCCATCGCTTTATTTCTTGTGCAAAATGGTGTACTATTCACAATATCAAAAATCAAACTTTCTCTCACTATCTCTCTCTATCATGTCTCTCTCTCACCTACAAAATTTGAAACATGAGATTTAATGAAAAATGGGGTCGTTTTTGGGTTTGGGGCTTCAAATGATGTGAACATGACACGAAATTGCATATGCTAATGGATCACATTTCTCATAAGTCATACAAATTAGAAAACTCGGGAAAAGTAATAATTTATGTTGAAATAAATAAAAAATTCATGAAAATAGTCAAAAGAAGAAAAAATAGTTTATGTACATAAAAATTTATGAAAAAATAGTAGAATATTTGTGAATGTATAATGAAGGTGAAGCATGAGGGTTTACCTTAGTTTTCCTTTATTTATGTATTAAAGTGTGTGTTTTAGGGCTCATTTCCATGGAAAATTACCTACATTTGTGCAATCAATCTAAATGTAAACGGTAGGGGTGTGGGGCTAGAATGGAAAGATATTTATTAAGTTGTTGATTTATTTATATATCTTAGCATATAGGACATGATTTGTATAACTTTTAAGAGTTTCAGTAGCAGAGGTTAGCCCAGTGTTGTTCCTTAGTACTAGCAACGCAGCATGTCTCTATACTTGGGGAAGTTACTATATGTATATCCTCTACATTATGTGCATTCAAGGCTTATTTATAAATATCATTATCTATTAATTTTTCTTGAATTAAAAAAAAACATTTTCTATTACATTTGTAAATAATCCCTCTATATTACACCCTTTTATATGTAAAAAATGTATGAAAATGGTATTTTCAAAATACTTATTTTGAACCCATGTAATCACACATATTCATGAGTAACTTACCCGAGTCTCTATAGTAGAAAGAAAGCATGAAAAGATTTTAGTGCACTTTACATTGGCTGATTTTTAGTTAAGTTATTTAAGCACAGAGTGCCATACACTTTGTATATGCAACCTAAATATGATATCATAAGATAAATTCTTAGATGCATTGCAATTATATGTTTAGGCTAGTACAATATCTTGGGAAAAATCAATTAAGTAAGAAATATCTCCAGTCTCTTGGAACATTATGCTTATATTATAAGAGGACTCTATTATGTTCATATTCAACATGTAAGATGGCGCATCCTAAGGCCTGATCCCCGAGGTGTACGAGAGCTGTAGGAGAGCGATAACATTTGGGGGGGGGCACTCTTCATATATATGAATCGAGGTGTTGATCACTTGTATGTTTGGATACTCCCTTTGTGGAGTTATGAAGGGAAAAACCATTGGATTGCAAAATCGATACAAACACTTGATTTATCTAAAGTTGTGTGTATAGCCACCCAAGGCTCCTGGCCATGAGCCCGTAAGGGTGGTTTGGTGAGCTTAGGAGGCCTAGCTAGAGCCCTAGAGCTAGTGTCAGGCCCGTTTTAGGTCTTGATAGATAGCTCGCACATATATTGCATCATAGACACACCAATTGTATTGTTGTGGTAAATGTAGACCCATGACATCACTAATGTCTCTAGCGTACAATCTTATGGTACCATCTTTTCTTATCACTGAAATCCTTTTGGACAAAAATTCTAGGCCACACATCCCCAACCCTAAAACATCTTTCAATGCATCACTAAAATCCCTTAGGGCACTAACTTAATGCATTAATGCACAACACTAGTACGCAACATCCTATTCATGGTTGCATTAGTGTGGTACACTAGTTCATTATGCATAACTTGTGCATTCATGTACCACCTCCTCCTCTCTCACACATTCTTTAAAATATACCTAGTATACACTTATTTGTATAGGCATGTATTCATGCACATCTAGGCAATTGATGGGACCTAAAACGGGCCAGTACTGGCTCATGCACTAGCCGGACCTCTATCATGCGCTCAACAACCCCACGGCCTCGCGGCCAGGAGCGTTGATGACACATACATCATACACTGCCTTCCTAAACATCTTGCGTTTGTATCATGTCTCGTACTCCAACTCTAACCCAATTAACACTCCTCAGAGGGAGTCCCAACACATTGCCAAATAGCACGAAGTACAAACATAGAAGGTCCTCCCACGGCTGACTACCGCTACCTCACTGCGACTCTCCTACATCTTGGGGATTGGCCCCTCGATGCGTCGCTAAACATATATAACACTTTGCACATAGTCCTCTCAAGGTACCAATTAATCGTATCCAGGAATGTACCATTTTCCTCACTTTCTTTCCCCTAGGCCCAACGCCTAGCCTACAACTTAGAACAACCTTACTCACTCAACGTTGGTCACGATCTAGAGAAACAGGTGCTATGCATCCAGGAGGTATTGTCTGATACCTTTTATCATTTTATGCTTCATGCAAATTGTGAATGTCCATGTGCTCAAACAATTAAGAAAATCAACATTTGTGCACATGTGGAAAACATTTCTTTCAATGATTTTGACTATCGCTCGTATGTGGCGTTGCATGAACCTAGCACCGAGAAACCCTTGTGCTACTAGATCCTTAATTTAAATTAACGATCGATCTATATGATATGCATAGATGAAAAAAATCGGCCTTTTCTTTCTCACAGCACTTAAACACCACTTTCATTCTCTCTACCCCCTTGCCGTTTAGATTGTGCATGATGCATAGGTTTAGGGTAATATTTTCCATTTTTTTTTGTATGAAAAGTAATAAAAACTCACTCAAACATAAAGGTAGGGCTGAACTGAGGCTAAACCTCATACTTCAGACCCCCCATACATAGACAAACATGAATCTTATTTTTTAGTATTTTTCACATGCTCAAAACCTATTTTTCCCTTATTTTTACCCATTTTCCCTATTTTTCTTGTATTTTTTTCAATATTAAATAAATAAAAATACAAAATGAGTTGTGGGCTGTGGCCCTTAGGTTCATTTGCAGCAAAAACACAAATTTAGTTGGTGTGTCTTATTATATTTTTCATTTATATATAAAAAACACATAATTTTCCCATATTTCGCGTGTTTTACGGGTTTTACACCATTAATTTCAGTCACAACACTTATTATTTTCTGATTTTCTGAGCATAAGCTGATCAAACTCATAGCAAACAACAACATAATGCATAATCATCCAATGAGAACAAATATTCATGAAGCAAATTGCATAAAACATCAATTTCCTTTGTAAAAATGAAATTACCGTTCTTTGCAGGTTGCGGGTTTTTATTTGCCATGTCTCGGGACTGATTTCCAGTAGCCATTAATGTCCATGATAGTCCACAATCAGCAATCTTCATTCCTCTTGAACCATGGAGCAATCCGGTCTTCATTGGACAAGCATTCGTCATCCATTCTTCTTCTTCTTCTTCACCGCATGAATCTGCCCTTAGAAGAGAGAGAGGGAGGAGAGAGAAAGACTAGATTTCCATCTCTGCATTTAGGCCACCATTGGAGGAGCGAAGCATGGCGATAAGACTAGCAGGCAGAGAGGATTGAAGCCCCATAATTGATTGGTATGGTTGTTCACAGGCAGCATGCTTGATCTCCCATCTTCTTGGCGCAAATTTCGACGCCTCCTGATGTCTTTATCCTCATGTTTTGATCCTTCAAAGAATGCCACGATTTGTTGTAGCATAAAATGCCCCCCAAAGGCCCCAAAGGTCACTTGCATTTGGCCACTCTAATGTCCACCTTTTCGTATCTTGCCCGATTTCTTGGCTCCTTCCCCGTCCAGACTCCGAATCGATCTCTAAAAAATCTTGGGCGTCCGGCTTGACATCCTGCATTGGCCGGTAACTTGTGTCAACCCGCATGGTAGTCTGAAAAATTATGAAAAATCAACAAGTGTCACTCTGGCGCCTTTAAAGCACTTTGACGCTTATAATCGTCCTAGATTGAGCTGCTGCCTTCGACGTTGAATATTTTTCCCTTGATATTCGTAATTTTTAGCTATTTTTAAGCACTTCTTGGCATCAAAATTTCGCTCTCATTAGCGACCACGAGATAGGGTGACTCAGCCCGTCGAATCCCACAATAGATCTGCACAAAACAACCAAAGGAAGCATCAAGCTGATACAAAATAGATACATATTAAACATAGCACACTGCTCACCCTACCCCCTGACAGAACCAATGCATGACATCCACAAGGAGTAGGCCTAGCATAATCTGATAGAAGGTCCGAAGCTAGTCACTGACCAACTGCTCCAACACGGCCAAACGAAAAAGAACTATTAAAGAGGTTGCCCTAAGTGGTGGTCTGAACTACCTACCTGACTAAGGACAACACAACTAGGAGCTCCTACTAGGCGAGGACTCCTATAGCCTGATCAAAAGGTATTTACTTGTAACACATTTCTTCTTTTAGGGTTTTATTTTATTGACATACTCGGGCATGTAAAAAGGAGGGAGCTGAGCGTAGTGACCCAAGGAGGACAGGACATCGGCCTCAGGACCTATCTCGGTATCCAAGAACCTACCAAGCCCTCGCAAGGTGACACTTAATCATTTTCTAACGCTCACTTTTATTTTCGCTCCAACCTTCCTTACTTTCTTCTTTTCTAGCAAGATGCCACCCCTAGGAAGACAAAGCATCGGCCCCGAGTCTGACTCGTCCCCAGGAACCTACCAGGCCTTCGCTAGGCAATGATCAACTGCTTATAACATTTTCTTTTCTTTTCTTTTCTGTTTATAGGGGTTAGAACTCCGTTTTACACACCTTTGTATATTTTTATTGTCTTTTAGATATTCAGGGTTTCTTTTCTCTTTATCATCTTTATTTTTCTTTTGGCAGGCTTCTCTAACTGCCTCACAACTAACAAGAACTCCTGAAACGGCTGCCTAGCAGGCTAGCAGAACAGGGTCACTAGGACTACTTCTAAAACAGGTCTTTCAATGCTTCCCAATGTCTTTACAGGAGGCAATGACTACTCAGACCTCCCTCAAACATACTAAACCTAAACCTGGGACTTCATGCCTTGGACGCCGATCCCCAGTAAGAAACGAAAAACCCCTTTAACAAGTACACAGACACATATAGCAAAAAAACCACAGTACTCATAAATGAGAGATATCACCTGGATAGGGCCACAAGAAGCTTCCGCGCAACAAAAGGCTCCTTCCAAGCTCTTCTTCGAACCTGTCTAGCACAAAACTAAAACAAGAAACCATTAACCGCACCTGCACTAAACAGACAACTGGCCCTCTTGGCCTAATGAAATAAAGCACTTCACCACAAAAAAGAATCGGCCCTCTTGGCCTAATAAGATAAAACAGTAAAACCTCGCAAACTGGCCCTCTTGGCGTAACGAGATCAAACAAAATAGCACCTACACATCCCTCCCTGGAAGAATCCAGATATACAATAATAGGCTCCTTTCCAAGGAGGAAAAACAAGCTCGTAGCCCTAAACTAAATGGATAAGGTTATGATCCATCCCTCCTGGATATATAGCAAGAGGCGTACGCATAACATGTTGTCTAATTAACCTATGGGTCCAAGATAATAATGGTAGATTGATCTCGGCTACTCTTTGCATCACCCATATCAACCATCGTCTGCCATATATTGCATGCTCTGATAACATTTCCCACAAGCGATCGGGTCCTGTTTCATAATTGATGACAATATCCAGACTAGGACCACAATTAAAGAAGAGGTCTTCCTCATAAGCAAGATTTGCCAGTGAATCCGTAAACTGATTCCAGTAATGTGGAATCAGCTGAAAAGACACTCTCTCAAACTCCTCAAGTAGGGTCATAGCAGTCCGATGATACATACAAAGAATGGGATTCCGCACTGTGTATGTTCCATCTAGCTGATTCAGGATCAACTGGGAATCCCCTTTTACTAACAACCGATGAATACCACCTTGTTTGGCAATATACAGTCCCATAATCAAGGATTTGTACTCCGCCATATTGTTAGTGAATCCTACCCCGAGATAAGCAACTAACTTCATTGTAACTCTATGCCGGGGATCTCAGATTACTACTCCAACACTCCCTTTTTTATTAGGGCCCCTGGACGCTCCGTCAAAATATAATGTATATGTCCACAATGGGTTTACACAGCCTGCCATCACGAACTCCTCTATTCGTAATTATGGTAATCAAAGTTTAGCATGTTAAGGGGATGAACTGACGGCTCCATTCCGCCTTCTTCATTGAACTCAATAGGGATACTCGTCAACAGTCGTAAGCAATGATGGAAAAAGACTTTGATCTTCCACACAAAGGTTCCATCTTCTTGCTCAATCACTTTGTATCCTTTGCTCCACCAGATGAGTTTCCCCTGATGGTATCTCTGCTCCAAATATGGAATTAACCGACCCATCAACTGGCTTTAAGCTCTTTCGCAGGTCTCAAATCATCCCTAGCATGGACCTGCAATGCATTTCTCTATATTAGCATACTTAGAAATAATAAGGTTTAATCTTATTAAGATTAACCTTATTTTTAAACTCTACTCCCTGTAGATCAGCTAACAGGGCCATAGACCTATTCTTCCCTAACCTCACAATCTTGTAGGGGCCATCCCATTTGGGTTCCAGCTTCCTTGGAAACAACTCCCTACGCACATCGTAATAGAGGACTAATTGATCTTTTTTAAAGGTATATTTCTTCGCTCTAAGGTCATGCAACTGCTTCATCCGACGCTTGGCTACCTCCTGGTGTAATAAGCTCTGCAACTTTAGCTCATCCAGGTGGGCTATAGTCGTGAAATGTTCAAAAAGGGAATCCTTATCTCCCAAAGAATGGTTAATTGCAAACCGTATGGTCGGCAATTCGATTTCAAGGGGTAACACACACTCTTCCCCATAAACCAATTTGAATGGAGTATGACCGGTAGCTCGCTTGAACGTGGTATTATACGCCCATACTGCCACATACAGCTTCTTGTCCTAGTCTCGTTTCTTCTCAAAGACTATCTTAGACAAGATATCCACAAGCTGTTTATTGGTACTTTCAACTTGCCCATTCGCTTGTAGATTATAAGGAACCGTTTTATTGTGCTTGATTTGCCAAGCTTCAGTCAAGCTTTTGATCACTTTATTCAAAAAATGGGTTCCACGGTCCGACACCAATTCTTTCGGGGGACCAAAACGGCAGATTATCTGTTCTAAAAGGAAACTTGCAGTCTCTTTTGCATTGTCCTACCTCATCGCCCGCGCTTCTGACCATTTTGTAAAATAATCAGTGGCTACTATAATATACCTCTTCTGGGTAGTAGACGACGAGGTAATGGGACCCACAAAATCAATGCCCCACTTCTCAAATGGAAGGATAGCCATGATAGGTATAAGTGGGTGTTTCCTATTCTCTCTACTGTCATGTCTCTGACAGGTATCACATCTCTTTACATACTCAAAAGAATCTTAGAAGATGGACGGCCACCAATATCCAGCTCATAACACTTTCTACGATGTCAACCGTCCCGCGAAGTGCCCTGCACATGCAGAGTCATAGCACTCCTCCAAGATAAAAGGAACCTCGTCAGGCATCACGCGTCGGCGGTAGATATCATCAACACCTTGCTGATATAGTGTCCCTGCAATCAAAGAAAACTTCAAATCTTGCTGTTTGATTTTTCTCCTTTCAGCCTTTGATAAACCAGCTCCCGTCTCTCCTGTTGATAAATTATGCGTAATAGCAGCATACCAAGATGGGATAGAAGCTGTATCAACTTTAAACATTTCCTCAATATCGCTTCCTTCAGCCAAAGTCTCTTTCGGCTCCCCAAAATCCACAAGGCATTCCACAATACCCTGCAACCTCGGTGGCTTGCTTTTAATCTCATAATCGAACTCCTGCAAAGTGATTAGCCACTTTGCCAAATGATCGGACGGCTGTAGCTTGTTCATAAGCAGTCTAAGTCCTTCCATCTTCATATAGAATACTACCTTTTCATAGAGGATGTAGTGCCTGAATTTCTTAGTCCCAAAGACCATCGCAAGACACAACTTCTCCATGTAGGTATAATTGATCTCTGAAATGCCCAGTTTTCGACTAGCAAAAGCTATCGGATGATACCACTTTTCCTCCTAAAATTGGGCTAAACAATAGCTAATACTATGCATGGTGGCTGCTGAAAATATATAGAACACCTCACCCCTTTTAGGTGCTTTTAGAACGGGTGATTTTACTAGCTCCTGCTTCACATCCTCGAAAGCTACCTTACAAGGGTCGCTCCATTCAAATAAACAGCTAAAGGATAATAAATTCGTTAATGGCAACGTTCTTTCTGCCAAGGCATTTATAAACCTCTGATAGTATCCTATCGATGACAGAAAGCTATGAACCTCTTTCGGAGTGCGTGGTGGACTCATAGCAACTATGGCCTTGATCTTTTTAGGGTGAGTTGTTTGCTATCCCTATTGAACTGACCACATGTCCCAGCAATAGCCCATAAGGTACTCCAAAGACACACTTCCGTGGGTTAAGAGTGATACAAAATTGTCTGCAGCACTCAAAGCACTTTCTCAAAATAACCAACATCCTTTCCCTTACAGTGGCTGGCCCCAGGTCATCAATAAATACTTTTAACTCATCTGGGGAGATGTCACCAAAGGTCTTGTCTGCTGTTCGTTGCCACGATCCAGGTGCATTGCATAAACCAAAAGCCATCACATGGTACGCAAAAGTACCAAATATCGTAATAAAAGTTGTTTTCAACTTGTCTTCTTCTGCAATTGCCATCTAGTTATATCTTGCAAAGCAATCCATAAACGAATATATCTCCCTACCCGCTAATTGATCCAAAACCTGGTCAATAAATGGCAACGGGTAGTAATATTTAACCGTCTGCTTATTCAGCTCTCTAAAGTCTACACATAATCGGATCTGGTCATTTTTCTTCTTCCTGATGACAACAGGTGAACACCATTCTGTGTGTTGTACAGGGAAGATCAAACCAGCTTTCCTTAACTTCTGCAACTCCTCAAACATCCCTTCCCTCAATTCAAAAGGCATACGCCTTACCTTCTGACGCACAAGATGACTACCTTCTTTTACAGGAATAGTATGAACAGCTAGGCAAGGAGGAATACCTCTCAGCTCATCATAACTCCAAGCAAAGATATCACGGAATTCTTGAATTAGGGACACATAGTCCTTCCTTTTTGCTAAATTGAGCATAGAACCTAATTTAATTGGCCACGAATCATTCGGCCTGCCAAGGTCCAACTCAATCACATCCGCGTCTTGTATCCTATCTTGCGGCTCTATCGGCTCATTTAGAGTTATTTGATAGATATCCTCTATAGTGGACCCCTCTTTAGATTCATCACTGGATGATGTCTCACTACCAGATGGATCATCTGCTGTCTCTAATTCAGTAGAAGATAAAGGAGCTCTCTCACTTTGAGGAGACTCAGGATAAGCATCGACTATTACTCGATTAGCACCTCTACCTAGAACCACTCGATCGGCGGGTATATCGACTTGATTGTCTATTCGTAAGATCCAAGGCCTACCCAGCAAAACTCGATAGCTAGGACGTCCTGCAAATCTGATCACCCTAAAGTCCAAGAAACATTCTACACTCGCAATCGTAACATGGACCTTAGTAACACAACCTTCTGGTTGTCTTAGACTATCATCAGCCATTCTCAGAAGGGTGGAGCTGTCTTTCTGGATGCCTAGACCCAACCTCTCCATCAACTCTGAACTCATGATGTTGACGGAGGATCCAGTGTCTACAATGGCATGTTCCACTAATATTCCATCCACATAAGCTGGAACCCTAGGGCAGTTCTTTTCAGCATGGTCAAACCAATCTTCCCCTACTCGTGCTATGTCCAGAGGTTCCACAATATACCCGATACGCAAGATCTTCCTAAATTCCTTACGTACTCTTGGAGATAATTTGATCAATTGCAAGAGATTCACATCTGGTTTGACTTCACAAAGAGAACTCGCTAAATCAAAGTCGTGATAAGTAGCCAAAGCTCTCTTTTCTCGCCAAACCATCCTCTCTTTTGGTCTTGGGACCGGTTTTGGTGCTTCTTTCTTAGCTCTTGCCTTCTTTCTGGGCACTTCCTCATCCTTCTTAGGGTCAACTTGCCTGTCAACCGACCTTAGCGGTCCCCCTTCTATGCTAGAATTCTGGACTTGCGTCCCCTTATCCCCTTGTTTAGGGTTTGCCTCAACCAATTTTGTATTATCTATGTCAACCTCTTTAGCCTTTTGACCTCTTGCCACGGCTCTTAAGTTAGAGGTTTCAGCATCATTAACTCGTACAACCTCAATAAGACTGACTCTGTTGCCTTGTGGCAACTCTTCTATATTTGTTTTTCCCCTCTGTAATATTTGCCTAGGTGCATCATTCTGCTGCAAGTTATTTCCTTGCGCTCTATGATTCACTGGGCCCAGCTGTTTACTCCCTTGTTGGAGAGAACTAATCTTACTCCAACAGGTAGCAGCTAAATGGCCCGACTTCCCACAAATGTCACATTTCACATTTGGACAATTTCTGGGGAAGTGCTGTCCACCACACCATTTACAACTAAATCTAGAGGGTCCACCCTCTTCACGGCGTCGACTCCCTATCAAATTTTGTTGCTTCTTCAAGAAATTAACGTCGACGGCTATTTGCCGATATTGTTCGGAGATCATATCGGTATAATGATTCATCATATCCTTGACTTCACCAAGGACATTAGATGCACTCGAATCGTAGCCTCGATCGTCAACCCGTCATTCCATTGGCCTGACAATCTGATTTGGCATTGCCTGTTGACCCACAGGAACAACATTAGAATTTAAAACTTGGCCTCCAACATTTGATGGAGCCAACTGACTTGCCATGGGCATAGTCACACAGGGAGGAGCCGGTAGTAAAGGTACATTCGAAACCATACTCCCTCTCCCAATGAGGTTAGTCATAGGCATCCCTTGACTTCCATTCGTCAATGATGGATTGCCACTAGGTACTAAACCCCCATTAACATTCATTCGAGAGGAGTAGGCCATTTGTAATCGTGCTTCTACTCCCTCTGCCCGTGTAATAGCGGTATCTATATTTGCCAAGGCTACACTGCTCAATTGTACTTGGATATTTAAATCTAACCCATGCAAAAAGTATTGCAATTGAGCAGCTGGTGGAATGGGAATGTAAGTTTGCAACTTACGGAATACTTCTTTCAACTTCTTGGCATATGCTTTCACATTCTCATGAGGATCTTGACGTGTTACATTCAAGACCCGCAACCAATATTGGCCAACTCTTTTAGGGGCATATTCCGCTCGGAAAGCTGCATAGAATTGATCAATGGTGGTTATGGTTCCATACTCTATGCTGTGATACCATACCACAGCCCTTCCTTTTAACGTCATATTGAAGAACATCATGAGATGTCCCTCATCCTGGGCAAGGGAACTCCTAAGGCTGGTAAATCCGACGTCCCTACAGGAATTGCTATAGACTGTGCCATGATGACAATCGGATTAGCAGTAGGAGCTTGAAGTGATAGATTCACACCCCCACTTGAAGTGGGTAGACTTGGTGGAGAAAAGGAAGAACTTATGCTTCCTCCTGCCCCTAATGGAATAGGTGGAGTAGTTAAATGACTGAGACCAATGCTTCGTATACGTACTAGACTACTCCTTGGAGGAGAATATCGGCTTACGATCTCTAACCGCCGTCTAGCCCTCTCAACACGTTCTGCTTTCTGGATTTTGGCTTGACGGTCCTTGTCAGAGGACATAAACCAACTTTCTTTTGGTCCCTAGAAACCCTAGATCCGAAAACCACCACTTATAAGTGGCTCCCGGCAGACGCACCACTGATGGGACCTAAAACGGGCCGGCATTGGCTCATACATTAGCGGGACCTCTATCATGCACTCAACAACCCCACGGCCTCGTGGCCAAGAGCGTTGATGACACATACATTGTACACTGCCTTCCTAAACATCTTGCATTTGTATCGCGTCTCGTAGTCCAACTCTAACCCAATTAACACTCCTCAAAGGGAGTCCCAACACATTGCCAAATAGCACGAAGTACAAACATAGGAGCCTCCCACGGATGACTGCCGCTACCTCACTGCGACTCTCCTACATCTTGGGGATTGGCCCCTCGATGCGTCGCTAAACATATATAACACTTCGCACATAGTCATCTCAAGGTACCAATTAATCGTATCCACGAATGTACCATTTTTCTCACTTTCTTTCCCCTAGGCCCAACGCCTAGCCTACAGCTTAGAACAACCTTACTCACTCAATGTTGGTCACGAGCTAGAGAAACAGGTGCTATGCATCCAGGAGGTATTGTATGATACCTTTTATCATTTTATGCTTCATGCAAATTGTGAATGTCCATGTGCTCAAACAATTAAGAAAATCAACATTTGTGCACATGTGGAAAACATTTCTTTCAATGATTTTGACTATCGCTCGTACGCGGCGTTGCATGAACCTAGCACCGAGAAACCCTCGTACTACTAGATCCTTAATTTAAATTAATGATCGATCTATATGATATGCATAGATGAAAAAAATCAGCCTTTTCTTTCTCACAGCACTTAAACACCACTTTCATTCTCTCTACCCCCTCGCCGTTTAGATTGTGCACGATGCATAGGTTTAGGGTAATATTTTCCATGTTTTTTTTTGTATGAAAAGCAATAAAAACTCACTAAAACATAAAGGTAGGGCTGAATTGAGGCTAAACCTCATACTTCAGACCCCCCATACATATACAAACATTAATCTTATTTTTTAGTATTTTTCACACGCTCAAAACCTATTTTTTCCTTATTTTTACCCATTTTTCCTATTTTTCTTGTATTTTTTTCAATATTAAATAAATGAAAATACAAAATGAGTTGTGGGCTGTGGCCCTTAGGTTCATTTGCAGCAAAAACACAAATTTAGTTGGTGTGTCTTATTATATTTTCCATTTATATATCAAAAACACCCAATTTTCCCATATTTCGCGTGTTTTACGGGTTTTACACCATTAATTTCAGTCACAACACTTATTATTTTCTGATTTTCTGAGCATAACTGATCAAACTCATAGCAAACAACAACATAATGCATAATCATCCAATGGGAACAAATATTCATGAAGCAAATTGCATAAAACATCAATTTCCTTTGTAAAAATGAAATTACCGTTCTTTGCAGGTTGCGGGTTTTTATTTGCCATGTCTCGGGACTGATTTCTAGTAGCCATTAATGTCCATGATAGTCCACAATCAGCAATCTTCATTCCTCTTGAACCATGGAGCAATCCGGTCTTCATTGGACAAGCATTCGTCATCCATTCTTCTTCTTCTTCTTCACCGCATGAATCTGCCCTTAGAAGAGAGAGAGGGAGGAGAGAGAAAGACTAGATTTCCATCTCTGCATTTAGGCCACCATTGGAGGAGCGAAGCATGGCGATAAGACTAGCAGGCAGAGAGGATTGAAGCCCCATAATTGATTGGTATGGTTGTTCACAGGCAGCATGCTTGATCTCCCATCTTCTTGGCGCAAATTTCGACACCTCCTGATGCCTTTATCCTCATGTTTTGATCCTTCAAAGAATGCCACGATTTGTTGTAGCATAAAATGCCCCCCAAAGGCCCCAAAGGTCACTTGCATTTGGCCACTCTAATGTCCACCTTTTCGTATCTTGCCCGGTTTCTTGGCTCCTTCCCCGTCCGGACTCCGAATCGAGCTCTGAAAAATCTTGGGCGTCCCGACTTGACATCCCACATTGGCCGGTAACTCTTTTCAACCCGCACGGCAGTCTGAAAATTTATGAAAAATCAACAAGTGTCGCTCGGGCGCCTTTAAAGCACTTTGACACTTAAAATCGTCCTAGATCGAGCCGCCGCCTTCGACGTTAAATATTTTTCCCTTGATATTCGTAATTTTTAGCTATTTTTAAGCACTTCTTGGCATCAAAATTACGCTCTCAGCAATCCCCTAGTATATAACCTATCTCACACACTCAAGTACTAGTAATTGCACACTTATATATTAACCCACACATCCATCCTAGCATCCACATCCTAGCATTCACCATGCATCTTGCACCAATATGTATAAAGGCCTAATGTATATATGTTAGATTGCATTGCTGCGCATGTAAACATTGCTATGCAGGTGAGCTTGGTGGATCAAAAGCAAGCCAAAACCTGAAATTTGTGGAGCCAAAAGACCCAGAATCCAAACTACATGGAGCCAATAGAAGACAAAGGCCAAGATAGGAGGAGCGGATTATAACATCATTACTTTTGATGCTTGTACTCAAATTGGAAAACCTGAACTTGTGCCTATAAACACTACGTTCAATCCTTACAGGAGATCCCCATACTCTCTCTTAGGAAAATCCAAAATTCTACTGACCTTAGAGACTAAAAACTTGCCAATTATGTTCTATGGGCTTCCAAATCGAGAGAACATTGGAAAGGAAATTCTAGTTGGAAGACCTTTCAAGCATGCCACTAAGGTAAAGGTGGACTATTGGGCATATCAAATACACTTGACTCTGCCTGATGTCAAAGTAATCATAACTTTTAGCAAAGGTAACCCTGTCGATGCATAAGGAAAAGAAAAGTGACCTATCTCTAAGCCACCACTAAACCCTAGAGAGGAAAGTTAGGAAGTCCTTAAAGAGCTACTAAAGACACACAAACAAAAGTGAATTCCCATTAATAGTGACTTGCCTATTCTAATGTGACAAACAAAGTATATAATAGGCCAAATATAGTTCAGGATCATCCGGTAAAAAGGGGCAAATATCTTGGAACTACCACCACAAAAGCCGATGGAGAGTTAGCATAATGCCACACTGGGTACCCAAAGCATTGCTACAAGCTCAAGGGTATTACACATGTAACCAATGGATTCAGGTACCTAAACCATTTTTGCCACCACCTCTATCAATCAAAGCCCAAATCTCACCCAATGTAAGGGCATGAAGAAGAAGATGGAAAAAATAGCTAAATGTCAGGGATAAAAACCATTGGAGAGATTGAGCCCTCTAAGATAGAACCCAAGATGTTGAGCTTTATCTATTGCAAAAAAGAGTCTTAGCCCCACATGCTTGAAGTGCAAGCACTTGAAGCAACTACCAAGTCTGAGGACAATTTGATAGTGCTTAATGGACATCAACCTCAAAAGAGGGAGAAAAGGGCCATCCACAAAGGTGCTACTCAACTTACAAAGGAATGCTTAAAGAAGGAAAACATAAAGCCACCTAGGAAAGAAAAGCAACAAGTAGAGGTGG
Source organism: Lygodium microphyllum (assembly GCF_053477565.2). Taxonomy (NCBI): domain Eukaryota; kingdom Viridiplantae; phylum Streptophyta; class Polypodiopsida; order Schizaeales; family Lygodiaceae; genus Lygodium; species Lygodium microphyllum. The sequence continues at coordinate 113,046,141 of NC_141156.1, read as the reverse complement.
TAACTAGCCTGCTTAGGAGTCCCAAGCCTTCTAAACCTCCTTAAAGCAAAGATGGGAAGCATAGTACCAGTAGTCTAGTGTAGATGCTTAGCCTAAACAAGCAAATGTACAAAGTGTATCTTTAAAAGATGCCACCCCCTATCAGGTTAAGGATTTTCCCAAGTAGTCAACCTTGACTAGTAGACCTAGCGACGCAACTACTACTACTTCCAAACAAGGATCTCAATAGTCACAGATTTTGGCCCTAAAAATACTAACCACATCAATTAAGGAATAAGCCCTTATCAATCCAATCTCAACAGTGATACTTTAGGAAACGTCCTTCTCATGTCCAAAACCTTAAGAGCACTTAAAGCATAGGCATAATAAGAAATCTCTTTAGCAGATGGATGAAGAGATACCACAACAAACTAATGAGCTAGAAATGAAGTGCTTAGTACAGTTAGATAATAAGGTGACATTGCTCACACATACATACATTTACACCAACATTTTGAATCCAACAAATGAGTACATAAAGCTCTTAGAAAAGCCATTAACATGGGATGAGTAGTAACACATATGCTCCCATTACATAGCCATTGTTGAGGAAGTCATAAAAGGTATATCAAAAGCCACAACTAGAGAGCTATGATTAATTCCCTCATTCTACACTACCCTTTGTAAATGAACAAAGAAAATATGGAAGCAAGGGAACGAAAAGAAAATGAGTAAAGTACATTTGAAAAATGGTATAATTGCAATTGAGCAGCTGAAATTGGTAGCTGATTGATGACAATTTCTAAGCAAATGAGAGCTCTCTTGTAATGTGCCCGCCCAAGCTATTCCTCAACGGTACATTCTTAATAGACCATCAAGAGATGTCCTAGGAAGTGCCATCCGGGATTTTGATAAAACCCTCAGAGTTTGCTAACTAGGCTTTCTTGAGTCTACCTTGTAGTGGAAGTTCAGGCCGCTTCCATAAGGATCGACCTGAGTTTTAATTGGTCAGTTGGTAACCATTTTTCCACCTTAGAACTTTATCGAGGTTACTAAGTTTACCCTAGGGTTTCCTTCCCTCAAGATAACAGAATCTTTTGTTCATTCCTCTCGCAAGTCGAGTAAACTAAGCCCTTTTGCAATCCTTAAATAGTCAAGTGGCGAATGGTCATTCTTTCTTGTGGATACGACATTCGAGTTTTCTTGTATTGGCTTCAAGATGTATAATATTTTAAAAATGATATCTCTACGGGTGTTTTGGGCGCATTGCGGCTGGTTATTCAGATAGAGACCAAAGAGCATGTTTACTTGACTCCAAGTCAACATATGATCGAAACAATAATTTGACTTATTTACAATTAAATCCTAGCTGAGTCAAATTAAACCCTAGCCTTACTTATCATATAGGATTTCATTTACCGAACTGCCTCTTGCAATTAAGTTTAGCAATTCACATGCGTACCTTAAATCTATATTTTAAGATGAAACCCTATTATGTAGTGCAACAGAAACTGTCCATGATGCCATGCAAATCTAGATACAGGTCTTTTCTATGTTGATGATACGATGCAGGATTCCCATTCATGAAAATTAATTCTAGTGCATTTATGCAAATCATAAAGCATGACCTAAGTATTTAAGTGCGAGTGTACATGAGTTCATCATGCCTAACGTAAATGGGAGTTAATTCACTCTAATGGTCTACAGGATGCAATCGCCCTATACAGAATATTTATATACATTGGCAATCTAAGATGCACTTGCAAAAATTTGAAGCGAATACTGAACTTGGAATTGCAACAACCCATAGATGCTTAACCCATTCATGGCAAATCATGGTCATTAAGCATTTACAACTATCTTTCAAGTTAAGAAATTTATGCGATGCAAAAGTAAGATTTATTTTTGCGATGATTATGATTTATTGTTCTGTTCATTAGACATCATAATGGTGTTGTGATGTTATGAGGACACAGTGTGAAAAAGTATGGAATGCATCATCATCCGACTTCTTATTAATCAAGAGAGTCAATGTGATCTAAGCCATTAGTACTAGTGTGAGTTGCATGGATTATCCAAAAATACTAGACTTTTGGATAATTTTAGTCTATTTTTTATATTATTTATTGTAAAAATCCAAAAAATCTAGAAAAAGCTTCTAGATTAGGATGGCATGCAAAAAGCTAGTTGCTTTTTTAGCCAATTAGGAGATTTTTCATAAAAAAGACAGATTGACAAAATCGCGCACGTCGCGATCGCCGTAAATAGGCTGAAAACTGCAGATTGAACTGCAAGAAGAAGGAGTGATCTGGGAGATCCGTGAGCAAGTGTCATGCGGTTTTACCCCCCTTTTGGAGCCAACGGAGCCATCAGATTCGGGTTCCGAGGGGCAGCAGAGAAAGAGCTGATTTTTTAATCCACATTTTTGGTCTACGAAGGAGCTCTAGGAGAACTAATGCCTAGATATTGCTTTTGAGTAGTGCAAAGAATCCATGTTCTTTCAATACATATTGTTTCAATTCATTGTGATTTGTTTTTGTAGTGTTTACCACTTGGATATTCTCTATCTTCTCTTCCATCTCCTATCTCTACTTCCTTCTACTTCTGATCCCCGGTGGATTCAACCTTTCGACAAAAACCCCTCCGACATTGGTGAACCCGACGTGAAAGGTCGTTCACAGAAGAAGGAAAGATAAGATAGTAGAACCTTCGAATACAATCTGCAGTGATGTTTTGTAGCAGTTGGTGCAAAATATGAATATGCTTATGCAAGTACAACAAAACAACATGTGATGCAAGCTTTAGCTCAAATAGAAAATGTTGTGATGAATGCTTTGCAAGCACTTGAGCGTGAGGTGAAGTTATTCAATGGCAAGAATGTATCTACATATGTACATACCTATGCTCAGAAGATGGAATTCTTTGGAGTGGCTCAATCTACATGGAGCTAGTATTTTGTACGTGTTAGTGTTCATGAACTGAAAGCACAGATTACTGAATTATACTTGCAGTATGCAAATTGGGTAGACACTCAGGGAAGAATTTTACATTGAGGACACCAGTTTGATTACACGCAAGACTTTTCAGGAGTGGGTTATACAACCCAATAAGGGTCTTGTGGCTATAGAATTGTTAAGAGAATTTGAAAGTAGATTTGAGCAATTGGATCTCTTGCAAGTCAAAAAATTGAATTGTTTCTACAGGCAACTGATCCTGAGTTTCAACAGAAGCTTGATGATTTACTAGAGGATCAGACTACAAAGACAGGTTTGAAAACAGAGCGGAGACATGTCAAGGAAGCTGTTACTGCACTTGTGAAGAAGCATAGAAGAAGAGAAAGATTGAATGTCTCTAGCTTGCCCATTGTTACGAGTAAGATAGTTGAAGTATCCAGTAAGCCACCCGCTTCTGTGGCTAACCCTAAGGTTGTACCTGCTAGTATTCCCTCTATTAGGAAATATGTCTTAGATGAATTGGTCAAAGGGATGCGGGATCTTCAATTGAAGGTTGCAAAATTGGATGAAAAAGAACAAGAGGAAAGGGGACGGGCAGTAGCCCCTAAGCCTGGAAAAAGATGTATGTGGTGTGACAATTTGTAGCATGAGAGAAAGGATTGTGCTGCCTATCAGGAGGCCTTGGCACGACAGCTTATCTTTTGGAAAGATGGCAAGATCCATGCACAAGAAACAGGATTGCCTCTTGCTTTGAATTTTGGAAAGGGAGGTATGCAGAAGTTGTTGGAAAACTTGGCTGTCCGAAATGCTTATGCGGCGGTACATGCTTCTACTTTTGGTTTACAGTTGGATAGAATGCATGGCCAAGTGATGGTTGGTCCAAAGGCTGAAATATGGACAGATGCTTTACATGCAGGTGAAAAGAGAAAGGTCACTGATAGTGAAATGTCTCATGCAGGGCAAGACATTCGTGGCATAACTGGTTGGGAATCACCGATAGATGCATATTCAGTGTATACATATCTAGCAAAGGTACAAAACACGGATGTACTTGTGGAAGAAAAACAAAAAAGAGATGAAGATATTGCAGGGATATCTAAAAGAATGACAAGAAGAAATGTGGATCAGCCTAAAGCTGCAAATCAGCCACCTCCCGAGCATGTTATGGAAGAGGTCAGTCAGAAGCAAAAACAGGATAACAAACAAGAAGGCAAAAAGAAGGGCAAGCAGCCAGGATATAAGTTGCAATCTGACATTGAGACAACCATAGATCTTAAGAAGGTTCTTGAAGAACGGATCTTAAACAGTCGGGTGGAATTTACCTTGGGAGAGGTGCTTGCCATTGCCAAGCAAGAATTTCATGATGAGATCATTGACATAATTAAAAGGAAGCGTCAGTTTCTTGGTGATACCACTAGTACATTGCTGCAATTTGAAGAGGAAACTGGTTTGTTGGGTATTCGGGCTGAATATGAGCATGAAGTAAGTACTGGATTATCTATGCAGGATGCTAGTAATCAGTGGATAGTATGTGGAAAAGAGAAGAAAGTGGTTGAAAATGCATTGTCTTGTAGCAATATGCATGGTGGAGTAAGGCAAATGCAACAATATGAAGAAGAGACTCTAGGATTTATTCCTCGAAGTCACTATATAAGAAATCATTGGGCTAGAGCTACCACTGAAATGGTAGTGAAAATAGGGGAGCGTGAAACTCCTTGTGTTGCTTTACTTGACCATGGGTCTGAGATAAATGTCATTGAGCGGGGATTGTATGAAAATGGTGCATGGCCTGTGGATACTAATCATGGTTGGCGTATGAGGGCTGCAAATAATTCTTTAGGGGAGCTCTATGCTGCATATCCTAATGTAAAAGTGACAATTGGTGATGTACAGGAAGAGCAACACTCCTTTATGCAAGATAATTCCTCATATGCAGTGATTTTGGGACATCCCTATATTACAGGAGTGCATATGGAAACAAAGGTACTTGATGATGGTTCTACTTATGCAAGAGTCAGAAGCAAAGATGGGAGGAAAGCAGTCCAATTTCTTACTGTTTGTGTTAATCATCCTAGAAATCGTGATACGCTTCAAGAGTCTCCTTTGGTTACAAATGCAAGGGAATTCAAAGATCTGGATTTTCATTAAGCAATGCTGTAATGCGGGGCTACAGTAGTGTTGTTTAGAGGGTGCACTCACCTCTTGATGAAATGAAGCATGTATTTATGATTGGTAATTCTCAGTTTACAGCAAACCGTTCATGTTGGTTTAAGCGTATGGAAGCTATGTGTAGGGCTGAACGCATATCTATGAAACGGGCTATTAAGAAACTGAGATCATTGGGGCTGTTAGCTGAAAATGATAGCATTTTAGGCATCTTTTATGGGCTGAATATTAATGACACTATGGCTGAAATTTCAGCAACTATACATGCAGAAAATGAGGCTGAAAACAGAGTGTTGTCGGTATGTTCTTTGGATATGTATGATGTTATAGCATTGTTTGCTCAGTAGGAAGGATTACAATAGGCTGAAGCACTTGTGGAGACAAAGTATAAGACAGTTGACAAAAAGGTGAAACCAATTGCTTTGCCACTTCCACCAGAGAGTGAGGGTATCTATGAAAAAGTGTCAAGGCAATCAAGCTTACGGGATCCTAAAGATATAGGTCATCAATTTACATCGGAAACATTACAGGAATTGAAAGTTGGTGCAGGAGGGTTTCTTTTGCCTGCTGAGAGAAACTGTTTTATGCAGATGTTGGCTAGATATGGGAAGGCATTTGCATTTCAACCAAGTGAAATAGGTTGTGTGGATCCAAATGTTGTCTCTCCTATGGTCATATTTACTGTGCCACATGTACCATGGAACTTGAGGCCTATTCCAGTGCCTAAATCTTACTTGCCAAAGCTGATGGATTTGCTAAATGAAAAGATTCGCATGAAGAACTTGGAGCCTTCTTTAGCCCCGTACTCTAATTGTTGGTTTACTGTGCCCAAAAAGAATGGGGCTTTGAGATTTATTCAAGACATGCAACCGGTCAATAAAGTGACCATAAGAAATGTGGGTGCATGTCCTGTGGTTGATGATTTTGTAGAGGCTTTTGCAGGCAGAGCGATCTATTCTTTGGGTGATCTTTACTCGGGGTATGATCAGTTTCAGCTTGCAATTGAAAGCAAGGATATCACAACCATGAAGTCTCCTTTGGGGTTAGTACGGATGTGTACTCTCCCACAGGGTGCAACAAACCCAGTGGCAGACATGTTATCTCGAGCACACCATGAGAATGAAGATGGGATGATGGATGAGGAGGAAGAAGATGACTTTCTTATGGCTGAAAATGATGTTGCAAGAGTGAATTTAGCAATGCAAGGTGTTGCTATAGCATTGACAGAAGCTTGGACAACAAAGAGAAGACACTTTAGATGTTTTGCATCTTGTGTAGAAGTGTTTATGGAAGACAAATATGCAAGAGAGTGGCTGAGAATCAGTCAATATCTCAGTACATTAACAAAGAGAGATGAATGGTCAGATGAGGAGTTTAAGAAGATCAAGAGGAAAGCCTATGGATTTTCCTTAAAAGATGGATACTTATGGAAACATGCTTAAAAAGAAACAGGGTATGCCATTGCGAGTTTTGGGTGACAGAGCTTCACAAGTAAAAGTAATGCAAGAATTTCATGAAAACTTGTGGGTTGGTCATAGAGGTGTTTGGGGTACTCTTACAAAGATCAAAGAAAGATATTGGTGGCAGGGAATGTATAAGGATGTTGCTCACTTTGTGGAAACATATACGACATGTCAAATGTATTCAGCTGTGAGACATCAGGATGGATTGCAACCCACATATCCATTGTCTCTTCATTTTAAGTGGGTGGTGGATTTGGTCACAATGCCTACAGGTCTTTGGCAAATGAGGTATCTTGTGCTTGCTCGTGAAGACTTGACTAATCAAGTGAAAGGGAGAGCTCTACGTACTAAGACGACAAATGTCATATGTACTTTTCTCTTAGAAGAGATCTTTTGTCGATATGGTTGTGTGAGAAAAATTATAGCAAATAGGGGTGAGCTGGATGTAGATGAAGCTCATGATTTCTTTGCACGATTGGGGATAAAGCTTGCTTTAACTTCAGCCTATAACCCTGAAGGAAATGGCAAAAGCGAAAGAGGTCATCCACCTATTGTGAAGGCATTGGCAAAAGCATGTGGAGAGAAGATAAAAGAGTGGCCATGATTGCTCCCTTATGCTTTGTGGGCCGATAGAACAACTCATAGTGCTGTTACAGGATATATGCCTGCAGAGTTGATGTATGGTCAAAAACCTATCATGCTGATAGAAGAGATGACAGTCACATGGAGTGTGTTACCTTGGGAGGAGGACTTGAATCGAGAGGAGTTGTTGGCATTACGCATTAGATAGTTGGAAAGAAAGTCAGAAGACATAGAGGCAGCAACTACAAAGTTAAGGGCAGCAAGGATAGAGAACAAGAAACGGTTTGAAAAAAGACATAGATTGAGGCCAAGAACCATACAAGATGGGGATTAGGTATTGGTTTATGATAGCAGTTTAGATAACCAGCATAGTGCCATGCGTAAAGTTTTCAAAAGATGGTTTGGACCCTATGTGGTAAGACAGGTGTTTGATAATGCTACTTATGCATTAAATGAGCTGGATGGGACAGCCATAAAACTTTCAGTAGTAAGGAAAAGAATCAAATTATTCAAAAGGTGGGAATCTACTGCCTATGAGTTGCCAGAATTGGAAGAAAATAGTGGCCATGATGCAGGGGCTAGCCAGGAAGATATGGAAGATGAAGAAGCAAAGGATATGGTTGCAGAGGATGAGGAGGACTCAGAATCCGATGACAACTAGGATTTTGGCACATACCGGAGGATGTGCAGGTTCAGAGGGGGTGGATGTCGTGATGTTATGAGGACATAGTGCTAAAAAGTATGGAATGGATCATCATCCAACTTCTTATTAATCAAGAGAGTCAATGTGATCTGAGCCATTAGTACAAGTGTGAGTTGCATGGATTATCCAAAAATACTAGATTTTTGGATAATTTTAGTCTATTTTTTATATTATTTATTGTAAAAATCCAAAAAAGTTAGAAAAAACTTCTAGATTAGGATGGCATGCAAAAAGCTAGTTGCTTTTTCAGCCAATTAGGAGATTTTTCATAAAAAAGATAGACTGATGAAATCGCGCGCGTCGCGATCGCTGTAAACAGGCTAAAAACTGCAGATTGAATTGCAAGAAGAAGAATGAATGATCTGGGAGATCCGTGACCAAGTGTCCAAAGGTTTTACCCCCTTTCGGAGCCATCGGAGCCATTAGATTTGGGTTTTGGGCAGCAGAGAAAGAGCTGATTTTTCTGATCCACGTTTTTAGTCTACGAAGGAGCTCCAAGAGAAATAATGCCTGGATATTGCTTCTGAGTAGTGCAAAGAATCTAGGTTCTTTCAATGCATATTGTTTCAATTCATTGTGATTTCTTTTTGTAGTGTTTACCACTTGGATATTCTCTATCTTCTCTTTTATCTCCTATCTCTACTTCCTTCTACTTCTGATCCCCGGTGGATTCAACCTTTCGACAAAAACCCCTCCGACAACGGTACCTTGTTTTGGAGTATCGAATTAGTGTTTAAACCCAAAAACCCATTTTTATTAGCGACGACATCCTTGCTTGATCCTCCTTTTGTGGTTGCGGCTTTTCCAATTACTTGGGAGAGTTTGCACTTCGGGGCCATTTCAAAGTTTGGAATGCAGCCCTCCTTTTCTCCCCAAGCACTCCTTTGTGCCGGAATTTCCTATGCTTGCTTGACTTCTGCAACCTTCTGCCACGTAGAGGGGTAGATGATGGAGAGATCATAGGGATCACGAGGGAGGAAGGGTAGTTGTAACCTCTTCTCAAGAGGGAAGGAAGGTGATTTCCTTGAACCCTCTTCTCTCTCTCTCTCTCTCTCCCTTTCTCTCTTTCTGTCTCTCTCTCTCTCCCTTTCTCTCCCTTTCTCTGTCTCTCTCTCTCCTTCACAAGTTGGTAGTAGGGAGGAAAGAGGAGAATAGTGTGTTATCCCTTGATTAAGGAGCGGATTATATAGGTAAAAGATGGGTATTAATTTGGGGGGGGGAAGGAAGGCTATGCTAAGGAGGGGATTATATAGGTAAAAGATGGGTATTAATTTTGGGGGGGGGGGGGGACGGAAGGCTGTGCTAAGGGGTCCTTAACTTCACAGTACCCCAGACTACCCATCGCCCTATGGCTATTAAGGAGAAGGAAGAAATAGTAGAGGGAGCTGGAGGTGGCACACGTGTGCCCCTCCCCCCGTTGAAATCATCGCCATCATCGACTTCATGTCCTTGGCAACTCCACTGCCACCACATCATCTCCCTCTCCTAGTGTTGATGGCCGTTGTAGCTCCTTGTTATCATCATCCTCTTCACCAAGTAATTACGGTTCCCCCCTCCCTCCACTAGCTGGTGGCATCTCCAAGGGGGCATTTAAAAAATTTTGTTTAATATTAACTTTTTTAGGGGGGTCTCACGATCATGGCGAGATATTACATCCTTCCCCCCCTTAAGGAATCAAGATGTCCTCATCTCGAAAGAAATTGGGGGTATGGTTGGTTGAGGGTACTCTCCTCAATCCATGTGGCATCTTCTTCTGGATAGTCCTTCCACTGGATGAGGTACTCTTTGAGGGTTCTACTCCTCAATCTCTTTTCTTGAATGTTTAGGATTCTATTTGCCAGAGCTCAAGGACTCCTTGGCTTGGTATTACAACTTGTTCATCATTGAGCACATGGCTAGGATTGGATACATATTTCTTTAGTAGGCTAACATGGAATACATTGTGAACCTTTACGTTCTCAGGGAGTTGGAGTTTGTAGGCATTGGATCCTAGGCACTTGAGGATCCAGTAGGGTCCGTAATACCTTGGACTCAGTTTCTTAAATTCTCCCAATGATAAGGAGATATTCTTGGGTCATACACAAATAAAAACCATATCACCCTCATTAAAGAGTTACTCTTGTCTATTTAGATCTATATAGGATCTCTGCCTATCCTTGGCGGCTCTAATGTCTTGTCTAATGGCCTTGACCTGCTTATCCATTTCCTCCAGCATTCTCTTAGAACCTTCTACCCTTAAGGTAGGATCTCAAAATCTCAATGGAGTATGGAAATCATGCCCATACAATGGTTGAAAAGGTGTCATTTGAATGCTTTATTAGTAGGAAGCATTATAGGCAAACTCTACCAATGGTAGGTATTGGATCCACCTCCTGGGTTTGCGACAACAATATGCTCTAAGGATATCTCCAATGACATGGTTGACCCTCTCTGTTTGGCCATTAGTTTGAGGGTAATAGGTTGTACTGAAACAGAGTTGGGTCCCAATGGCCTCAAATATCCCTCTCCAAAAGCGACATGTGAAAAGGGAATCACGGTCATTACGATTCTGAATATGTCCTTGATGAACAATCTGGCAATACATGAAGCTTTATAGTTTGTCTTGATTGGAATGAGGTGTGCAACCTTGGTGAGCATGTCTACTATAACCATAATTGAATTGTATCCTCCTTGAACTGAGGATAAACCAACAATAAAGTCCATGCTGATAAATTCCCACTTCATTTGGGGAATGTCAAGAGGTTGTAGCTTCCCAGGCATCTTGACATGTTCTACCTTAGTGCGCTAGCAAGAAAAACATTCGGTGACATATTTGAGCACGTCTCCCTTAAGCCTTTCCCAATGGTAGATCTTTCTAACCATGTTGAGGGTCTTGACATATCCAGGATGGCCTGAAAAGGGGGAGCCATGTGCTTCCCAAAGTATTCTTTGTTTGAGTTTCTTGCTTGAGGGTATGCATAATCTTGTCCTAAAATAGATAAGTCCCCCATTGAAAAAAAATTCTTGATACTTGCCCTTAATTTTGGGGTTCTGGTCCTTTTCCAGAATCTCCTCCAACATCTTCAAATATTCTAGGTCATGGCTAGCTTCCTCCTTAGCTAATTCAAGGATAGGGTTGCTAGGCATTGACACCATAGTTGCCAATGATTCTGCCATTGAGGGTTCCTCCATGATAAGAGAGTTGAGAACGCCTTGCGACGTAAGGCATCAACAACCACATTCTCTTTATTGGGTCGATACTTGATCTCAAAGTCATATTCTTACAGAACCTCAATCCAACGACGTTACCTCATATATTCCTTTCATGGATTTTTAGCTTCCTTGAGGAGTATGCTATAGGATGACCTTCTTGCATTAGTACACAGCCTAGTGCAAGTGAGCTAGCATCTCTGACAACTTCAAATTCCTTGCTCAAGTTAGGGAGTTTCAGAATTCGTGTTGTCACTAAGCTATGCTTGAGTTTATTAATTAAACAATATAAACTGTATGAGAAGCTAACGAAACATGGAACCATTGAGAAGGATAAGACAAACAAACAAAGAAACTCATTTGGAAAACCAATTAAAAAATCTAGAACTTAAACTAAAGAATAAAATAAATGAATTAATCAAAGTGACGTTGTGAGTTAAAAGCACCTATCACAAGTTGATTTGAAAGCCTCTTTGCATACAATATACTAACACCTCATAAAACTCTAAAAATAAGAAGTTATTGCTTTCTAGATATTCAAATTGTTACTCTAACAAGTTTTCAAGAAAAGAAAGAACACCAAACAACACAACCACAAAAAATTCAGTTAACAGTAGGAAACCTAAAACTTCAAACCAAAATGTAGGTGCATATGCCTACAAACTAGATGCCTCAACTCCCTAGTCCCAATTGATCCCTCAATATAGAAAACACACCTATCCTTGACCTGATCCCCCATGTAATACCATTAGTCAGCCAAGAGACGATAAGGACTATACCACAAGTACAATAGAGAGCTAAAACTTTAGGTCGAACCTTAGACAACTTCCAAGCCACCATCAACAACTTCCAGCAGGTTGCTAACTTTGATGCCATGGGACAAATATGTAAAACATTTGTAAAACATGTGCAAGGACAAATATGTCATTTCCATTCCAACCAATAGTGCAAAACAAAAAAACTAGAATCACAATGGGTAGGTCAGCAACATGCAAAAAGAATGTTGAGAAAGGAAGAAAGCATATTGACCTCAAATTGAAGAGTGACGGTTTAACCACTCAATAGGGCACAACTCCTATATTGAGTACTAAAAGCACAATTATAGCATCCCAAACTAAGAAGACTACCACAACAAAGGTAGAAGAGTACCGTGATCCTAAGTAGTAGTTATCAACAATTGAAAAGGTCAAGGAATGGGTGGAAGCAATGCAAAAGGAACTACCAGCTGAGCTAAGACAACTTTGGAGACTATCAATCTCCCTAGCCTCTCTAATGCTTTAGGAAAATCTCTATATTTGCTCAATCCCCAAACCTTGGTAACTCTAGTACTAATCCACTCTACTTTGGCCAATGTACATACAATCAAGAGACCACAACTCCAAACGATGAAGGACAACATAGGTTCTAGTATGAAGGAAATAGAGCCTAGTGTTATTTTGGCCCCTCCATCCACCAACATCTCCATCCCACTTGAAATCCTGCTAAAAGGAAGTCCCCTAACATTCAAAACTTGGATGGATAGTGCAAATCTTGCACTTTGATGCACAATCCACAACTAAGCTTCTCAACCACACCCATTTTGGAAGCCTTGGGAGTCAACACCTTTTGGAGGGATAGAGTATTAGAATGTCCTTCTAGTGGAAGCCCTTGGGGACTCTATGAGGCAAGGAATTATTGACACTAGAGATAGAGTTAGCATAGTTAATGGAGAACATATTCTGTGCTTGGAGAAACCCTCCAAAACCGAACTTGTTCATTTTAACTTAATCGTCATCGATGGATTTAAGGTCCATCCACAAGGTATATTGAAGCATTGGCTAGTCAAAATAGTGGGTACAATTTTCAATTAACTTTATTACCATGAAAGGGATCAAGTATGATTTGTTTCTTAGATGTACTTGGATGTAGAATGCAACATACTCAAATTTTGCAAGTTGTTAGGCTAGTGGCGATTGTGTTTCCATAACAAACTAGAAGTCAATCTCCTAATTCTTGAAGACTTACTCATTAACCCCACCTAATCTCCATCAAGTCCTATTTGACTATCACAAATGACCTCTTTATCTCACTAATCCATGAGTAGGGGGTTGACATCAAGGAAAAAAGTGAAAAATCTACAAATATGAAAAAGTCAATGATGACATCAATACTGACTCAATCAACTATGATGCCAATTCTTAAACAATAGAGAAAATCTCAATGACCCAAAGATCTCTCAAAGAGTAGGTTTGCTCATTGATGTGGGCATAATTAGACTTAAATAAAAAATGGAATGGTTGCAGTACTTAGAGGTACTTCAGCCATTTGAATGGTTAGAGGTACTAGACTATGTATAGAAAGAAATGGTTGCAATACTTAGAGGTACTTTAGCCATTTGAATGGTTGCAATACTTAGAGGTACTTCAGTCATTTGAATGGTTAGAGATACTAGACTACGTAGCAAATGGGATATCAATCTATAAAATTGGTTTCCACTTTGGAAAATATTCTTGGCTAATAATGAAAAAGACAAAGCCATTGACACTCCATCAACAATGATCATACCCCATGCATCCTCACTATGCACAACACAAGTAAGAATATTTGGTGAAGTTACAAAATTTAGGATTCATTTACAAGATTGAGCATACAGATTGGGTATTACCCATCATTGTGGTACTTAAGAAGAATGGGAAGATTTGATTGTGCATTAACTATAAAAAAATACATGCTATAATCTAACAAGACCATTATCCACTACCATACACAAACCACATGATTGAATGCATGATAAGAAAGGAAGCTTATAGCCTCTTGGATGGATTCTTGGTTTCTCCTACGCTACCTCAAGCTTTCAAAACACAAATACATGAGAATGCATTTGGCCAGATGTTCTCTCCTTGCATGTGTCTATTTATTTTAAAATGTTATCAATATATCCAACATTGGTAGATGTAATAAATACATCATCTCACAAACATGAAATACATGGAATGCTAGAAATGTCCAATAAATTTTGAATACATGAAAAGAAAAGCCATAGCCTTGCTAAGAATCAATGATAAGCTTAGCATGGAACTTGTCTTCGTGCTGTGGGGCAAGAAACTCACCTCTATGCTATGGTGGGACACATACATACTTATGTCAAGTGTGGAAGGAACCATGAAGGTCCTTGGGAAATGTTATTCCAAGAATGAAAAAATGATAAGATAATTTCTACATTTAGCTAATTAGCCTTTTTTATAGCAAATCGTAGCTCCTCATAACCTAGACTAATATTTATCCAGAGATTACAAGTGATGCCCTCTTGAAAAAGCTTTGTCCTCAAAGCTGGGAATATGGGAAAATACATTGAGAGATTGAATTTATAAATCAAATATCCATGTATTGAAGACGATTGCATATCCAATGAAGCTTAAGTGAGATCATTGCAGTGAATTTCTTGCATACTCTCATAATAGGACAGTTATGGAAAAAGAGCCATAACTCAAAGTAGACATCTCCAAATCGGGCAAATGAGATATGTTGAAGTAGAAACTGAATACCAATATTCTCCAAGCATAAACCTGATTGTGATGACAATGGGGAGTGTTCACCTACATTGTCATGCCTTTTTGCTTTACAAACACACCAAATCACTTTTCAAAGACTTATGTGTACTATTTTCAAGGATATGTTGAGATGATGGCTCTTCTTGGATGACCTTTGTATCCACTCCAACTGGGAGGAACACCTAGCTTCAACTAGTGTTTAAATGATGTCAACAGTATCTTTCAACAAGTTATTAGTTGTTTGAGATTGGAATAAGGAATGCCAAGCTTCATATGAAGCTTTAGAAAGGGATCTCACGACTGCACCAATTTTACTAGCCCCAAATTGGACAAGCACTTTCCATGTGCATATCAATGCATCCAAATTTGCAATTAGAGCTATGTTTTGACAACCCATGAGCATAATATGGACTTTCTAGTGATCTTTGGTAGCAAACAACTCATCAAAGCTAAGACAAATTAATCCACGATAGAATGGAAAGGATTAGCAATGGTATACACCGTCAAGAAGTTCTATTATTATTATTTTTTTGCCATTACATCTACATTTTTTTTGGTTGTACATAGGGAAAAGTAACATTTCATTGCTAACCATATGTCTCATATCACCTCTGGAGAGGAAGTGATTGGGGTTGATGATAATCTTCCTGAAGCCCATTTGTTCCATATTCAAAAATTATCCCAACTCTTCAAGAAGGTAAACCTTGCCTCATTGGGAAAAAGACATCACCCATATATTGAAAAATGATCTACTAGGGGAACCCATTGAAAAGGAGCATCCTACTCATCTCTTGATCAAGATCCAATCTTATTAGATGCTTGTTGATTAACTCTATCGAGAATGGTCTTCTTTGAAGATGCCTATGTGAGCACGAAATCAAGGGTATACTACAAGAAGCATATGGAGGAATTGTAGAAGAATGCTTTGATGCAAACACCACATCAAGGAAAATTTGACATTCCTAATTGTAGTGACCCACTCTCTTTCAAGGTGTGGCCTGATTCTGTAAAAAATTACACGGTGCAGTGAATAGAATTTGAGAAAGAGATAGAGAGTACAAAACAGATAAGAGGAGAATCAGTAAATTCTTTAGCTCCAAACAACTGATACAAAGATGGCTCTGTCCACCCATGCACTTCCACTGTGTGAAGCTTAGATGGCGATCTAGATAGAAGATACGTGAAGAGCTTAAGGCTAGCTAGAACAACAACTCTGAGTGGGTGAAAGATGAATGATAGATGGCTGTGAAGGGGTTTAGCTTTTATAGCCAGCGAAGGCCGTTAGGTTGGCCTGACCAACCTACCATATGAGCCTCCACTAGTTGGCCAGGGAATATTCCCTTTACCATCGGGCCAGGGGCGCTGTCCTCGGACCCCTGCTAGGGGAGCCGTTGGCCCCCCCGGGATCCCCCAGCCAGGGGCCACTTCCGCGGCCCCCGAACCCCAAAATAGGGGCCCCTTTTAACTCCCTTACCCTGCAACTCGATGCAATGCACCTCGAGTTGCTACCAGCTTAAGCACTCCGTCTAACCCAAAGATTAGACCCACAACGGTCACCTTTTTGCCATCCAGTCACATAGACCTCATCTAATATACAAGTCAGGACTCAACCAATGTCTGGGCTCACATTTGGCTTCTCCTCATAATGGGGGCCTTACAACTTTGAGCACCATGGATCATTGGTGGCACCTAATGAGGGTGGGGCATTGATCATATCTAATAGTTTCATCAAACAATAAAATGAGTATCAAGGCACTAAAACTCCAATCATAAAAGAAAAAATGGATCTCTTCCCTATGATCACCTACCAATCCTTCCAAAATTAGGGGATAGACTTTATGGGACCCATTAGCCTTGGTACCCAATACTCATAAGCATGCTACATGATCATAGCTAGTAATTACATGATTAAGTGGATAGAGGTAAGGGCCACAAGAAAGAATGATGCTGGCACCATGACTAAAATATTGGTTAACATTCTAATGAAAATTGTCTTAGCTTCAATCGGATTGGGATAACAAGCTCAAGGTTGCATTTTGGTCTTAGTACACATCTTATAAAATAGCAACATATCAAACACCCTTTGGGTTGACTTATGGATCGACATGGTAATGCTAGTTGAGCTCCTCATCCCTAGTCTCCATATCATAGTAGAAGAATGTTAGAAATGCATGAAATCTTGGACCAAACTCCTAACATAACTAGAATTCTTGATTGAAACATGGTTGCTCCCAACTCATGCCCTATTTTTGCTAAGAAAGATCGACTAAAGGTTAATTAGCCATCCTTTGAGAAAGGGTAACAATATACTACTATACTCAATCAAAGGGCACAGATAGAAACTAAATTTTCAAGGTCTTAGTCATCACTGAGACATCTATGACATTAGGCACTGCGCAAGCCTTGCCAACTACCAAATGCCTCACAAACTACCTCTAACTAAGCCATTGCCTCTCACTGCTCTACCCACTATGCACAAAGTTAGTAAACCTTCCTTTGGAGTCAATGATGATCACACGCCACTTCCTAGCCACCTAATGAAGAGCTCATATTGATGATCCATCTATGAAATGACAAGAATTGGCCTAGCAAATATAATGCATCCCCACAAAATGCTTCTTACAGCTACTGTACATTTGGCAACTTCACAAAGCTTTTTACTATGATGGATCTCAGCTTAGCCAATGTTGATAGGACCATTCTTGCATCCCAATGGCATCCCATGTGGGAAGAGTATGAGCACCTATATTGTAAGAACATTCTTATTTAAAACCAATCCTCTCATGAACTACCCTAATACCAACTACAAAAATGTTGCATTTTTCCCATCCATGCAACTACTAGAAGGCTTCAATACCCCTTCAAGGTAGAAGAACTTAAATGAGAGTGTACCTCCTCTAATTTCTTTGCATGGAGTTGGTACCAATAGTACCTCAAAATGGCCACAAAAGACAACCGTGTGTTTACCTTGATTGAGCCTGTTGTGTTGTCAATCTACTAATTAGTGATCTCACCTATTATGATTCAATATCCTTATGACCTATCGTTGAGGTCTACAAACTCCACACACCCAAAGAGTTGCTCTATATCACAAAAAATGGTACAATTGGCTAGTTCAGTGGTGGAGAAGCAAGAAAACTAGAGGATTGGTGAAGCTGAGTTATATGAGAGAGAGAGAGAGAGAGAGAGAGAGAGAGAGAGAGAGAGAGAGAGAGAGAGAGAGAGAGAGAGAGAGAGAGAGAGAGAGAGAGAGAGAGAGGGAGGGAGGGAGGGAGGGAGGGAGGGAGGGAGGGAGGGAGAGAGAGAGAGAGAGAGAGAGAGAGAGAGAGAGAGAGAGAGAGAGAGAGAGAGAGAGAGAGATGCATTGTAAAGTGCACTGTAAAGGTTACAATTCTCATGGCAAAGGTTAGAAACCTTGGGAGAGTGTTTGTGAAGAAGTAGAGATGGAAACTTGAGGAGTAATGGTAATCTTCACAAGTTTGGAAATACTTTGAACTTGAGACCTCCCCAATGGACTAACTAATAGCTTCTAATTATCCAATCCTCTAAGTGATTGTGGAGGATTGTGATGGCAAGAATACTTATTTGTGAGTTGTAGATTGAGTGCGATTTACTTGGATGAGGATTATGATTATTAAAGAGATATCACATTGAGAGCGGAGTTTTGAGCCTGGGATGTGCCTAAAATTTGCCAAAAAATCTGGAATTTAGGGGAAAAATATTCAACATCGAAGGCGGCGGCTCCAGCTAGGACGATTTTAAGCACCAAGTGAAATACGACTCTTAAAAGGCTCCCAAGTGACACTTGTTGATTTTTGATAATTTTTCAGATTGCTGTGCGGGTTGTCAAGAGTTGGCAGCCAATGCGGGATGTCAAGCCGGACGCACTCGAATCGGAGCCCGGACGAGGAAATGGCCAAGCCAAGTGGGGTAGTGCCTTTTGGGAGTTAGGGGGCCCAAATTTTATGAGGCATCAAACAACAAAACTTGGAGAGAGAAGTGATGAAGAAATCGTGAGGAAGAGGGCGCCATCTTCACGCCCGAAATTTGTGCCAACATGGGGATGGATGGAGATTGAAGCCTACAAGCAACCTACCCAACCGACATTACCCCCGATCTTCCCTCTCTCTGCTGATCATTTCACTTGTCTTCGCTCGTACAATGGTGGCCTGAATGAAGAGAGCCAGTTCTAGTCTTTCTCTCTCCTCCCTCTCTCTCCCCTAAGGGGCTGTTCTTGTGTGCAAGAGGAAAATGAAGAATGGTGAAGAAAAGCTTGTCCGGTTGGAACCGGATTGCTTCCAGATCGATGAAGACATGAAGATTGCTGATTTTGAAGATGCTAGACATTGAATGTGGGCTAACCCGCAGTCCCGCACTAAAATCGAGATCCCGAGACATGGAACCTAAGCGGTAATTCAAATTTTATGAAGAAAAAATGAGTTTTTATGCTATTTGATTGATGAAACATTGTTCCCATGGGCTGAATATGCATTATGATGTTTTTTTTCTATGATTTTCAATAGTTTATAATCTAAAAATCAGAGAATCATAAGTGATATGGTTGAAATTAATGGTATAAAACCCGTAAAACACGCGTTTAAGGAGTAAAATAGGGTTTTTTGCAAAATAAATGAGAAATACGAGATAGCATCAATAAAACCATGAAATTTTGCTGTCAAGGAACCTAAGGGCCACAGTCCACAATCAATTTTAATTATAATCATTTTTTATTGAAGAAAATAGAGGAAAATTACTAAAAAAAGGTGAAAAATGGGGTTTAAATGGGAGAAAATTAGGAAACGGTAAAAGAAAAAATTCAAAAAATTACATGTGTGTTTGTGCAATGAAGGTAGAGCATGAGGTTGGCCTCGGTTTACCCTCGTTCTTATGTTTTTGTCCGTATTTATCGCTTTCTTTATAAAGAAATACACATAAAATGACTCTTTCACCTATCAACGAATGCAAAACATTAAACAATAGGGTGAGAGGGGAGGTTGAGCGTCAAAATATGAATTAAAATCTGATTTATGTGTTGCATCATGCCTATAGGACGTTGTTTTGAAATAAAGGAAAAAGCGTAAGGCTCAGTGTCTCTCCTCACTACATAAACATTAGTATGGAAATCATGGAAAGATTGGTTTCGCACGATGCACAATGCTGATTTTCTTCTATTTGTGCACTAAGCCATTCACATTATGCAGTATGCATGGTTCATGGTATCAAAGGAAAATCTCATGGATTGCATAACAATTGTTTTCTTAGGGCTTTGACCCACGATTGAGAGTGGGAGGTTATCCCTTGCCGTAGGATAGAGGGTCGGTTTCCTAAGGGACTATTAATCGAGGACACATGGTATATCTCCTGGAAATACGAGAAATATAAAAGAGAGGAGTTTGTGTTCGTTTGTGTTATATGTTGAGCAGCGTATCAAGGGGCCAATCCATGTGATGCAGGAGAGCTGCAGTGGGGCCGCGGTGTTTCTACCGAGAGGTTGCCTCCATGTGTGTGTTTGTGGCATTGCCAATGTGTATGGGTTCTTCCTCTGAGGAGTCTAGAAAAAGGGAACGTTGGACTATAAACTATAAACGCATAGATTAAGATTTAGGGCAGTTTGTCCTTTAGTATTAGATTGACGCTCCTAGTCTGCGAGGTCGTGAGGGTGTTTGTGTGTCATAAGCATGAGGTCCAGCTAGTGCCATAGACAGTGCCGGCCCATTTTAGGTCCCATCAGTGGTGCATTTTTCGGGAGCTACCAATAAGTGGTGGTTCTCGAATCTAGGTTTTTAGGGACCAAGAAAGTTGGTTTATATCATCTGACAAGGACCGTCAAGCCGAAATACAAAAAGCAGAACGTGCTGAGAGGGCTAGATGGCGGTTAGAGATCGTAAGTCGTTATTCTCCTCAAAGGAGTAGCCGGATATGTATAAGAGGCAGTGGTCTTAGTAACCCAACTACTCCACATAGTCCGCTAGATGCAGAAGGAAGCGTAAGTTCTTCCTCTCTTCCATGAAGTCAACGCACTTCAAGTGGGGGTGTGATTCCGTCAGTTCAAACTCCCATTGCTAATCCGATTGTCGCCATGGCACATCCCATTGCAATTCCTGCAGGGATTCCGGATTTGCTAGCATTAGGAGTTCCTTTGCCCATTTTCAATGGGTTAGCTGTAGAAGATGCAGAGTTTCACATTTGTGAATTCCAAAGACTAATGTTTAATTACCGCATCCAAGATGAGGGACATCTTATGATGTTCTTTAACATGACATTAAAAGGAAGGGCTGCGGTATGGTATCATAGCATAGAGTTTGGAACCATAACCACAATCTATCAATTTAATGCAGCTTTCCGAGGAGAATATGCCCCTGAAAGAGGTGGCCAATACTGGTTGCGTGTCTTGAATGTAACATGCCAAGACCCCCATGAGAATGTGAAAGCATATGCCAAGAAGCTTAAGGAAGTGTTTCGTAAGTTACAAACTTACATTCCCATTCCGCCGGCTACCCAATTGCAATACTTCTTGCATGGATTGGATTTCAATATTCAAGTGCAATTGAGAAGTGTGGCTTTGGCTGATATAGACACCGCTATTATGCGGGTAGAGGGAGTAGAAGTGCAATTACAAACGGCCTACTCCTCTCGAATCAATCTTAATACGGGTTTAGTACCTGGAGGCAATCTACCATTGACAAATGGAAGTCAAGGGATGCCTATGACTAACCCTAATGGGAGAGGGAGCATGGTTCAAAATGTACCTTTGCTGCCAGCTCCTCCTAGTGTGACTATGCCTATGGCTAGTTAGTTGGCTCCACCAAATGTTGGAGGCCAAGTTTCTAACCCTAATGGTGTTCCTGTGGGTCAACAACCAATGCCCAATCAAATTGTTAGACCAATGGAACGCCGGGTAGATGATCGAGGCTATGAGTTGAGTGCATCTAATGTCCTTGGCAAAGTTAAGGATATGATGAAGCATTACACTGACATGATTTTTGAACAATATCGGCAAATAGTTGTTGACATCAATTTCTTGAAGAAGTAGCAGAATCTAATAGGGAGTCGATGCCCTGAAGAGGGTGGTCCATCAAGATTCAGCTGTAAGTGGTGTGGTGGACAACATTTCCCTAGAAATTGTCCAAATGTTAAATGTGATATTTGTGGGAAGTCGGGCCACTTAGCTGCTACCTATTGGAGTAAGATTAGTTCCCTCCAACAAGGGAGTAAACAGCCAGGTCCAATTAATCATAGAGTGCAAGGTAATAACCTGTAGCAAAATGATGCACCAAGACAAATATTGCAGAGGGGAAAGACCACTGTAGAAGAGTTGCCACAAGGCAATGGAGTCAGCCTTATTGAGGCTATACCAGTCAATGACGCTGAAACATCTAACCTAAGAGCCGTGACAAGAGGCCAAAAGGCTAATGAGGGTGATAAAGATAATGCAAAACCAGTCGAGGGAAACCCTAAGCAAGGGGATAAGGGGACGCAAGTCCAGAATCCTAGCATGGAAGGGGGACCTCTAAGGCCTGCTGACACAAAAAAGTTGATCCTAAGAAGGATGAGGAAGTGCCAAGAAAGAAGGCAAGAGCTACAAAAGAAGCACCAAAGCCGGTCCTGAGACCAAAACAAAGAATGGTGTGGCGAGAAAAGAGAGCATTGGCTACCTATCATGATTTTGATTTAGCAAGTTC
The DNA here is from genome assembly GCF_053477565.2 of Lygodium microphyllum. NCBI lineage: Eukaryota > Viridiplantae > Streptophyta > Polypodiopsida > Schizaeales > Lygodiaceae > Lygodium > Lygodium microphyllum. The sequence continues at coordinate 113,023,893 of NC_141156.1, read as the reverse complement.
TCTTTGCGAAGTTAAACCAGATGTAAACCTCTTGCAGTTGATTAAATTATCTCCAAGAGTACGCAAGGAATCCAAGAAGATCCTGCGTATTGGGTATATTGTAGAACCTTTGGGCATAGCACGAGTAGAGGAAGATTGGTTTGATCATGCTGAAAAGAATTGCCCTAGGGTTCCAGCATATATGGATGGAATATTAGTGGAACATGCTATCGTAGACACTGGATTTTCCTTCAATATCATGAGTTTAGAGTTGATGGAGAGGTTGGGTCTAGGCATCCAGAAAGATAGCACCACCCTTCTTAGAATGGCTAATGATAGTCTAAGACAACCAGAAGGTTGTGTAACTAGAGTCCATGTTATAGTTGCAAGTGTAGAATGTTTTTTGGACTTTAGGGTGATAAGATTTGCAGAACGTCCTAGCTATCGAGTTTTGCTAGGCAGGCCTTGGATCTTACGAATAGACTGTCAAGTCGATATATCCGCCGGTCGAGTGGTTCTAGGAAGAGGTGCCATTCGAGTAATAGTCAATGCTTATCCTGAGTCTCCTCAGCGTGAGAGAGCTCCTTTATCCTCTACTGAATTAGAAACAGTAGATGATCCATCTGGTAGTGAGACATCATCCAGTGACGAATCTAAAGAGGGGTCCACTACAGAGGATATTTATCAAATAACTCTAAATGAGCCAATAGAGCTGCAAGATAGGATAAGAGATGAGGATGTGATTGAGTTGGACCTTGGCACGCCGAATGATTCGTGGCCAATGAAATTAGGTTCCATGCTCAGTTCAGCAGAAAGGGAGGACTACGTGTCCTTGATTCAAGAATTCTGCGACATTTTTGCTTGGAGTTATTCATACTATTCCTATAAAATAAGGCAGTCGTCCTGTGCATCAAAAAGTGAGGCATATGCCTTTTGAATTGAGGGATGGGCTATTTGAGGAGTTACAGAAGTTACGAAAAGCTGAGTTAATCTTCCATGTACAACACACAGAATGGTGTTCACCAGTTGTTATCAGGAAGAAGAAAAATAACCAGATCCGATTATGTATAGATTTTAGAGAGCTGAATAAGTAGACCATTAAGGATTACTACCCGTTGCCATTTATTGACCAGATTTTGAATCAACTAGCAAGTAGGGAAATATATTCGTTTATGGATTGCTTTGCAAGATACAATCAGATGACAATTGCAGAAGAGGACAAGTTGAAAACAACTTTTATTACTGTCTTTGGTACTTTTGCGTACCATGTGATGGCCTTTGGTTTGTGCAATGCACCTGGATCATGGGAACGAACAGCAGACAAGACCTTTGGTGACATCTCCCTAGATGAATTGAAACTGTTTATCAATGACCTGGGGGTAGCCACTGTAAGGGAAAGGATGTTGATTATTTTGAGAAAGTGCTTTGAGCATTGCAGACAATTTTGTATCGCTCTTAACCCACGAAAGTGTGTCTTTGGAGTGCCTTATGGGCTATTGCTAGGCCATGTGGTCAATTCAGTAAGGATAGCAAATGACCCTAAAAAGATCAAGGTCATAGTTGCTATGAGTCCACCACGCACTCCGAAAGAGGTACATAGCTTTCTGTCATCAATAGGGTACTATCAGAGATTTATAAATGCCTTGGCAAAAAGGACGTTGCCATTAACGCACTTATTATTCTTTAGCTATCTATTTGTATGGAGCGACCCTTGTAAGGTAGCTTTTGAGGATGTGAAATAGGAGCTAGTAAAAGCACCAGTTTTAAAAGCACCTAAAAGAGGTGAGATATTTTATATATTTTCAGCAGTAGCCACCATGCATAGTATCAACTGCTGTTTAGCCCAAATTTGGGAAGAAAAGTGGTATCATCCGATAGCTTTTGCTAGTCAAAAATTGGGCATTTCAAAGATCAACTATACCTATATGGAGAAGTTGTGTCTTACGATGGTCTTTGGGACAAAAAAATTCAGGCACTACATCCTCTATGAGAAGGTAGTTTTCTATACGAAGGCGGAAGGGCTTAGATTGCTTATGAACAAGCTAGAGCCACCTGATCATTTAGTAAAGTGGTTAATCACTTTGCAGGAGTTCAATTATGAGGTAAGAGTAAGCCATCGAGGTTCCAAGGTATTGTGGAATGCCTTGTGGATTTCAGGGAGCCGAAAGAGACTTTGGTTGAAGGAAGTGATATTGATGCAATGTTTAAAATTGATACAGCTTCTATCCCATCTTGGTATGCTGCTATTACACATTATCTATCAACAGGAGAGACTAGAGCTGGTCTATCAAAGTCTGAAAAGAGGAAAATCAAATAACAGGCTTTGAAGTTTTCCTTGATCGCAAGAACACTATATTGGTAGGGTGTTGATGATATCTATCGCTGATGTGTGATGCCTGACGAGGTTCCTTTCAGCTTAGAAGAGTGCCATGACTCTGCTTGTGGAGAGCACTTTGCGCGATGGTTGACAACGCAGAAAGTGTTAAGAGCTAGATATTGGTGGCCGTCCATCTTCCAAGATTCCTTTGAGGATGTTAAGAGATGTGATACCTGTAAGAGACATGACAACAGAGAGAATAGGAAACACCCACTTACGCCTATCATGGCTATCCTTCCATTTGAGAAGTGGGGCATTGACTTTGTGAATCCTATCACCCCGTCGTCTACTACCCAGAAGAGGTACATTATAGTAGCCATTGATTATTTTACAAAATGGTCAGAAGCGCGGGCGATGAGGCAGGACAATGCAAAAGAGACTGCAAGTTTCCTTTTAGAGTAGATTATCTGCCGTTTCGGTCCACCGAAGGAATTAGTGTTGGACCGTGGAACCCAATTTTTGAATAAGGTGATTAAAAGCTTGACTGAAGCTTGGCAAATCAAGCACAATAAAACGACCCCTTATAATCCGCAAGCAAACGGACAAGTCAAAAGTACTAATAAGCAACTTGTGGGTATCTTGTCTAAAATAGTCTCTGAGAAGAAACGAGACTGGGACAAGAAGTTGTATGTGGCAGTATGGGCGTATAATACAACGTTCAAGCGAGCTATTGACCATAAGCCATTTAAATTAGTTTATGGGGAAGAGTGTGTGTTATCCCTCGAAATCGAGTTGCCAACCATACGATTTGTAATTAACCACTCTTTGGGAGATGAGGATTCACTTTTTGAACGTTTCACGACCATAGCCCACATGGATGAACTGAAATCGCAGAGCTTATTACACCAGGAGGTAGCTAAACATCGGATGAAGCAGTTGCACGACCTTATAGCGAAGAAGTATACCTTTAAAAAAGGGCAATTAGTTCTATACTATGATGCGCGTAGGGAGCTGTTTCCAAGGAAGCTGGAACCTAGATGGGATGGCCCCTACAAGATTGTTAGGTTAGGGGAAAATAGGTCTACGGCTCTACTAGCTGATCTGTAGGGGAGTAGAGTTTAAAAATAAGGTTAATCTTAATAAGATTAAACCTTATTATTTCTGAGTATGCTAATACAGAAAAATGCATTGTAGGTCCATGCTGGGATGATTTGAGACTTGCAAAGAGCTTAAAGCTGGTTGATGGGTCGGTTAATTCCTTATTTAGAGCACCCATATCTGGAGCAGAGATGCCATCAGGGGAAACTTATCTGGTGGAGCAAAGGATACAAAGTGATTGAGCAAGAAGACGGAACCTTTGTGTGGGAGATCAAAGTCTTCTGCCATCACTGCTTACGATTGTTGACAAGTATCCCTGTTGAGTTCAATGAAGAAGGTGGGATGGAGTCGTCAGTTCATCCTCTAAACATGTTAAATTTTGACTATCATAATTACAAATAGAGGGGTTCGTGATGGCAGGCTGTGTAAACCCATTGTGGACGTATACATTATATTTTGACGGAGCGTCCAGGGGCCCTAATAAAAAAGGGAGTGTTGGAGTAGTAATCCGAGATCCCCGACGTAGAGTTACGATGAAGTTAGTTGCTTATCTCGGGGTAGGATTCACTAACAATATGGCGGAGTATAAAGCCTTGATTATGGGACTGCATATTGCCAAACAAGGTGGTATTCATTGGTTGTTAGTCAAAGGGGATTCCCAGTTGATCCTGAATCAGCTAGATGGGACATACACACTGCAGAATCCCATTCTTTGTATGTATCATTGAACTACGATGACCCTACTTGAGGAGTTTGAGAGTGTCTTTTCAGCTGATTCCACGTTACTGGAATTAGTTTGCGGGTTCATTGGCAAATCTCGCTTATGAAGAAGACATTTTCTTCAACTGTGGTCCTAGTTTGGATATTGTTATCAATGATGAAACAGGACCCGGTAACTTGTGGGGAATGTTATCAGAGCATGCAATATATGGTAGGCAATGGTTGATATGGGTGATGCAAAGAGTAGCCGAGACCAATCTACCGTTGTTAATTTGGACCCATAGGCTGATTAGACAACATGTTATGCGTACGCCTCTTGCTATATATGCAAGAGGGATGGGTCATAACCTTATGCATTTAGTTTAGGGCTACAAGCCCTGGTTTTTTCCTCCTTGGAAAGGAGCCTATTATTGTATATCTGTACTATTCCAGGGAGGGATGTGTAGGTGCTATTCTGTTTGATTTTGTTAGGCCAAGAGGGCCAGTTTCGTGAGGTTTTAAATGTTTTATTTCGTTAGGCCAAGAGGACCGATCAGTTTTTGTAGTGAAGTGATTTATTTCGTTAGGCCAAGAAGGCATGTTGTCTGTTTAGTACAAGTGCGGTTAATGGTTTCTTGTTTTAGTCTTATGCTAGACAGGTTCGAAAAAGAGCTTGGAAGGAGCCTTCATTGCATGGAGCTTCTTGTGGCCCTATCCAGGTGATATTTTTCCTTTATGAGTACTGTGTTTTATGCTATATGTGTCTGTGTACTTGTAGGGGATTTTCTTTTCTTGTTGGGGACCAGCATCCAAGGCATGAAGTCCTAGGGTTTAGGTTAGGTATGTTTGAGGGAGGTCTGAGTAGTCGTTGCCTCCTGTCAAGACATTGCTAGGCATTGAAAGACCTGTTTTTGAAGGCAGTCCTAGTGACCCTGTTCTGCTAGCCTACTAGGCAGCCGTTCTAGGAGTTCTTGTTAGTTGTAAGGCAGTTAGAGAAGCCTGCGAAAAGAAAAGTGATAATGATAGAGAGGAAAGAAAAACCCTGAATATTTGAAAGAAAATAAATATATACAAAGGTGTGTAAAAAGGGGTTCTAACCCCTATCAAAATGGAAAAGAAAAGAAAGGAAGTTTAGAAGTAGTTGATCATTGCCTTGGGAAGGCCTGGTAGGTTCTTGGGGACGAGTCAACCCGGGGCCGATGCCTCATCTTCCTAGGGGTGGCATCTTGCTGGAAAAGAAGAAATTAAGAACGGTTGGAGCGAAAATAAAAGTGAGCATAAAAAAAGGATTAAGTGTCGCCTTGCGAGGGCTTGGTAGGTTCCTGGGGATGAGTCAGACCCGGGGCCAATGCCTCGTCTTCCTAGGGGTGGCATCTTACTGGAAAATAAGAAATTAAGTATGGTTGGAGCGAAAATAAAAGTGAGTGTAAAAAAAGGATTAAGTGTCGCCTTGCGAGGGCTTGGTAGGTTCTTGGGTACCGAGACAGGACCTGAGACCGATGCCCTGTTCTCCTTGGGTCACTATGCTCAGCTCCCTCCTTTTTACATGCCCGAGTATGGAAAAATAATTTTTAAAAAAACCTAAAACAAGAAATGTGCTGAAAGAAAATACTTCTTGATCATGCTATAGGAGTCCTCACCTAGTAGGAGCTCCTGGTTGTGTTGTCCTTAGTTAGGTAGGTAGTTTAGACCACCACTTAGGGCAACCTCTTTGATAGTTCTTTCTAGTTTGGCCGTGTTGGAGCAGTTGGTTAGTGAATAGCTTCGGACCTTTTATCAAATTCTGCTAGGCCTACTCCTTGTGGATGTCATGCCTTGGTTTTGTCAGGGGGTAGGGTGAGTATTGTGCTGTGTTTTAATATGTATCTCTTTTGTATTAGCTTGATGCTTCCTTTGGTTGTTTTATGCAGATTTGTTATGGGATTCGACGGGCTGAGTCGCCCTATCCCGTGGTTGCCAATGAGAGCAGAGTTTTGAGCCTAGGATGTGCCTAAAATTTGCCAAAAAATCTGGAATCTAGGGGAAAAATATTCAACATCGAAGGCGGCGGCTCCAGCTAGGACGATTTTAAGCACCAAGTGAAATACGACTCTTAAAAGGCGCTCGAGCGACACTTGTTGATTTTTGATAATTTTTCAGACTGTCGTGCTGGTTGTCAGGAGTTTCCAACCAATGCGGGATGTCAAGCTGGACATGCAAAAATTTACACAAGTGGGGTAGTGCCTTTTGGGAGTTAGGGGGCCCAAATTTTATGAGGCATCAAACAACAAAACGTTGTCAAAGAGATCGTGCAAGAGCTGCAGAACACGGGGTTCAAGATACAGCAAGGAAAGACGCTAACAAGAAGATCTCAATATTTGATGCCAAAGATCACAAGGAATTCAACCAAATTCAAGACTTAGTTGTATTATCCTCGTTATGCATCAGCAAAGAAGGCTCCCTGGTTAGGAAAAATGGTGATGAAAAATTACTAGATACTCCTGTTTTTGATTCCTCTTTCTTCATCTGCAAGGGCATCCACAGAAGTCTGAGGTTTTGTTACTCTAGTTGTCTCTTATATGGCAGAAATCGCCACAGGTTGACCAGCAGATTCCATGATCGATTCCATAACTAATTGAGTAGCCACGTTGATATCTGGTTTCTATTCTTGGGTCAAAGAAGCACCAGTCCCCATTACTGTTGCATCATCCTTAAACAAAGCAAAAGCATCTACCATGCCTCGTTTCTCTTCATCCTCTTCAGTAATGTTTTCAGACTGTTTAATCTTTCCTTGAAGATCTGATGGTGCACCCTCTTCTTGCTTGTTTGAAGATGAACTCACTATTTCCTTGCTCTTGTAACGTCCTCTGCTGCAACTGCTACTGCTTTCATGGCCATCATTATAGTAGCTGGTTTAACTCTTCTACCTTGTCGAATGGCAAGAGGATCTTGTACATGAACATGCTGAGCCTCCTACTTGTGAACAGGCTGATGTACACTAGCATTCTCTGAGTACTCAATGTTAGTAGATACAATTGACCGTAGGCGGTTCATAGGTTTTGATTTCTTAGAGACACCTGACTACAACAATCACCTCGGTGCATTCACTCTTGGAGGTGGTAATTGCTTCTTCTCATGGTAAGTAGCATTTCTTTTCGAGAGCTAAATCAAATCAGGTGAATGTGCCCGCTTTGGTCTACGAGTTGAGTTCAGACCCCTATTCATTGGAGTTCTGTCTCCATAGAATCTGAGGCAGCAGTATCATACTCCTCTGCCGAATCCTCACTGACTTTGCCTCCACTTTCTATCCCAGACACTCAGGATTCCCTGCTTTGATGCATCAATCAAGTTGCGTTGATCAAAGAGATAGGATATCACCTTTTCTGGCCCTAGTTGTGCCACAGGAATAGAATAACGCAACACAGTCGGTTTGCTTGATGTTAAATGCGGGGACATGGTATGAGACAGCTGCCCAGAAAACATATGTGAGCAATTTGACTTGCGGTTGAGCATCGACATGGTGCTTCTCCTCATTGATGAAGATGATGGGCCAGCCAAACTCTGTAACCTTGTAAAGGAGCTCTGGGACGGTGACGATGAGTTTGGCCTTCGAGTTGAGGATCTGCTTGAGGATCTCTGTGGGGGTGTTGATTGGGTTAACGGTGGTGCGATGACGCCGAGGGCGATGATGGTGAAGAAGACAAAGGCTTCAGCTAGCTCCTCATAATGAGCTTTATTCAGATCGAAGGCAGGATCAGGCACAACTGGTTACTGTTCACATCATTCTCATGGAATCCGATTAGCTCTTCCACGGAGATGTCCACGAAATTCAGGGCTCCCAAATTCTGCCGAAGCGCTCTTTTTGTCCTCGCGCTCAGGCTTGATCCCGAGGTAGTAGGCAGCGGTGCCCGCGACGATCCATGCCGCCGGATCGGTCCGCCCTCACACGAGTTCCCCCCCCCAGAGATGTCCCCACGAACAATCTTCCTTTTTCCAATTCAGGCGCAGCCCGCCATTTTTGCCTTTTCAAAAATATACCCCTATCTCCCCAGAATAGGCTAGCTTTTTCTGCTGCAGGAATAGCTGCCTCTGCACTATTTCGCCTAACTTTTTACCCCCTTTCAGCTATAGCATACCTCTTCAGACTTTAGTTCATCCTTAAGTTCAGGTAATAAATGAGGCTCATGAACATCCAAATCTTAGATGCTGATTTGCCTTGAAAGCAAACTTGATGTCCATCATATGTTCTCCAACAATCCATTGCTCTAGCCTTAAGAGCTTTCATTACTAGTTGCAACTGTTTTGCTGAGTACTTTGATGCCTTCAAAACAATGCCACCTGTCCTATCACATTTATGACCCCCATACATGTACCAATAGGCAAGAGTGCGTGGTGTCAACCACCTAATAATAATCCTGGTAATTTCTCTCGGTGCTCCATTGTAAGTTTCAGCTTTTCCTTTTCTGACACAACCAATCATGCATTGTATGTGGACCTTGACATTTGAATCCACAAGGCATCCTCTTGCTAACATTTCCTTTAGAAGTCTTTATAAGCATATTAAAAGTAGCATGTGCAGGCCGCACATTCGCAGCCTTTGCCCTGTCGAACAAAGACTCCACTTCTTTATAGCACTTCAATTGCAAATACATATCCATGGCACTGTCAAAACACGGTTGGAGTGGTTTGTGGTCAGTCTTCTCAACTTCAGATAGTAACTCCAGAACATGATCAGTGTGCAATGCATTAAGGGAATATATACATTGGATGCGGATTATTTAAAATGCATCACACAAACAATGAATCACACGCAGAAATTAACACAAATGCACAACAAAAGAAATGGAGGTGTATACGACTCGGATGCGCAGCAACACGACATCCACCCCCTCTAAACCTGCGCATCCTCCGGATGTGCCAACTATCCAGGATCATTCAACTCCACAAACAGGTCAAGTCCAACTTCTGATTCTAGTAAACCTGTTTCTCCATCATCTTCATCATCCCAATAAAATTTCTGCCCCTTTCGAAACAGTTGATAGAGAACATCTGCAATATGAGCAAAATGAGGAATCCAAATCATGTAAAATACACAAGCTCCCACAAATCTCCGCACCTCTGAAGTAGTTGAGCAATACTCTGCAATCTTGTTTATGGCATCCACCTTTGCAGGAGAAGGCTTTCTGCCATAATATCCAACCATATGCCCAACTATGATGACTTCATTAACAGCAAAGACAGATTTCAGCCCTGAAAGTGTCAAATTTACCTCCTCTAATCGTGTCAATATTTGCTCACAAGCATTCAAGTGATTAGCCACAAACTGTCTACATCCACGCAGATCAAGACTTTCATTCTTTTCTTCTTCTGCACAACCCTTAATAGGCACATCATCTAGAAAAGGCATGGTATACTGCGGAATATAGTCTCGAAGAACTCTATGCATAGCATTCATCATATGAGCAACTGAGTTTGTAGCACCTTGTGGTAAGGTACACATCCTCACAAGACCAATAGGTGTCCGCATAGTAGTAATATCCCTGCTTTCCAAGGCAAGCTGAAACTGATCATAACCTGAATACAAGTCACCTAGTGAATAGATGGCTCGTCCTGCAAAAGCCTCAGCAAATTCATCCACAACTGGACCTGTTCCCACATTCCTGATTGTCACTTTGTTCACGGGCTGTATATCCTGAATAAATCTCAAAGTACCATTCTTCTTTGGTACAGTAAACCACCTGTTAGAATAAGGTGCAGAAGAGGGTTCCAAAATCCCCATTTTAATCTTCTCATTCAGCAACTCTATCAGTTTTGGCAAGTGTGCTTTAGGCACAGGTATAGGACGTATATTCCATGGTACATGAAGAATAGTGAAGATGACCATAGGTGCAACCAATTCGGGACTAATGCAGCCAATTTCATGTGGAAAGAAAGCAAATGCCTTACCATGACGTCCAAGCATCTCTCTAAAACATTCTTTTTCCACTGGAAGCAAAAAATCATCATTTCCAATCTTCAATTCTGCAAGAGTTTCAGCTGTAAACTTATGTCCAATATTTGCAGGATCCCTCAACATAGGCTGCTTCATAGCTTTTTCAATCTGCTCATCACTATCAGAAGGAAGCGGGCCTGCAACCGGCTTAACCTTCTTATCAACTGTTTTATATTTTGTGTCAACCTTGGCATCATTCAAGCACTCTTTCCTTTGCTGCAATTTCTGCAAATTTTCAGCATCTTTCAACTCTGTTGGCTGAAAAATTTCAGCCTTTAGCTCTATGGACTGCATGGGTGCAGCCTGAAACTCTTTATGCAGAAATTTTTCTGCATTCAACTCTGTTGGCTGAATGAATTCAGCCCTCGGCTCTATGGACTGCATAGATGCGTCCTGAAACTCTGTATGCAGAAATTTTTCTGCATTCAACTCTGTTGGCTGAATGAATTCAGCCCTCTGCAATTCTATTAGCTGATCAAGATCAGCCATAAATTCAGTTTGCTGAGTTTTCTCAGCCTCTAACTCTGTTTGCAGCATAAAACCAGAAATTTCCTGAAACATATCCAAGGTTTGCACAGGTATGATCTTTGAACCCTTGCATACATCAGTTTTCAGCATTGCTCTTATCTCAAACAATGTATCTGCATAAGACATCCCTTCATACAATCCATCCACGTGCTCTTCTGCTTGCAAGATACCTGCATTCTTCAACTCTTTCTCCTTACGACCAATGTACTGCCTGGCAGCTCTAGGCAAATCTGAAATTTTCTGATAACTCACTGAACTATCTGAAGTAAACCCAACAAAGTTATTGGAGAAAGACTGACTGCCAGGAGGCGAGATCTCCTCTTTTCTCCGCTCCGTACCACTGGCGTCTCGCAAGACAGCGGTACCTAATGAAAATCCAACTCCTTCGCAGGTAGTGGTGCCTCACGCAAGGAGTCCCTGTTCCTCGGATGATTTACCCCAACAGTCATAAACTGAACAGCTCGCATACCATCTTTACTGCGTATCCGCGCATAAGCTGATCCGTCATCCATCACTTTTGTTTCCATTCTTGCTTCTGTAATGAAAGGCTGTCCAAGAATAATCGGATAAGAACATGAATCCTGAACAAAGCAATGATAATCCTCTTCAACATTACCAATAGAAATTCTGATACTCGGACAAGCAGCATACATATCACCAGAAGTATTATTGGCGGCTCTCATGCGCCAGCCATGCTCTGCATCCATAGGCCACTTGCCACTCTCATAAACACCTCGAGCAATAAGATTAATCTCAGAGCCATGATCAACTAAAGCAATCAAGGGAATTTGTTTCTCTCCAATCCTTACCACTGTCTCAGTGGTTGCTCTAGCCCAATGACTTCGTGAAAAATGGCTGCGAGGAATGAGAATAGGGGTTTCATCATCTTCATACTGCATAGGCTGCACTATTTTCTCCAATTGCGGATTAACAGAAGCATTCTCAACCATCACTGCATCATCATGCTCTTCTCCAAGAGCTCCATGCCACAATCCCTATAAAGCAGGTCCTTCCATCGCATGTCGTTTCCTCCGCAAAAGATCCTGTATCTGATCCTGTATTTCTCTTCTAGCAATCCCAAGAGCCTCTCCAACAGTAAAAGTGACTTCACTATTCAAAATTCTTTCATGAAAAATCTTACTCATATCCGTTTGCATATCAAGGTCTGACAAGAGCTTGAATCCTGGCTCTTTTCTTGGTTGCCTCTTTTCTTTCTGCTTGTCTCCCATTGGTTGATCAGAATCTGTTTGAACTGGAGAATTTGACATAGGTGGAGCTGTAACAGGTGGTGAAACAAAGTCACCCCCTCTAGTCTTTTTGGAGGAGCTAGGACCCTCCTCATCTCTTCTTCTCTTTTCCTCAACCATGGCATCTAAACCCTGCATTTTAGCCATATAAGCAAAAATAGAATACCTGTCAACAGGAGAATCCCATCCTGTTTCTCCTCGGATGCTAGAGCCCACACAAGTCATAGTAGAAGTTTGAACTTTCCCTTCTTGTCACCACTAGGAGTTAACCTTGCAAGTAAGAAAAGAGAGTGATAATTGACAATGGGTTCACCACACCTAGGTCAGCCCATTGGTGCATTGAGACCATAGAAATTAGGGTTTCCACCATTGGCTACCAAGCATTGCCGCACAAGGAAACAAGTGCCCAAAGAACCCTAGACTCAAACTCAGTATCAAGACTACTAGAGTGGGAAAGAGGTGACTCTTTGCCAACTTTGAAATTGAGGCAAGCACCATAAGACAAAAAGGAGTTACAAGAAAAATACAAGGACATACACTGATGGACTCATATTAAGGTTGGTCAACTCGAGACCTTGAAGGGTCTCTAGTTGGACTTGTAGCCTTAAAAACCTTGTGTGTCATTTCAATTAAAGGCTAGGTCACCAAAAGTATTAAGTACACATGAATTAGGTATAGGTTACACTAAGTAAGTAGTGCACACACACACACACACACACACACCCCTCACCAAGAGCACTTTATAGCTATAATCGCTATCCTTTAGAAAGTAAAGAAGCCTAGGACATCATCGTAACACCATTGAACATGAAAGTCCCATATTGAGACATTTTATCCCTTATTAAGGAACTAGGTGTAGCACAATAGATCCACGTTCTCATAAGTTCTACATCCCGAGGACATTTTCTTTAAGTCCCATGTGGGATTGAGACAAGCTCTTATTTCACCTCAGGAGTCTTAGGACTTGCCTACCTAGAGGATAGAAATCACAATCAGTTTGTGGATTCTTGTGAGTTGTCTCATGTAATAAACCTAGAGAAGTCCTCTAGTATTCAACGAAAATTTATGTCCATGCACATCACTATCCAATTTTCCCTCAAGAAACCTCAAACTTAGTTGAGCATGAGAATCTCGATTCTACTTCATAGGCAAGTCACCCCTAATAGCAACATAGTGCTTGCCTGAGAAATATTACTTTATAATCAATCATAGGTGAGACTAGAGAAAATATGGCTCTTGGTTCAAAGAGAGTGAGAAGTGAAAGAGAAAAAAATGTTGATCCCCTTGCCGATAAGGCATCATCTCACATTAGCCCCCCAAAAATGAAGTTGAAACTCATATATATCCCACTGAATTTGGAGGATCATGTATTAATAGCTCCACCTAATGTTTAGAAAAGCTACCCAAATTATTAGGTCCATCTAGCCATAGATGATTGGTCATTGGGATTGAGGTATTCTCACGTTCCTTGATGGGATTTATTTTACTTATCTAATTAGCAAAGGTACCATACTATTACAACATAAAAAAACAGATTCCTTTTATTATCATGTTACATAGGGTCCATTAACACAACATCATAGGGTCCATTAACACAACATCTAGCACATGACAAACACTTTGGAAAACGACATTTTATTGCATAAAAGATAATATATAAAAACACCATACCATGAAGTAGTATAAAATCCATCTCCCTACAGAGAAAACAATTGTCTAGCCTAGGATATGAGCTTCCAACCCCATAAGATTGGGTTGTACGTGATTACACTACTTCTGTCAACAAACATAGTATTAACATAGAGCCATGATAAGCTTCCCTCAGCATTAAAGGCATCCTATATAATAGGGTCACTTGGCCCTTTGCCTTCTCAAGCACTCATGTAATCAAAAACACCTATCTCCTAAAAGATCACGGATCCCAACCCACTCGTGAGTATTTTGGCATCTTATAGGATGCTAAGGCATATTGGGATGGGGATGCCAATGGCTTGAACTACAATGATAAAATTTTCGTCAAATTGTTCCATGAAAATCAATAATTTTAGATAATAATTTTAAAATATTTTTTATAATGATTAAAAATGATAATTTCATAGACTAATTTTAAAATATTCGTAATAATGTTTTTTGGGGCCATAAGTATAGTCTTTGGGATATGATCTTCACAAGTATATATGAATGATCTTGCTAAAAATTCATGTGTCTATTATTTCTAAGGGTAGAGCAGGGATACGATAGTGCTCATGAATTTTCTTGAGTTGTTCCAATATTTTTGGGAGCTTTGAATTACCTCTAAGGCTTGACTTAGAGGGTAGAACAAGTAAGGAGGGATTAGAGGGTAGCATAAATAGACTTGTCATGGATGTTACACTTGATGTTTGTTATGACCACGAGATGATACTAGCCAAATAGGTGCCTATAGGAGAAGTTGCTACACAAGATTACACACATCATAATTTTTGAATTGTCAAATGCATAGCATGATTGAAATCCTCATGGAGAGTACCTTAAGATCCTCTAGGGGTTCAACCTCTCTTGTAGAGATTCAAACCTATGGTTTTTTACCCAACATGGAAGGTTTAAGATGTCTAGGAGAGAATAGCCCAACATGCTTTCCTCCCCTCCTTACTTTTTATAGTACTCTATTTTAATATTGGCCTTATTGAGCATGTTCTTAGCCCAAAAAGCATGCCTTTCTTTTAGCTCTCTTATTTTTTCTCAAAAGATAAATTCAAAATTTTTCCAATATTAATTTGTTCTTCTTTTCCTCTTGTGTTTTCCTTTTATTATGATGCACTTTCAACGTTCCATTGAGAATTTGCAAGAGTTTCTACATTGTTTGAATTATTTCACCTACCTTTGAGATTGGTGAGAATCTGATATGCTCCCATTGATACTTTTCTATGGAATTTCTCAAATTCAAACCCTAATAAAATGAGAATATCCATGAGGATTTCTTCATTTTGGAGCACTAGTTCTTTGTAAAGGTAATATACTTCCACCCTTGTAAGGCTATTTTAGGTGTAGCCTTCTTGTTATTCAAGTCACCTCATTGTGAACCTTGAAGTAGCTTCCCATCTATCGTATTGCAAGCTTCCACATAGTTTATGTTGTATCTTATCTATACTTTGTGTACATTGTAAAGTATGTGGAAGAAGAAGAAGAAATCAGCAAGAAAACGTTTTGGCCTCCATCTCTCTTCTTGTCTCTTGAGTGAGCTTCTCCTTATGCATTATGTGGGTGTTTGGTGCAGCATCTTGAGCAAGTCCCCCCACCACGCGATTCTTGACATGGTATCAGAGCCGCGCCACTGAGAGATGCTGATTTCGAAGGCTGAAGCGAAGGACAAGAAGCAAGGTTTGCGCAAGCAAGCCACGGGTAAGAAGCTCTCCCATTCTTTCACTCTCTTGGATAGTGTCTGTGGAGGCATTGGAAGCAGGGTCGAGCAAAAATCTCAGATTGCAGTGAGATTTGGTGTGCGCAAAGAGCGCTCTGTATTCTATAGATTAACCCTTTAGGGCTTTTCCGCAGTTATTTTGGGCATCTGAGGCCGTTTCAAGCCCCGTTTTAGAGCCACAAGGTTGTGGACAGCAGTTTCTGGGTACACTGTGACTTCGATTGTATTGATCGAAAGTGGGTGCACAGGTTACAGATTTCAGATCTGTAAGTTCAAAGGTATTTACCAGCGAGTAAACATAACGTTTATCTGCAAACTGGTTGGTAGATTGCATGTATTGTTGATCAGGCAGTGAAAAAGGCTGTCTGATATATTGCTGTGCACTACAGGTCGAGGGTTGCAAAATATTTGTTTGTTATTTCGTATTAGTTTTGTGATAATGGCAGAGAACAATGGAAGCCCCATCATTGAGAAGCTCAACAAGAACAACTACCGTTCATGGAAGTTCCGTGTCATGAACTTTCTTATTGGAAAAGACCTCTATGAGTTTGTTTCAGGAGAAGAAAAGGAGCCGGAGGTGAGTAATCCTCCAACTATACAAGAGACAAAGGCACGGAAGGAATGGAATGCAAAAGATAAAAAGGTCATGTATTGGTTATCTGCAGTAATTGACAATAATATGTTGGGACATATTAGAAATGCGGAGAATTCATATGTAGCTTAGACCATACTTGACAGTATGTTTTCTGTAAATACAAAGGCACGAAAGATTCAACTCAAGCAAGAGTTGAATACATTGAAAAAAGGGAAGATGTCTATCAATGAGTATGCACTGAAGGTAAGGTGCATTGCAGATGCATTGGTAGCGATTGATGCAATGCCCGATGATGATGATTTGGTGTCATCTACCTTGGATGGACTTAACAATGAAAAGGCTTGGAAATCTTTTGTAACTTTCGTATATGTCAGAAAGCCATTTCCAGATTTCGATGAGTTGGTCTCTCTTATGATCACTGAAGAGATCAACATGCAGAGTGAGACATCTGAAAGAAGTGGTGAATAGGTCCAGGATTTCTACTCCAGTTTAGAAAGGGGACGTGGCAGGTTCTCTTCAAGAGGCCGTGGTACAGGACGTGGTAGTGACAACCAGCAAAACAAATGGAATCAACAATTTGGCGATATGTAGGTTTCAAGAGGTCATGGTAACTTTAGAGGCAGGGAAGCTTTAGAGGAAGAGGTGGATGGCAGAATAGAGGTTCTAACAACTCTAGTATTGTGTGCCACTACTGCGGCAAAACAGGTCATATCGCAACCCAATGTTATGCTAAGAAAGATGATATCTGCAGTGGTAAGTTGCAGCAAGGAAACTATGCATCGTCTTCACAACAGAATGAAGATAAAAATGAACGTCTGTTTGTTATACAGCATATATTGAATGCTGTTACAAGAAAGAGAACACATGATGATGTTTGGTATGTTGATTCAGGTGCATCCAATCATATGACTAGCCATGCAGAATGGTTTGGAGAGATACAAGATTTGCAAAATGCAGGTTATGTGCAGACGGGTGATGATTCATGCCACCCAATTTCACACATTGGAAAAGTTCCCTTATCCTTGCATGATGGTAAGACAAAGAGTCTTTCAGATGTATTACATGTGCCATCTATTACAAAGAACTTGGTGTCAGTCGGTCAAATGGTAGAGCAAGGGCTGCAAGTCAGATTTAATGCAAAGGGCTTCTTTGTGGAAGACTTCAATGACAAGTGCAGGTTAGTTGCAAAGGGAAGTAGAGTTGGACGTATGTTTACTCTGGATGCTGGAATTCCTACTATGAATGCTGCTATGTATGCTAAAGGAAAAGATGTTGTTGCAGACATTGAAATTTGGCACAAACGCATTGGACATGCAAATGTACAAAGGCTGAAATTAATGCAGTCCAAAGGGTTGGTTACAGGTTTGCCTACATTTAGAGTTGCAGAATTTCATAAGGTATACGAAGCATGTCAATTTGGTAAGCAGGCAAGACAACCCTTTTCACATGACAGAGATATAAGTAGAAATATCCTTGATGTTGTGCACACAAACATTTGGGAGCCTACACAAAATGTATCTCTTAGAGGCAGTTCATACTTTGTCATATTCATTGATGATTGTTCTAGAAAGCTGTGGGTATATTTTATGAAGGAAAAGAGTGAAGCTTTTGAGCACTTTAGAACTTTCAGGGCTGCAGTTGAAAGAGAAACAGGCTTGAAAGTAAAGTTATTGAGGTCAGATGGAGGGGGAGAGTACCTCTCGAATGAGTTCAGTGATTTTTTTGAGGTCTCATGGGATAAAGAGACAGTTCACATGCAGGTATACCTCACAACAAAATGGGGTTGGAGAAAGGAAAAACAAGCATATTGCAGAAGTTGCACGTGCATTGATGGCTGAAAAAAATATGCCTAAGCATTTTTGGTCTGAGGCTATTCATATTTCTGTTTATATCTTAAACAGAACTCCCACAACTGCAGTTCATGGGATGACTCCTGAAGAATGATTTACTGGCAAGAAGCCTGATGTATTGCACTTGAAAGTGTTTGGCTGTATTGCGTATGTTCATGTGCCAAATGAGTTGCGGAAGAAACTGGATCCAAAGGCTGAAAAGTGTGTCTTTATTGGATACTCTTTAGAGCAGAAAGGGTATTGCTATTACAACCCTATCACATGTAAGTTCAGAGTGAGCAAGGATGTCATCGTTAATGAAATGAGCAGTTGGTATGCATCTAGTGGTAATGCATTGGATGATGATGATGATCATGACACTCATGTGCAGGCTAAAAAGCAAGAATCACAAACTCTTAGTGGATCAAAGACATCATCTGGTAGTCCTTGGTCTGGGAGACTAAGGAGTACCTCTACATCTTCAGGTGCATCTAGTAGCACTACAGGTAAAGACAAAGGAAAGAATAAAGTGTCAGAAGGCATTGATGCAGTTCTTGATGGAGACTCCAGTGGCTCAGAGAGCTTGAATGATGAGCTTGGCATTCCTTCAGTGAGGACTCTAGGTGTGCAGAGAGCACGCGTTAATGTAACTCCATTGAGTGATCCAGTGGTACACAAGTCTAGCAGGGTGAGATACCCTGTTAAAAGATTTGTTTTTGAAGGTTATGCAGCTCACCATTATGCATATATGGTGAAACTAGTTGAGAATGTTGAGCCCACATGTTTTGAGGAGGCTGTTGATCATGCTCATTAGGATGCAGCAATGGATGAGGAGATGGCTGCATTAGAGGCCAATAAGACTTGGGATCTAGTATCATTGCCAAAGGGAAAGAAAGCTATTGGATGTAAGTGGGTTTATAAGATTAAGCACAATGCAGATGGTTCTATTAGTAGGTACAAGGCTAGGCTGGTTGCAAAAGGCTATGCCCAGACATATGGCATAGCTTATGATGAAACCTTCAGTCCAGTTGCTAGGATGGCAACTGTCAGATGTGTGATTGCTTTGGCAGCAGCCAAAGGTTGGAGGTTGCAGCAAATGAATGTGAAGAATGCCTTCTTGCATGGTGATTTGCAGGAAGAAGTGTATATGGATCAGCCAGCAGGTTATGAAGATTTAGAGCATCCCACGTATGTGTGCAAGTTGAAGAAGGCGCTATATGGGCTCAAGCAAGCACCTAGAGCATGGTCTGACAAGATCAAAGAGTATCTTGTCAATATTGGCTTTTATGTTTCTGATGCTTATCACTCACTTTATGTGAGAAAGGGAGATGCAGGTTCGGTCATCATAGTCATCTATGTGGATGACTTGATTATTACAGGTGATAGTGATAGTGGGATTGCTAAAGTCAAGGACTTCTTGAAGAAGAAGTTTGAGATGAAGGATTTAGGTAAGGTAAGGTACTTCCTTGGCATTGAGGTGATCAAATGTGATGATGGTATATGGCTGTCCCAAAGACAGTATGGCTTAGATATGTTGTCCAAGTATGGTATGATTGCATGCAAACCACTTTCAGTCC